>NW_021941229.1:20058158-20363455 GCF_902148845.1 Salarias fasciatus | reverse complement strand
TGATTTGGCACTCTCATGACACAGAGAAGACCACGGTTTGATTCTAGAACTGGGATTTATAGGATCTTTCTACATGGAATTTGTTCTTCCTTAGTGTACATGAGTTTTCTCCAGGTCACAAGCCCAACACATGAATGTTCAGTTAACTTGGACATCAAAGTGACTGCAGATGGAAATGTGTGATTTATAGTCCGTCTCTGTATTGTACTGAAGCTGTTAGCAGGTCTCTAGCTTGTTCCCGCAGGAATGTTTCTGTAAACTAAATTCTCTGGTGACTAAATAAAGACTATTCCATTATTCTGAGTCTGAGCTAAGCCCAGTTTATACAATAGTTCATTTTTGACCCTGCATAATGTGTGTATGACGAACTTCTGAAACCCTTTATTCACAATATTTACACACCGTGTTTCCTTGCAGGTTATCATTTTGCATTTTTGGATGAATGTCACCAGTGTGAAATGAACCGAGACCATTTAAACAGTAAAATTAGCTTTATGAGTAAAGTCCATTTATCCCAAGCTTCCCATTGTGAAGTTTTAAAACTGAACTCTGCTTCAACGCTGTGCTGCTCCAGCAGCAGTGGGTTGATGCATCACAGCCTTGGAGATGAATGAGACTCTGAATGCCCAATATTTTTGGTGCCGACGAGCAAGGGAACTGACGTTTATTCACTTAGCTGAATACTCGCACACAACTAGCATAATCTTAGAAAAAGCTTTAAGTGATATATGAAGTTACTTGAACTTTTTTCTGCATTTTGCTGTGGCAAAACATTTTTTGTTCATACAGCGTAACTATAACCTTAGATAAAATGAGATTACTGCCATTGATTTAGACTTTGGTAAATAGACTTTGCGTCATTTTACCACTTGAACAGTCTCAGTGCGCGTTACACGATCTATCACATTTCCCTATTCATGCACACGTTCAACTTTAACTCAAGGACTCTTTAGTTTTTTTTTTCCGCTGAAACTAAAATATCATTTAATAAAAATGCTGGTGAGATCTTCTGATGTAGGTGGAGATGCTCTCGCTGTATTAAATGAAATTCTAAACGTTTTCCAATATTTGTTGACTCCACAGCAGTAAATATCAATCTCGGTTTTGCACCTAATGTCTCACTTTAATCAGATTAAAAGCAGCTCCATCATTCAATTAAATAAATAGACGCAGCTCATTAGGCGAGAGGAACGCCGCGCTGTGTGTCAGACTTTTATTGAATTGTTTCTCACTTACAGCAATGGGATGAGGCAGTGAGTTAAGTGTTTATGACACCTCGCATCATGCTAGAAGAGAAAAAATATGAGCATGCTCTCAGATTTAATCAGCAGAGATTTCTAACAGTGTTTACATGCCTTTGCTTTCGAATCTCCTCCTCCTCCTCCTCCTCCTCCTCCTCCAGAAATCAATGTGTCTGAGATTGCGCCTGGGCGTAATGGTGGAAAATATTACTTTAGACAGTAGGTTTGGCTTCACTGATGCACTTGTCGCAGTTAATAGAAATCAGCAGCTCACATGTTGCTCCTGTGCGATCAGAATTCAGGCTGCTGGCTGTTTATTAATGTCCAGGCCCCTTTGTTTGCCCCTGCAGATCAATGCAAGCACTTAAAGACGATCCTCCATCAGTTCTTTAATGTGTAGTCGCCACACGTGTTCCAAGTAGATAACTAGTTTCATTGATCCCTTTGACCTTTTTCTAATCTCCACACACACTTTGTCTCTGACTTTCAAACAGCATTGAGGTTAAATGAAGCAAATGTTTTGAGGAAGCTTTTTGTTATTCAAATTCAACGCATTTATTAGGCTGAAAGCATCTAAATGAGTTTGAATATCTTTTCTGATTTCAAAAAAATCCATTGATAGCAGGGTTGTGAATCCCATCTGACTATTGCCTTCCTGTGCTGAGTCAGCACTGCTGCTGATTGGTCAAATATCTTGTATTCAGTCAGAGTTCATATTTTGTAATTACGGGCAGAGGGGTTGCGTCGGATCTGCTGAAACAATGAAAGAAATGTAACTTCTTTTCACTTGGATGTCGCTGATGTTGGTGATTTTATGTCTTGCTCTGTCTGACTGGGTGGGAATCCGTATCCAGACGGCTTCAAAACTGCAGTTAAGCTAAGTACACTTTTGATCTTGAGATGTAGGGGAAAAAAACCTAAATAAATCAAGGGGAATTATTGATGAAGCATTACACTTTTTTTTTTTTTTTTTTTTTAACCAAGGCAACAGCTCAGCTTTGATGTGGTGTCTTTTTAGATGAAATGTTATTGCTGGAAGGCATCCATTGACATTTAGCCGGTAAAACAAAACACACTGTCAGGTTCATGGTGTCACGACTGTAAAGATTACTGGATAAACAAGTTATTAAATGCAACAGGATTTGTTTTCATTGCTGGATAGTTTTCCTGACTGGAATTTTGAGAGCAGAAGGATTTTCACGCGATCATTCTGAGTTTGTGTTGCCTGTTGGACAGCTCTGCAGCCCGGAGACGATCATTACGCTTCATGGAAACACTTGTATTTGTGTTTCACATTTGTCTGACATTTCAAAAAAAAAAAAAGTAAAAAAAAAAAAAATAGAACATGTCAGTGGTGTTGTTTTCCTAGATGACATTTAGTGTTTTAAGACGGTTTCATATTTTTTTCAATTTTGTGTGTGATCTATTACTGAACTCATTACCTAAAGTTTTCTTTGTCTATAAGGTTTGAGATGCAATTTAATCAGAATAGGTCAGTGTAAGATTTTTAATGTCTTTGTATTTCAGTAGTAACTAATTGATTCAGCAGAGAAGATCAATTTGTCACTCAAATATTTTGATCGCATCAGTTATGAAAAGCTTTCAAACTGAATGTAGTAAACACGTGTATTTCATTGACCTCGGATTAATGAGAAAAAGTGCTGTCATCGTAAATAAGTGGTGAGTTTTAGGCTAAATACTGTTTGGATCAACTGTATTTAAAGGTTTTAAATCAATTTACTCGTGATAAAAGTCTGTGTTTTAACTTTACTGTTAACAATATGAAAAATATTTCATTATTCCCTAGAAATTTCAAAAAATGTTCGCAGTTACAAGTTTTCTTTCAACTGTCTCTCAATGTAATCTATTTTATCCATCAACTTTTATTTGGTTTGTCTCTTTTTTTTTAATCACATTTCACACTATTATATGCAAATTATGCATTTGTAAGTGCCACCTAGATTTGTATTCGTTCATTGTTCAAATTTCAAATGCCATTGACAGATAAAACATCACAAAAAGAGTTTCTTTCTTCTTTCTGTTTTTTGTTGCCGTTTGTATAAAAGCTGCATGGATCTGAAACACAAAGGTCCGACTCTGACTGCATGAAGGAAGAAAGTCTTTAAGGCTCCTGGAGGTGAAGTCCACTGACACTTTGGTAAAGTGAGAAAAGAAAACTCTTTCTGTGATGTCTGTAAAACACCACTGGAACAGGAAGTGTCACGGTTTTTAAATCCTTCTCGCTCTGTAATGATATGTTTATTATTTGTTTCAAGTTTTGCTGCTTAAATTTGTTCAGAGAGCAGTTCAGGTTGAAAAAAATGAGAGTCACAAAAATAAAAGCAAGACGTTCTTCAGCCAACTGTCAATCAGTGATTCCTTCTCACCAGAAGCATCAAAGGAGGAAATGTGGCTTTCTAATTTTAGGTTTGTTGCAGGAAAACTAATGAGGGAAACAATCAGTTTCCTTACAGCTAGAAATTAATGCAGAGCTTGTTTACACGCAGATGAAAAATCCAATCTCTGTCCAGTTTCTGAGGCTGTTGGTTATTAAAGTGATGGCGGGACACATGCGGCCCAATTCCATCTTGAGTAGGCCTTGCTGGTAAAATAATGTCAAAATAACCTTCAAATTTAAGCTTTGAATTTTTTCTTTCTATATTTTCACAAACCAAACCGTCACTACTGTAAATGACAACAATCTCAACAGAAAGCCCGTTTCAAAGAACCCTTCTGGTGCCAAATTGAGTGAAACGTCAAAAAATCTTGTTTCTGTTGCATTCTGTATGTTTTTCCAATTTCACCTTGATAGTATGGCTTTGAGGCATAGATGGCGCCAGGATGGGCCTTGGTTGGGCTAAAGCCCCACCAAGAATTGTATTAGCCCTACCATAAGCCAACCAAGAAAAAATAAAAGTTTTAAATCCAACAGTGCCACTGCGGCGCATGTAACGGAGGGGCTCTGTGTTGCCAGATTGGGCGGGTTTCTGCCAAATCAAGCTTCTTTATTGAACACGTCGGACGGGTTGATGAAATGATTGTGTTTATGATGTGTTTTTTTTAATTATACAAATACGGTTTTAACATGCATTTTCAACCGAGATGGCGGTTTGGGCTGCTTTCTATTGAGTTAGACGGGTTTCGTGACAGATCTGGCAACCTCCTCCAGCGGACTGCAGAGGCATGCAGGCGGTGTGCTGCGGTGATTCCGGACCGGAGACGGAACGCAGCCAGAACGGTTGTTCTGTTCTACATGATTTTTCTGCCGGCCATACAAATCGCTGACTTTCAGAAGGAAGACAGGCTCTGCTTCCGCCATGCTTGATGTGCGTGCTCAGAAGAACAGTTCGTGTCGCGTGCTACGGAAGCCTCACACGGACAAAAGTGCGACAAACGAGGGAAGTTGGCTCGACCCAGGGAGTGACCGTGTTCTCACTGCATCTAGATTGAGCCGGGGTTTTGTTTTATTTTAAATATACATTCACATTGAAGTTCTGGCATTTTTTGGAGCCCTGCCACAATATGGGTCAGCCCCACCTTAGCCCCACCAGAAAAAATACTCTGGCGCCGCCGCTGCTTTCAGGGTAGTTTGATCGCCAGTTTTTATATCAGCTTTACTGATATCTCGGATGGGGTCTCAGTATTGTGTTGTGTCTGCTGCTCTTTACAAATTTCTGAAATAAAATCGGTTTTCTTTGAAGTTTTTATAATTTACCTGTAGGTTTGGCGGACCAGATTGGAGCCTCTTGCGGGCCAGTTTTGGCCCTCGGCCCTCATGTTTGTCACCCCTCTTCTAAACAGCTTTGTGGTATAATGGCCGTCACTTGTCTGACAGAATTGAATTGACTCACCCAGATTTCCCTCCAACACTGCTAAATGGAGTTTTTGTGCCTTTATGCCTGATTTATTTTACAGATGTTCTCACAGCACGGAGCAAACAAAGACAAACTGACATGTAGCAGCACGACGATAACAGAGCAGCCACTTCTGCGGTGGAAAGGATGAAGTTTAAGCCAATGCTAAAACCGTACACGTCTCCATGTTCAGCAAGACCAGATGTCACTATATGTGCGCAGTCTGAGAGAAATCCGATAATGGACAGAAACTCATAAACCAGGGTTTTGCCATGATGGCAGTTGTGAAGTGCACGTTTATGTACATGTTCAGATCAGCGTTTTCCATTTATCCGATTACTCCCCAGATCTTTATGATCATGTTGAATAGACTCAATGAGACGGACTGATGTGCTGGTGAAGGTCCTGATTTGCACCTTATTAAAGAGTAATGAATTATTAATGCTTCAGAAACCAATAACACGGTGCACGGGGGTGTAGTGATGAGAAAATCCTCGGTGACCGTTTGCATGTTCTCCCATTGTTTGGTTAAACGTTTCATTTTAACTAGTGGCTTTAAGTTGTAGCTGTAGATATGAATGTGAGCGTTTGAACCGAGCGGTTTAAACACAGTCGGCTGTGATTAGCTTCAGCCCTCGCTTTGGGGAAAAAAGCATTCTGGATGATTGATGCATTGAACAAACAACAATTAACTGAACCGAAGCCTTCGGTATAATAAAATGCAGCACATAGTATTTAAAGACAGAGCTACTCCCACTCTCCACAGACCGCCCCTTAAACTCAGAGGCTTAAAGATAAAGGTGAAAAAGTAGGCTAAATGACAATCTGCCGCACTAAATCTTTCAGTTCTTATTAGCTTGTTGGGAGATTGTATTTGGTTTCTATAAGCTCGGAGGTTTCAGGATTGATGCTTTTGCTTAATCTTTTCAAAGAGACCATTGTTTGTGGGAAATAAGTGCATTCATTTGATTTCCCAATTTGTGCGGGGTCAAGGCAGATTTATTTGTACAAGGAAATGCAATTTTGAGACAAAGAGAAAACCAAACATTAGCTGAAGGTAGAGCAGGAATTGGGATGTGTCTCACCACTGCGTTTCATTAAAATCGTGTCACGCAGTGCCTTCTGAATACATTTGCTGTCGGGAATAAAGCCCCCTTTTCTCTGCACACGCTTTGCTTACTCAGAAAAATGTCAAAAGGGTCAAGCATCAAAAGCATGAGCGGGGAAATTGTCCCGGGAAATGTACGTTACTTTATGTAAATAATTTCCTGAGGCATGTGTTAATTATACATGATTTACCTGTACCAGGACCCATATTATGGGCTTCACACTGTGATTTGTCGTGCTGTGATTGGTGGATTTCGCGTCGGTGTAAGTCATTCGCTGCTTGGTAATTAGTGTTGTGTTGGCTGCGGTCATGTCTCTCAAGGAAACTCTCTGCCCTTGGTCGTCTGTCGGCAGCAGGGGAAGCCAGACATTAAGCCTTAATTGATAGCAAAGGGAGAGAGAGAGAGGGGCTTAGCACTTTTTCTGCTGACTGTAGCAGCCAATACACGTCAACTCCGTGTCCTACAGTGTTTTAAAACAAAGGAGCACACTCTTATCAGGTTATTTGATTTTAATTGTTCGGATTTACACCCTCAAAACAGATCTGAAGCCTGACTATTTACTGTTCATATATCAAACCTGCCGATTTAAAATGATCTCACCTTCAGAGTTTCATGTATTTTCCAGACTGATGTTTTGAACAGCCACGAGAATCTTCTGTAATTATGCAGTTGTTGCTGTGAGGTCTGAAGGGGATGAAGCGTTCTGTACGCCGTGTGCCTCCTCCGTCATTGTGCCTCATATCAGTCCTTGAATTGCGCGGCTGTTCGTGCGGCGCCGGCACATCAGCAGGAGCTACAGCGCCGACGCTCGTGGTCTCATATCCAGTACAGCTTTCACTTCTGATAGAAACCGTCATTTGATATTTGAGAATAAACGCTGAGACCTTTACTCCATTCTCACACATTTCAGAGGCTTTTAGAAATGAAAAAAAAAATTAATAGATTTTCAATAGATTTTGGCTTTTTACTTGTCTAACTTAGATGGTAGCAAAACTGGAAAAAATCAAGTTTAGATGGACAAACAGACAGAAATTAAGTCATAAATGTTTATATATATAAAAAAAAGAAATACACACAGTTTGCATATTTTATGAATCAACATGCTCGGAAGTCTTTACAAAGTAAATTCTATTTATTCCAAAAATATGATTTCAGTACAAATTTGATATAAGTATCTCAGTTGTTACACACCCTTAACTTATGTAGAGAGATGAATATATTTTATTGAAAGTCAATATGTCGGAATACATAAATCTGATCTAAAGGGAGATTGAAGCTTATTTCATGTGTATTATTAAATATGACTATTTGAACTATCTTATAGAGTAGCATACTCACATTAAAGCCACACGATAAGTTCAAAATACACTTTTCCCATCAGAGTATCTTGAGCATTTGGAGAAGTTCAATTAAAAAATGACTCCCGAATGTTCATAAATAGATGACATTTGTGTTGTCACATCGCCGCAATAAATTTAATTGATGTTGACCTTTAGGCGATATATGGGACGTCATCACTCATTTTGGAGTCACAATATGTTGATACATGACTGTTGAATAGGCTCGTTTGAAGGTTTCCCTTTGAGCTCACTGTTTGTAAAAATGTTCACGCATTCAAGATGCTTTTAGGAAGAAGTTGTTCTGGCTCCTTACTTCTAATGCCTTTAGGCAGCAAAACCAAACTCTGGAAGTTTATATCAACTGACACAAAATGACATACTAATATTAATATATTAAATAGTAAATAGACTACATTTATACAGTGCTTTCACACTGCTTGAACAGAGCTCACAACGCTTTACACTGTTGATCGCCTTCACCCGTTCACACGCTCTTTTGTTGAAGTTTCTGCGACTACTTGAGGTCACAATGTTTTTACAGATTGAAAAATCAATATTCAGTCTATGTGCAAGTTTTTCCTTTTCAATATGTTCTGGACAAAAGTTGTATTAATTCACTTTGCCTGTCGGTTTAGTTTTGTTCCGAGTTTGGTGCAAGCAGAAGGTGAAAAGTGTAAAAAGAAGTAATTATTGCTGCAGCCCTTTTTATTGACATATTTGAAATGTCTCATGAAGAAGAGGCGGAGTTTTCCTAAAGTAAATATATAGACATTTCTAAGAAGATGAAATATACTTGTAAATGTAAAGATACCTAAAAATTGATAAAATTCTAAACTTGTGCTTTCATTTTGGATAAATTGCAACTTGAGACACACACGATCAAAATAAATGTATGAAGTTTGAGTACAGATCATATATAATTGAGAGAAACACTCCAGTGAATACAAATTAAAAATTTAATTTTAACACTGACCCAGCAGCACACAGCCCTCTCTCTGGATTGCCCTCCATGCTTAAAGTTAACAACTGAATAAAGTGGATGTATCACAATTTGTATTTTAATTTTTTGGTAGTTTTTTTTTTTTTTTTTTAAGCAGACTACATCTACTTGAAGCAGAAAAGGTCAAACTTCTGAACTGACTATATATTTTAAAGTACTGCATGTGTGTTAAAAATCTTGGTCCAAAATGACTGCCCGGTAATGCAGTCGATTAGGCTTCAGGACTTTTCTTTGTCGAGTTTGCATGTTCTACCTGTGCTCGTGGGGAATTTGAGTTGCATTGGTGACTCTAGATTGTGTGTCAATGTGTCCTTCACTTTGTGTTTGGACTCGAGAGTCAAATGACCCTGAGTTAGATAAAGTTAAATAGAAGATAAATGAATGCTCAAATGAGTAAGAAATATATTAATTTTATGGTATTATTGCCACATTTGCAGAGATGTTTATATTGCAGTGAGTTTGCGACCCTGGAAATGTTCTCTAACTGTATTAGCCTTGAAGCAACAAGCTCGTGTGAGCTCATGTAATCCCTGCAGAAATCAATGAAGGCATTGTTTCAGTGTGCACGGTTTATCCTGACCTCTGTGCGACTGCCTCCAGGGCTGGCTCCTGCTCTAAATACCTCTTGGCTTTTAGACGGTCAACGTGCCAGACAGATATGTTGTCATTCTTTTAGGATTAATAAGGAGGTCGAGGAGTTTTCTGAATCCTGCTCAGGCAATGGGTGTCAAAGTCCGTTTACTTCAGGTTCCACCTGTTTATCGGTGCAGGCTGCCTTTGAATTGCCAGAGTTTGAGTTGTCATGAAATAGCTTAAATTAAAACGCCCATCGTTCGTTCAGAATTTAAGTTGTATTATTATGCTGATTTTTAATGCATGGAAGATGTTTGACACATTTATCACGAGAGACGTGCCGCGTTTGAGAACAGGAATATGTTGCTGTTGCAAAAAAACTCTCTTGGGATTCTCCTCAGATTTGCATACACAAAGCAATTAAAACATGTTTCCACATTTCCACGCGTTAAAATTGAAACACCGTGAAGCATACGTTTGAATTGAAAACGTGGAGAAAAGGATGAGTTTAGTGTGAGCTGCTGCATCAGGAGGTGTGGGCAGTTGGAGATCCAGATGCAGAGCCTTAAACATCACTTCTCGGGGAACGGATCTAACAGTTTCACACCTGCTCTGCCATCTCCCTTCCATATGTTCTCTTCTTTTTTTAAACTTGTGAAGCTGCCGCCGGAGCTGAAAGAGATGAAACTTTTGCTTCTTAATTGGCCACTTTCAGGTGTCTGTGATCTCTTCTGGATCTGGTCAAACATGTGGAATCAATCGATGTGCACATCTGCATCATCACATTCACCGTCTTTGCTTTAGTAGCATTTAAAAGTGATTTTATCTCGCTGTATTGACTTTTTCTCGCGTTTGATGAAAGCTGAAAAACTGAAAAAAAGTGATGAATCTAGTTTGAGTCTCTACTCATATCTTTTTTTTTTTCTTTTACAGAAGGAGCTGAGTCTTCCCAGAAGAGGCAGCTTGTAAGTACCAAGAGAAATGTTACCTCTTCTTGTCAAACTAAAGAGCTGTGTGAGATGTTTAAAAAATCTCTACTGCTACACATGTTGACTGATTAATACCCTGAGTTTGAAGCTCGCTGGAGCTTTACTGTGGGATCCATAATATCACAAAACTCTACACTCACTTGGCTCTTTATTGGGCGCTCATTATTGGTTTATTGGTTAAGTAATTTGGAATTTTTCGTTTAAGTTTTTACACCCCAAAAAAAAAAAATCAATTTAGAGTGTGTCTTCTACAATCTTTATATACCACAGTGAAATATGATAATGTTGTAGGCCACATAACATTTTTTTTGCTCATTTATTTTGTCAGTATCAGGAAATCAATCAAAATTTGTGTGTTTCTTTAGATTTAGGATTCTTGGTGTATATTCCAGTGACGTTAGATGAAGATAGATCTCAGTGTGGGTCTTGTGTGTTGTTTAGAAGTGTCATGATACTTGATCAAAATATATCAGGTTGTTATTCTTATAAATACATCAAAATGAACTCCAAGATGTTATTAAGTAATCTTCTTTCTATCTTGAACTTAAAAGAAAGATCATCTTAAATGCTCACAGTTAGTTTTCTTAGATCTTAGGTGATTTGACTTGTTGTTCCTTCCTAAAAAAATATCGGCTGAATTTAGAGGGGGCCCTTGCTTTATTAGGCTTTCATTTTGCAGTCGATCAGTCGCTATTTAGACCGGTCCGTCAGGAGACGGAGGTCACTTTTAGTGAATTGAAACGATCGTCCGACTGGCTGCTCGGGTTTCTGCCTGGCAGGTTTTTAAAAGGCAGTTCTCAGCCAGGTGAGGACCAGCCATTAAGACATGAAGACATAATAGACTTCTGTTATGGTTTGATGTGTTTTATGGCTGGAGACGGAGTGCCCCCCCCCCACACCCCCCCCCCCCCCCCCCCCCCCCACACCCCCACACCCCCGCCATAACACCCTGCTGCTCTCGCTATCGCCTCACCAGAGGGGGCACCTGCTGTAATGGAGGTGACCCATTACTAACATTCTGCGCTGAGATCACCAGCTGATTTATATTTAGAGCGCCGAGCTTCTGGTGACCTTGGAGACCACAGCAGCACTGCTGTTTGGATTCCATAAAGTGGCTTCAGATATTACCTTGTTTTTTGGGGGGATTTTTTTTTTTGTTGCCAAGTTGTCCCGTTGAAAATGAGAGAAGAGAGTATGAAGTAACTTCTTAAGATGAGTTTTTTTTTTTGGCTTCGTCTTGTGTGTAGTGCCTGACAATGGAAGCATTTTACTGGTATTTGTTTCTAAAAATAACCGTGTGAACCAGAAAGTAATTTATGACCTCAGTGTGCAAAGGAAGAGCATGCACATATGTGAAGGTGACCAGACGCCCTCCTGGCCGAACCCTTCTCACGTCACGTCACGTCCGGAGGGTTTTATAAATTCATGAAAATGGGAGTTTCTTCGGTGCTTATTTAAATTGAGTGACTTTGACTGATTGCGCAGAAAACTGCTGTAATTTCTTGTGTGTCACAGAATTCTCAAGAGGCTGACCTGAACTGTGCTCTGCCACACTCACTTCTGAATTCATCTGAATATTCCCTAAAAATAATGCTTTAAGTGAAGAAAACAAATCTTTGATTATTTGTTGGACCAGCACCTTTATGAGGCTGTTTACATTTTAAACGGTAAGAGGTACTGTATATTGTCTATTTTTTCTGAATTTTCTAAAAAAATATAATTACATCTAAAATGAAATAATTAGACATAACAACGCATTCTGTGTAAGCTTGACATATATTTTGTCTGCTGAAGAAAAATGTCAATATTGTTGAACAGAATTTTTTTTTTTATATATATCCATACAAAGGAGGAATATGATGAATTCAAATCTTAAGGCATCTTTCAGGAAAGTTTGAGTATTTGTACTTTGTTATGAAAGCTGTAAATTTGTAACTGATAAGTTGGTTAATTAAACAATATCAGCATGCAGACTGTAACAGAAAGGCCCTTTAAAGGAAAGCCAGCATTGCTCCTGTGTATTCAGGCTAATGTTCCTGTTAATTACAGTCAGACATCTTTACTTCAGTACAAATGAGGTGATTCTCTTCCAGTAAGCCAGAGTTTAGTGAAGTATTGACTGAAAAAACAACAGAGTTTGATAATTCTAATGTAAAAAGTCAGTTTGTTTGTTTTTTGATCAGCGATCAAGCAACAGCCTTTTTCAACTTCAGGCTCTTCAACACCTGTTTTTCACATGTATTCCATCACAGTCATCAACCACTCCGCATTTCTACTCAAGCAGTGTTTTTTCTGCTTCCAAACCAAGAGAGATGTAGATAATCTCTGTAATCTCTCCATTGGGTCGTAGTTGGACCTCTGGGTTTCCTCCCAGCTGACTGTTCCTGGTCCACCTCCAACAGACGGTGTCTGGGGCTTCTTAATCAAATTGCCCATCCACCTCAACTGGCTCCTCTCAAGTACTTAAAATACTCATTAAAAAAAATACAAAAAGCATCTTAAGCCAGCCTGAATCTGCAGTGTTGTGACTTATGCTTGGTTTTAATGTGTGTTTCAGTGTATTGAGGTGAGATACTGATATAAGAACTGAAAAAAAGAAGACGCTGCACTCGTTTATGATGATGATTTGCAATCTGGACCTGTTACACTCTCCATCTATTTGTCTTCCAGTCGCAGGAAGAGCGAGGGCAGGGTCCAGCATTTAGCTCATCCACAGCACTGAGCGCTCTCGGAGGTTTTCCTGTGACAGAGAGCCATCTACTGAAAGTTTGATGTCATTAACATGCTGCCTAATGTCAACATGCCAGTTAATTAGTGATATTAGCCTTTTCCACACTCTCTGCGCCTCATATCAGGACATTTGTTACTGTCACTTCTTTTTCCTGGCCTCAAGAGTGATTAATTACACATTTTCAGACAGTCTTATTTGGAGTTGTTTTCAACATGAGTCATTCTAGTTAAAGGATGACTGAACTATTTATAGGCTGACCTTAATAGCTGGAAGTCCTCTGCTGGGCCCCATTAAATATCTGGAAATCAATCATTAGTCCAGGGATTGAGATGCTGTCATTTGATTTGTTGGCCATTATGTTGGAGCCAAATCCGATTTCTCGTCATCAGCACAAACATGCAGCCTGTTGCACTTTGAGCTTTTCAGGATAGCATACCTGTTGTGCCACGCAGACTCGTCCCAAGATGCAACGGGATCGTAACGAGGACCTGTTGACTGCAGCTTCAGTTACAATCAGTTTACCAGATGCTGCCGGAGCCGCTTCGTTAACTCTGTCACCACAGATCGAGTTCCTATCAGGATTCAGCTGCTAACTGAGACAGAGTCCCAGGTTATAGACCAACCTCAGATATTAACTAACATTTACTTCTTTCCCTTGAAGCTTATATGTTACTAGTGAGGGGATAACTGAAAGAAGGCTTTAAATGAATTAGATTTTGTGTGACGCTTTCACATTGGTTGTCATTGCTTGTGTCGTGGGTGTGTGTTGTCAGTTGGAATACTTGTCAGATTGACACAGCGAGGTTATCATGTTCCAGTCTTAGTGTCATTTTCTTTTTCTTTCTTTCTTTCTTTCTGCTTACTCCACTTGCAGTCGTATCATCCCAGGCCACAGAGCAGTGTGTAACATCCTGGAAGTGTTGGCATTTGGTCAAGTTGACCTTTAGGGAGAGAAACAAATCAACCTGCGTGGAGAAAAATATGGTCAGATGGCATAAATATTGATTCATCATAAATAAATCTGGCAGGCGCGGATCTTTCTGGATGCTTACTCTTGACCGGTTGGTGCAACTGCACCTCCTTTTCACGCTCCAGTTCCTCCTCACTTCACCTTCTTCCTCGGAGTTTAATGCAGTGTTGGGTGTCACCTGCAGTGACTCTCAGCTCCTCATGTGCGCTCGCCGTCATAAAGAATTCATCAGCAAAGTGAAGCAGCAGCAGCCGAGTTCTGCTTTCTATGTTTCTTCCATCCTGCCCAGATTTAACAAAGCCATCGTCGCGCTGCCGTTACCAACGCTGACTCATTGCTAACACATTTTTGGAAGTGTGGTGAGAATTATCTGAAATCACCCTCCCTCTTTTGTCATTCAGTAGTTCATCTGTGGACAATTTCCTGCCAGTGACTCATTGATTCATTTTGACTTATGGGGCTCTTGATGGTCCCGCGATAGATTTGCTATAGCAGTGTGCGTGGATGAAATTCATCACGGGTTATTTTTACTGACGATAAGCGGTGACCTCCAGTGTGGCTCGAGTTCCTGCAGGGGCTCGGACACTCTGGTACATTGTGATCCCGCTTCATTACTCTGCGTTTCAGTCACAGCAAACACTCAAAAGCCTCCTTCATTTAATGTCTGTTTGCCTGCAAGGTTAAACGCCTGCTACCTGCTGGTTTTGTTTGTTTTCTGTGTGTGTGTGTGAGTGTGTGCCTCCTGTACATTGACAGACGTGCACTTGGCTGTTAGTGGTGCATTATGTTTCTGTTTGGGAGATGACATCATCCCGCCGCTCGTGGCCACACTGCGCCGCACCGCACACGCCTCACGTTCGGCATCTGTCAAGGTGACTGCGCGCAGAGGAGGAGACACAAATGTAGATTTAATTTATCGCCTTCACTTCTGCCGCGTAGCAAGTCACCAGCTGGTGGAGGAGAAGGAGGAAGAGGTGGGGAGGTGGATGAGGAGGAGGAGGAGGAGGAGGAGGAGGAGTGGCGGTGGTGCTGCGGCTGCTGGTGGGTCACCGACTGTGCATGCGTTTGAAGGAGCAGGGGGCGTGTATTAGGGGAGGGGAGAAGGGGTATTGTCCTGCCTCCGTGCCCTCCGCAGGCAACTGAGGATCTTATTTGACAGCTTCAAGGTGGAACGTGGAAAGACCAAAACAAGAGCCGTAGCCCCCCTCTGTTTTTTCTTTTTAACCCCTCCTCCCCTTTCCAAGGGGGGAGAGAAAACCAATCCGTCTCATCGCACTGTGGTGGCTGGGTTTGGCTCTTTGTCAGTGCAAAGGGGGGGCGGCAGGCAGGCTGTGTGAGTGCATATCATGACCACAATAGAGCAAACGAGCACAGTTCAGCCATGAAAGCCCAGCGGGAGAGGCTGAGAATTCCAGGGCTGACGCTAGAGTGAGTATTTTCCTCCGTTATCCTACCGGGAAGGCAGCTTCTCCGCAGTGTGGTAGCTTCATCTGTCTCTGTGTCATGTTTGTGGCTGTCTCACACTGTTGTGTGCTGTGTTAGCATTAGCAGCAGCTGCAGCATCTGCAGCAGGAAGTCTAATGTCAAATCCTTTCCCAGCTCAGCAACAGCGGCTTACCCTCGCCTGTGCTAATATCTCTGCATGAGTGTTCACAGATTTACATTTTCATGCACGTGTGTGTACGTGTTTGATGAAGAGATAATGTTGTCACGCGGAGGATTGCCGCAACATTCTGTATTTGTTGCCGTGACACAAACAAACAGTGCACATGTAGGAAAAACAGACTCGTGCAGACATAGCACACCTCACCAGGAGCAGCGTTGCAGTGCATCTGATTGTTGAATGTTCTCATTAACGATGGAAAGCAGTGAATGAATAAATGTCAGCATCCCCTTCTCCACACAGCCACTGTCACTGCTCCACTCGATGCATTTTTTATTTAGGTCAGCAAGGAATTTGTTATGGTTCCCTCCATCGAGGATTAAAAATCTGCATGTGGGAATAATTGGGCCGATTGACTGTTATGAGTTCATACTGAAGCCTTTATTCCTGTTCAGAGAAACGAAATGATTCAATAAACAGGAGATTTCATTACTTGTTGAGATTTTTATTGGTCATAAAAACTGCATGATCAGTCAATGGATCTGTCTCTCATTTGCCAAATGCTTGCTCAGTAGGGATGTTGTTCTTGGATTTGCCCTGATTTGATGCAGATTCAAAATAACCAAACATTTAAAAAAAAAAAAAAAAAAATCATCACTCTTTTTGACAAACTGTTTGTAAATCATAGTTAAATAATCCACTGAGGTGGATTATTTATTCATACTTTTTTCAAATATCAGCAAACCAAATTGAGAGTAAGAGGTTTTTTTTTTTTTTCCTTTTTTTTTTTATTCTCCATAATGAAGACCTGAATTGGTTTTAAATTAGTTTAGGGTGTTATTAAAAAAAGAAGAAAAAAAAACTATTGGATTGCTGTTTAACCTAATGCAACTGAAATAAGTATGAAGAGTCAAAACTGTTTGCATGTTCGGTGTTTTTTGGAATGGAATAAATTGAATTAGAATAGGATACATTCGAGTCTGGTAATGGATTAAAGTATCAGACGTTCAATAGATTGGGTAATGGGATAGAATTAATAGGAAAAAAAAGAATTGTTGTTGGACTACTTTAGCTGTTAAAAACGGGTGTTGATATTATTCTTTCAAATTCTGCACTGGCTCAGTGGTTTCCTAAAACAGCAGTTTTTAATACTTGTTGGAAATCTAACAGCTTCTGTACACTGTGGATTTTCATATTACAAGAAATCCACCAGTTTTAGATTCAGCAGGTGCAGTGAGAATTTTCCGTCTGAGCTTATTTACAGCCTTAGAAGTTTGAGTGTGTTACTGTTTAGTAACGATATTTTCTGAAGGCCACTGCAGTAAAAGTTATTCACCTTCCTCAACCTGATGCTCTGCAGTGCCACTCCTGACAAGACGCCTCACAGATGAAGAGCAGGATGAGAGATGCCGTGTTGCTAGCGTTTGGCAAAGAGAGGTTAATCTTCTCTTTAAAAGTAATAATTCTGTAGGGTGAAGAAGCTTGATTGGCTTTTCTCCATTTTGAAAATCACTGCTGTCAAACCAGCAGTGCAGCAGTAGATCATTGCCTTGGGAGGCGGCTCCTGAAACACGATTCAAGTCCGTCTGACAGGGATCATTTCCTCTTCATAATGCTGGTGGCTTTATCTGGGCACGTGTTGTGGTTGGATGGGTGTGTGGGGGGGGGTTGGCGGCGGGGGGGTTGTGGATTTTCTGTCCTGTGTGTGATAAAGGGCAACTATTCACTCCACTCCATTTAACTTGCAGCCTTACTCCCCGAAGCTTGAGCCCCACTCCCACTAGTCCGTGCAGTCCGTGCAGCCCGCTGCACGCTTTTCATTTCTGGAGGTAAGCAAGAGTTCTTCAACCATGACTGTTTTTGATGTTCATCACCGGCTGAGTCTGTTTCGTCTGCGTGCGTCACAAATCCACAGTCCTATATCCAGTTGGCCCTCCTTAAAATCATCTGCCATTGAAATGACATTGAAAGAGGACATGGGGCTTATATAATGTTGGTGATGTCTCCCCACCCCTTCCCCCCATCTTGTCCCTCTCTGTTCTGAGGTTTATGCTCCTCTTTCATGTGCTAAGTAGGATTTGTGGCTTTTGCAAAACATCAAAGTGAAGAATGGTCTCAATCTGTCTGAATCCCAGCTTGATTCATTTGGGAATGGAGAGCACTCAAAACAGCCGAAGCTAATAATGATTCTACATCCAAGTGCATTGCTTAGATACTAACTACTTTATAATGAGTCCTTAAAAATCTATGTGCCAAGAGGTTTTGCTTCCGTTTTATCCCTGTGTTGCTGAACTGCCTTTATGTTGTCCCATTTATGAGTGTGTGCACGTGACGTCCTCTTGTCCTGTTCCTCAAACTCCACGTTCATCCACCAACGAGCTTTGAAGCTGTCACTGTACAGAGTGCCATTGGCTCCCACGGTCAAATGGGTCATTCAGGTTGATGCCATCTTGTTCGTTAACTGGTGTTTATATAATTATAAAGGAGCTTGTGATCTGGACAAATGGATAACAAGACAGCCTGTGATCTGACCCCCTTTGATGATTGGACAGATCACACCAACAGTTGTGATCCAAGGTTGATTTCCTTATCTGACTTAAAGAGTTACTTCTTTTTGAATCCTCCAAAAGAACTACAAGCAGTACTGTATCCTTGCGACACAGTGAATATCCGTGTGTTTCAGTGCTGTGAGGAGAGTTGTGGTTTCTGCTTTCTGCCAGTGTTATTCAGCTTGTTTCTGATGCAGAGCCGCAGAGAGAAAAAAATGTTGGAATGAAACTTGGAATGGGTGTCTTTCTCTCTTCAGCCCATTCAAAACACTCAATTTGAGATTTTTTTTTTTTTCCTGTATCAATGAATAGCTGAAAAACACCCACCCATTTCACCCCTGGTCTCTTGTTCTGCTCAGCTTTCATGGAGAGTCAAGTGGAGCAGGCATTTAATGTGAGTCAGCTTCATACAAGAATGTAGAGATGCTTTTTACTGGCTGGATTTTTATTAATTTATTTATTGACTGCATCAGTTTTTATTCCATTTTCGGTGTGTGGCACTTCGCTTTGCGATTTTCAGCGAAGAGCCCAGATCTCGTGCTGGAGGACATAATCCTTCATCATTGATAAATACCAAAGCTGAATCATATCCATTTTCGCAGAGTTTAAGGCTTCTTTACTGCATGTGCATTACCTGTGTGTTATTTTTTTGTGAGGTCTGCAAGTAGGTCACTCTTGATTCTTGATACTTTTCTATACCAGGCTGGGAAAGCTGGTATAGTAGCCAAGCCTCGGGGGGGCTCTGGGATTGAGAAAAATGTATGTTGCTTAAGATAGCGTGAAGACATAAGCAGAATGGACTCAGAGGTTCTGATTAGGTAACAGATCTGTGGGTTTAAGGGACCAGAGAGGAAAATGCTCCACACACATTCTAATCCTCGCAGGCAGCGTTTGCACCAGTTTACAGATGACGTGGAATTGTGTTTCACTCTAAGCTTAGCGAGGGTCAGCGTCTCAGCTCGACCAGCAGGGATTTATTTGTTGAACGACTGCGTCAGAAATGCTGCCGCTCCAACCAACTGGTCTTGAATGAGTAAATATGGTGTGAATACAGCCTTTATTGCTTAGAAACAGAATTTTTATGGAGCATAGTGAAGTCTACTTGGTTGCGTCCTATTCAGAGGCTGAACCTGCAAATCTCTTCAAGTTGCACCTTTGACTGGGCTGGTTTTAATGCTGAGACTTGAAATGAGGATCTCTAAACTCAATTTGAAGACTTAACTGGCTGAACGACAAGAAGAGGGTCTATTGTTTAGTTATTGTGCAGTGAATTTAGGTTAATTTCTGAACTTTAAGGATTGGGTGACTACTGTAAATGTTTTTTTTTATAAACTTAGTTCACTCATAGAATATTAATTACATATATTTTTTTTATTACAGATAATATCCACTTGTCAAGTGCAACTCACTCAAAGATTGATGTACCCAATGTTCCCAAATGTCTCTGAGACCAGTGCATGGCTTCTCTTTCCTCATTATAGTGAAATCAGAAAACTGTCTGCGGTGAGTGTCCAGCAGACTGAGATCGTCAGAGCCTTTGCAGATTTTTACCTCTGGTGACACGAGTTTGAATCCCAGTTGTGGCAGAAAGAAATACTGCAGTGCGAGTTACAATGGATTGTTGTGACGTGTCCCTCTGTAGACATACAGACACACACCTGTTAAATTAGCCTCATCACTCAGTTATGTTAAGTACCATTTTCAATTTGACCGCTGTTATCAAACTCAGAAAATATCCAGGCTAACTTTCAAAATATTGGATTTAAATACTCCATGAAACGGTTATCAGTGATATTTTATCACATAACGTTCACCTTTCATATGATTTATTTTTAATTTATTGAAATGATTGCCCCAATATTTCAAACTAAAAACAATTTTCACAAATAAAGCAGTGAGATGAAATCCAACCTCTTCCAGGATTTCTGATTGACAGTGACTTGGTGCTTGTCCTAATTGCAAAAACAATTATTTTTCATCACATGTATTGATAAAACTGATAAAGACATATGTATGTGACAACTAAAGCAGTATTCCTGTTTTCTGTCACTTACAGGTAGATACAGTAGGCATTACGCTGTGTGTTTACCGTCGAGGTGTTTGTCTTTGTTTGTGTTTTAGTTGCCCAGAAGACAAAAGCTCTCTCGCTGAGCGGAGAGAAGCCCTTTTTCTGCTTGTAATGTTCGCACATCCGGTGACCTCTGTGTTCCTGCTGCTCTGTAAGAGTTTGACTTTGAACCACGTGAACCGTCATTTCTTATGTGGAGCACCGAAAGAGAGCAGAGCCATAATTAGAGTGAAGGCTGTCACAGAGGCCTGCAGGGAGGCGGACTGAGCCACTCGCACAATCCCTCGCCTTTACAGCAACGGCAAATTTTTCTCCTAACGTTTTATTACAATTGTAGTACATGCCATAGGAAGCAGTGGGTTTTTGCGCTGGTCATCCTTGGACTTTTTGATCCCCGTCCAGGCAGCGCTCTTGGCAAGTGATTACTCATCTGCAGCATCCTAGCGCCGCTCGGGTCTGACTGTGCACTTCCTGAGTGAAGCTCTCAGACGGTCTTTGAAGCACTTCTCTGCTCTCCCGCACACTGTATGCTATTGTAACTGCCCGGAAGAAATCTGACATGACAAGGCAGCTGATCTCAGGTCACCCTAATGAAGTGCATGGGGTGCAGCAGCTCGGATTAATCCCGGCAAATGTTGGAAATAACTAACAGGTTGGGATTTCAGTCAAAAGTTGGTCAGTTTGGAAATCTAAGGAAGAAACTCCTGAGATGTTTTGGCTTCTTTTTTCTGCATCTGTGTATGTTGTAATGTTATTAGATGAGGTGGGAGGAATATGACCCCCCCTCTGGTCAACGGTATCCTTCCGCCCTTTTTCGAGTTTCTCCACATTTTATAAATTTATTCCTGCAGAAAGAGATAAAATGCGTCAGTCACAATAATCAAAGCCTCTTCACCAACTCACTGGACATAACGCTTTGAATAAATCTTTTTAATCCTTCATCGAACACGTGACCATGTTTATGACTTTAACCAAGCTTAGTAACTATGCATTTCTCTTGAGTGAAAGTCACTTGATCACTTATTTGTTCAATTTATTTACATTTTGAAAGTTAAATAAAAGTCTTGAATTGCCATCAATAACACTTAATTTTGCTAAAGGATTAAGGTCTCTGTAAAGTCGACCTGGCGGCTCACTCATTGACAGTTGAAGCCACATGATTAACTCTAAACTGGTGCACACAGATTTATTGTATTTATTCAATGAACAAAAGATTTCCAATGGTAGAGCTTTTGGAAGAACTTGTGTTCCACAAGTGCTTGGTTAGAAGCTAATACAATAAAAGAGAAAGCTACAGAAATCTGAATCCGACCCACCTGGAGCTTTATGGTGTGGAAGCAGTCGGCGCCTCCAATTCATTTTTGTGTTCTGCAAATCTTGTGGCAGCATAATGAAACGGTCTGTCTTGATCAGAATTTAGAACGCATTGGCTGCCATCAATGGTGGCTTTAGGTTTTTGTCTGTCCAGACTGAAGGTTGGCTGAAGTCATAATACTGGATCCATTTCCCACAGTACTTATCTGGTTTTGACTCATTCAAAGGAGGTGTCCTTGATTGAAGGCTGGTGTTCTTGGTATATTTTAAATAGATCAGAAGCTTGAACTTGTCCATAGGCTAGTAGAAGTGCTGATTCACCATATTGTTTTTATTGAGGCTTTTATCTTGAGTTTTACAGCTCGTGTGTTTATGTGGGACGCGGCTGTCTCACGTCTGTCTTTTGTGGCTTTTCAGTTTTTCTGTTTGAAAAGTAAGTTTTAATAGAGTATTTATTATTTGTTCCTTTTATCATATTTTCCTGATTGCAGTAGAATTAACAAATGAACCTTTTACATGCATGCGATGAAGGGTGGCAATAAAAATGTGTCCAACAACCAAATCTCAGAAACGTGAAATGCATGTCTGTGTTCTTTCTTGCTCGTGTGCGTTTTCTTTAATATCTCGAGTGAGACAAGACAAATGTCTTTGCAGCTGCATTGTGAAAGTAGCGTATCTGTCTGACTTCATTGATCACGTGATCACAGCAGCCTTGGACTGTGTGCACACACACTCGGCAGACAGTCTTACCACACCTGTGAAGCTCTGAGGTGTTTGCTGAAATATCACTGAATACAGTTGATCAGTCATGATGTTCTCCGTGAGACGCCGTAATCTTGTTGGGAGTATTGTTTTTATCTGAGCCCCGACAGCTTGTTCAAAGAGTTTGTCAGCAGACTTTGTACCCTGCAGCCCGACGTGATCAGCTGACCCTGGGCTCTCGCACATACATGCGGGAATCGGCAGTCAAATTCATCACTGAGCTGACGAGGAGGACTGAGTGTGCCTGTGAATTTGAGTTCTGTTGCTCTAAATTACACCTGAAAAGTCACGTGTATTTTGAGGGAGGTTTTTCTTGTTTTTCAAATCAATGCTTTTGCAGCCGTGGATCAAGCTTTAATCCTGTTTGTGCGTTGATGTTGTGCGTTTTCCTGAAGGAGTTTAGCTGCTTATCTCTTTTAAGAGTCAAGGATCAAAGGTGGTGTGGTTAAGGTGAGGCTCTCATCCTCTGCATGAGGGAGGAATATATGCAGCAGCAGTAAAATCTAAGCTCAACCTCAACATTTCCATTTCAAATGGGTCCTGCTTTAATGCACTGACCCACCGGACTTTTGGAGGGGTGCCAGCTTGCAAACGCGGCGACGTGCACGGCAGCATCTGCTGATGATGCAGTACCCTTCTGTCTCACAACCCCCCCTTCGCAGGATGTGAAGTGGTAGATGCCTGTTACATGATATGAAGCATGTTGAGCGAAGGGAGCAGGGCGAGTGTTTGGGATACAGAACGCAGTCGCAGTGAGACGGGAAAACAAAAAGTCAGCTGGT
The DNA here is from genome assembly GCF_902148845.1 of Salarias fasciatus. NCBI lineage: Eukaryota > Metazoa > Chordata > Actinopteri > Blenniiformes > Blenniidae > Salarias > Salarias fasciatus. The sequence continues at coordinate 20,340,570 of NW_021941229.1, read as the reverse complement.
GTTAGGTGTCGTATCGCCCCCCCCCCTCCCTGCAACAGTGGAAGCTGTCACCACCTGACCTGGATCACACACTCCCGTGTGCCTTTCAGGACTCTCCCTGGATTACTTTTTTTTTTTTATTATTGTTTGAGGACAGAGGAGGACGGCGTGTCCTCCTCTGCCGCTGTGTGTATGCCGCAGCTGGCTGCAGATGTGCCTGTGCAGAGGAAGTTTGGACCTAAAGACAGTGCCTGTTAGGAGTGCTCCGGAGGTCGCAGCCTCCTCAACCCCGAGCGGCGACGCTTCTCCTCCTCAGCTCTTCAGAAGCCGCCTTTGCATCTGCCTCTCTGGCATGACTTGGACACCATGTCGGACTCCAGTCTGTGGACAGTCCTGTCCAACTTTAACATGCCACATTTCTTCAGCGGAGCTCGTCTGCGCCGCTCTAAGAGGTACCTATAAACCTGCTGTATTGTTCTTGTAATGAGACGAATCATAGAGAAAACAAGTTGTTTCCCTTTTTGTCCTGCATAGTAAAGTCGCACGTAAAGTCTGCAAACTTAGTGTTGCACGCCATGACAGCTGTGGTGTTTTTCTTTGTGTTTACCTTCAGTCATTTGAGCCGTTTTATGAGGCCCACATGAACAAGAAGCTGGGTGTTCCCTTCTTGTCCATTGTGTCTTATTTGCTTTGTGAGTCAAATGGTAATTGAATGTTTGTTGTTGAGGCAGTCTCAGGTTCCTTGCTCAGGATGTGTGCTTTCCAGTGTGCCATCCCCATTAATTTTCAGCGGCGACGTGTAAATCCTGCCTCTTGTTGTGGTCTCCAGCTCAAAAACCATGTATTTTATTTCACTTTTTAAACATCCCCGCATGGAGAAAATGAAACAGTTTGAGTGTTTTATGGGATTTGGAGTGTGTGGACACTGGTTTACAGCTAAGCCACTTGATCCCAGTTTTGTGTATATGATGGGGCTTCAGTATTGGTGAAGCTCATATACTCATATTTATTTTTAATCCCCGTTCTGACCTATTTTAGCGTGCAGAGCAGCTTAGCTTGGAATACTGGCAGTTTTTGGACATCTTACATCAGTGCATAAATATTTTTATTTGAAAACCATTGAATTTATGAGAACCTGGAAAAAAATAAACGGCTGTGGAAACAGTCTCGGACAAAATAGTTTGTCTAGCCGTTCACTTCTCAGTAAAACTTCAAAGCAGTGATGAAATATTGTAAATGTTTAATATAAAATGTTTAATAGTACGTGAAATATCAAATATTAAGACAGTATTAATTTAAAAAGGCATCGTGAAAGTGGTTGACGACACTAAAAGTTCTTCGCTTCGTCGAGAAAGTGAAAACTGTAAAATATTTAACCTATATCTTGGAAATAGGATCAGAAAGAAGAAATATACTGAAATGACAGTAATTAATTTTTAAAACTTTTCTATACCGCCATCAGAATTATTAGCAATAAAGTCATGTGCTGTATTTATAAATGTTAAATCCTCACAGAAACAAGAGGTTCATCAGTTCAATGCTGATTTAAATGCATTTCTTCAGATGTATAAAATAACAAAACGTTTGTCTCCAAAAATGAATTGGCAAGCCTTTTTTTTCCCCTAACACAAGCAGCAAGCATTTTAAATACTATTAATAGAGCTGTGTGTGTGTGTGTTTGTGTAATTGTGTGTAATTGTGTGTGGGTATGCGTGTGTGTCTGTGTGTGTGTCATATGTCTGACTTTGACTTTGGGTTTGTCAGCGCCGAGCAGCAATTTATGTGTCATTGCGCTTTGTCAGCTCACCTGACAGCTCTGACGAGGGAGCAGAACGTAAAAAAAAGATTAATCATGGCTTTTTAGATTTATTTATTTTCTGACACGGGTCAGCGGGATGAAGTATTTCAGAATCTTTTGAATTCAGAGTGGTGGGAATCAAACGGTTTTTCATCTATTTTTGCCTCCTCTTTTCGCCAAAAAGAGACGAACTCTAAGAAATTGCTTTTGACAGATTGAGATTACTTTGTGGTGGAGTAATGTGGGTTAGTGTGAAATGTAAAAAGGAAGCTAAAATCAGAGGTACAGGGGAAAAAAAAAAAGAAGCTCAGTTGTGCAAAGTGCTGCAAACTTTGATGGGAAAGTATTTTTAGTTTGTTTTGCCACTGAGCTTGTGTGCAGTGCAACAATGCCGCTACCAGATTGAGGGTTTTGCATATAAGACTGCTAAACCTTTATATGAATCTGTTCCAGGAATCTCACACATCTGCATTACAGCACAAACACTGGCCTACTTTCTCCCTATCATCTTTGCCCAGGGCTCCTTTATATCCCCCCCTCTTTTTCAAGCTTTCCACTATACCAACGTGATTTCCTGCTCGCGGTTGCTGCGACCGCCGAGGCGCCTCCACCACCGCTCGGCTCAGCATCAGATGTGAGGAAGACGACCCGCGTGCAGCTATAACCGGTGGCAGCTTGTTTTCCCGTCCAGGAACAGCCATTTAAACGCGCCTTTGAGTTCCACTCAGCTGTGTAATGGTGGGGAGTCGGTGTTGAGGTGAGGGGGTGGGGGGGCTACATGGTGGCACAGGCTGCCGGGATAGGCACTGAGAGGGGTTAAGCAACAAGAGGGTTGATTGGGCAGCGGCGTGGCATCCTCTTGGCCTAATCCACACTGAGAGGGTATAAATAGATCTCGTTAAATCTGATCCGCTTTGACCGAGCACCTGTGTACCAGATATTATTCACTCCCTCCCCATCACGGTAAATGATTCATGGCGAGTGTCCACACTCCCCATCGCAGAGGTTAGCCCCGTAAGCCACTAACCGTAAACAAGGATCAAAAGTCAGGTTTCCCCCTCTGATTGGGGGGGGGGGGGGGTTGGCTTGACAATAAGGGAGGATGGCAACAGATCGAGCAGCTTATGATACCGTAGTAATGGGTTGTTGTCAGCGTCTCAGCAGATGTTTCTTGTTCTGTTAAAGTTGAGGGTGAGAGTTCACCTTATGACTTTCAAACACTTCTCTTTATATGACCCTTTAATTATGAATGTGCCTATACGAGCACAAGGTGTCAGGCTAGTTCACTACATATTTTTTGAATTAAATATGTTTTATTTTGAATTAAATATCAAACACTCTATATTTAATACAAATCTACACTGTAATTCAATGTTTTATATTGTAATATTCATAAACTTTTATTTTCAGGCGTTTTAGCCATCAGAAAGTTGTGAGAAAATCAGCAACGTCACCAAATATGAAGCATTTAAAAGGGATCATAAATGCAATCATACAATTTTACAGTGAATGTCCTCTTCAAAGAACAGCTAGAACTGTTTCTGACGCATGAAGACTTTGAGAAGTGGCTCCAGTATGCAAGAAAAGAAACAAATGGTGCTCAGTGAATCATCGCTTCTGAACTCTTCACACTAGAGGCTTGACATTTTCACAGAATGTTCAGCGTTGTTAGATCTCCATACGTTAGGTGGGCCACACTTCTAAAATTGCGGCAGTATGGCACTCTGGAGGTTACATGACAAAAGCAAGGATGTCCGTTGTTCTATTCTATGTAGAGATTACATTGACTTCCTGTGTGTGGGGTTATCACTGGACACTGTGGTTCCACCCCACAGTCCAAAGACGTTTGCATTAGGTGGTTCCAGACTATAAATTGTATTAAGCTGGTTGATTTTTCTTTAATATGAAAACTGCTAAATAAATAATTTGATTTGATTTGAAAAGGTGGATTGATAAATGTGATGATTCAGCAGTTTTAATGAAATTTTCAGGATGCTGTAGCTAAACAAAATATGAAACTACCCTAAACTGAAAACTGCATGTATTGGACATCAAAGATCAGGAAGTATTGACTTGTTGACCTTTGGACAGTCTGAAGCAGCTCTCGTTTATTTCCAGATTGAACCCGTTCATAAAGCCCCCATATTACACAAAATAATGAAGAAATGGTATTTATATTTTATGTGAAGACGATCTTAAATGTTCAGTTGTTTAAAATTTCCGGAATCTGCCGGTTTCAGATTGGTGGTCTTTATATGAAAGCCTTTGCCTGTCAGACTGGTGCGCCTGACCGAAGCTTTTCGCTGTTGCTGGTGTGACATTGAGGCTCTGGGGGCTCTGCAGTGGCACCTGTAGACGCTGCAGCAGCGTTGACACAAAGATGAAGGCGCGTTTCTGCATCGCTGCAGAGGCCGACGTGAATTTGATCGTCGTGCCGCAAACCTGTGACTGACTGACTGACACCGTTTCTCTGTGACGGCGGCGCTCCTGTCCTGCTGTCACCGCTGTCTGTCATTGCCTCTGTGTCTTTACGGCTTATAAAGAAACGTTCTCGAGGAGAAAAGTGTTTTCTTTCTGTTTTCTGGATGAAAGTCATTTATTGAAAAATCTCTGAGAAATCATGTTGAGAAAGGTTCGTCTCAAAGGAGGTTGTGTAACAGGAATGTCATTGAGTCTTTGACCTTGAAGTGAATTCATGTTTCTCGGGCTTTATGTGTTTCCACTGACGGCCTTTAATTTGAAATTATAAACCCAGCACTAAGCAGGACGCTCCGCACCCGAGCTGCCTCTACATCGAAATAATTTATCTTTCTCTCAAGGTTAGAAAGAGAGGGAAAAAGAAAACGAGCTTCATTTCTGACTCATTTTGTTGATCACAGCGACTCTTTGTGAGTCAGTTTTAACATGGCCAGCAGATATATGTCACATTGTGAAGAGTCTGCATACAGTCAGCTTTTTGGAGACTGAACCAAGATACGCGTCTATGTCCTCGGATGCAACACTGTCGAGTCTCCTGTGCTGGGAGAAGTTCATTTGAAGGACATGTTTTGACAAACTAAGAGTAATAAGAGATTCACTTCTTTGGAAATCTCTAAAGTGGAAAAAATACCGTTAAATATTTAAATAGTAGACTTAGCATTAATATACTTTTCTTAATGGTACAGACATGAATGAAATCAGTAACAAATGAGACGTGCTTTTTTAACCCTTGGAAACCAGGACCACCGTGTTGTATTATCACTTCCCCCTCTGTCAGATGCAACAGTGGTACATTTTAAAATAATGTTAGCAGTAATTCAAAAACTGCAGTCATTGTGCAGACTAATTTTTCAAAGAAGGTAAAATTATGCATCTTTCAAGACCGAAACAGTGTATCCAGTTTAAAAAATATCAAACTTCTGTGATGTGAGATCCAGACAGGCTAAAGCTGTCTGTGTGTTTTCCTGAGTGTCTCCTGTCTAATGTATGTCTCTGTGGTTTTCCAGCTGCAGGACGAGCAACAGAAAGAGCCTGATAGGAAGCGGTCAGTCTTCCGGTTTACCTCGGCCTCACTCCCCGCTCTCATCTCTCACAGGTAAGTGCATGTCCAGTGTTGGAAACAACCGCACAGAGATGGTGAAGCCATTCCCTCACAGTGTTCCCACACAGGAATTCAGACCATTGTGTAATATACAAAAGTTTGAAAAACACACAAAGAAATTCCTCTCTTCAGTTTTTAAGACCAATGGAGTGTATCGATCTGTATTCACTTGGCAGAAATTGTCTGGTTTTCTGATGATGGCTTTAAAAAGAGAAAGTTAATAAAGACACTCGGTTTGGGTTGTCGACCCTGACATGAGCTGCAAAGTGATGGGGAGTTTTAAAACATGAACATGAGGGTGGTGTTGTGTGGCTTCAGTGTGGCGCTGTGCGTGGTTTTTGAGAATCGAGGCAGCGCAGCCGTGAATTAAGAGGCAGTGATTGTTGTGGGAGAGGAAGTGGTGGCCTGCAGAGGGGAAATGCACAGAGGCCGAGGGACTGGAGCCCTCATTTACCACAGGGCGTTTTATTTCCTGCCATTGGTCAGCGACAGCGGAGCCGCCACTCGCACTGTTTAGTCTGTATTGCAGCTTCACGAAGGAGCGCCGTCTCTAAGATGGATTCAGACTCCGAAAACCTCATTGTTCCAGCTAATGAGTTTGTTCAGCTGTGGGATGACTTAACGCTGTGGCTCAGACGTAATATTGGTTCCAAAGGTAAGAGAAAAACATCTTTTCACAGTAGTTTCATCACTGAGTGCTTTGACGTATGTGCACCGGTGACGTCCGGTAATTAAGTTTCTACAGAATGATTTACTTTTTTTTTTCTTTTGAGTTCTGTTTATTGGCGCTGCAGCCTTTGTTCACGATTACAAATACTGTCATGAAAGACCTTAAACCTTATTTCCTGTTTTTCCTTTCTGACTCTTACCAGTAGTTATAAAATCGATCTCTCCAGGTGCAGCATAACTCCCAACGGAAGAGGTTATCATCTTGAACCAGATCTGATTAAGATAATAGTGCAATTAAATAGGTGACGTTCATCACTAACAAGCCTCAGTGGCTCCGTCATGATTTCTCAGGATGGAATAAGGCTCGTCTTTGTCATCTCAGGAGGTGGTCACATTGTAATTTGTGGCTAATTAATTACTTGGTCCTTCCCTCAGTGGGGGATGTAATTATATCTGACTAATGCTGGACTGTTGGTTTATTCCTACACAATAGGTGTGAAAACACAACTCCTAATTAGGGTTTAAAAATTCCCCGCTGTATTTTCACCAAGATGTTTTAGAGATCTGAGTGTTTTAAATGAATGAACCAGGCTTATATGACATGTTGGCCAAGTGGTCAACCTCCACTGTGAGCTGCTTGGGGGTCGAACCAACAACCTTTTGATTGTTGATCTACTTTACCTGGACTGAAGAAAAGAATTAAGCAAAGATTTAGTTATTTAGTTATTAATTTATTCTTTTTTTTTTTCCATTTTCCAATTGAACAGTTAAATTCGGATAGGGTCATTGTATGTCTGTCTCTAAAGCCCTTTTAGATTTGCACCACTTCAGCCTTGTTGCCACTGTAGGTTCTCACACATGCTCTAAAAGAGTGGATTTGGTTGCAGTATTGACCTTCACAGCTAAATTGCTTCATTTTCAAAGTTAGTCAAAAAAAAGAAAAGAAATAGTAATGGCCTCATAGAAACAAATGCATCCCTGAATGTTACCTCCTCCTTTCACCAGTTTTACCATTCAGTTTTATGGTGGAAAATCTTTTGAGTCACAGTTTTAATTACGGACTGTTTCTCAGCCTCGGTAAACTATCTAAGCCAACCAACTGATTTTTAAGCCATGTTTTCCTTAAATTTTACAAAATGTATTTTTTCATGCATTTTTGAAAAGGCGCCACTTATTGATATTCCATTCAGTCAACAGCAAACTGCAAAGAAGTAATACTTCACTTGTTTTCCTTTTGTGTGAGTGTTCAAAAACAAGACGGAAACAGGTTTTCTGAGTCCCTTGTTTTGTTCTTGCTAGGAAAATGATAAATAATACAGTTAAACATGTTATACCCCATTTATTGTATGAATATACAGAGCCCAAAGCGCACTACACTAAAGAAAATAATATTTCTATGTTGACGTTCTGTCTATAAGACAGAAGAGAGTTGATTTTTCTTTTCTTTTTTTTTTTCCCCAGAGGAAAACGGTGATGGTTATTTCTGTGAGGGTGAAATAATTACATGTGAATAATACAGCCTGTGTCACCTTTGTAAATTTGCTGGTTGATATTATACCAACAACATCTCTTGTATTTGCACAATGGCATTCTAGCGTCAGTTGTAATCTAAGTCTGTTATGGGATATATGATTTATAAAGTGTCAGTTGGACCACAGCCGGGTGAACGCTGGCTGTAAACATAGCCTCGCTGATGTTAGCTGGCTGCCAATTTTGAGGGTGGACATAAATACCGGACTCAATGTCTTAATGAATTTCATGAATGTTTGTGTCAGAAATAATTGGTTTGATTTGGTTTTTAATGAGGTTAGAAAACAAAAATAAAGCTGTGAAATTGAAATAAACACCTGTCACAATTGTTTCATTTTTCCTCTAATTTTATTCAAACTTAAACCCTCCATGCCTCCTATATTCTTGTCCCCCAATTAATGTTTTTGTTTCAGTTTACAAATAAGCAACTTGTTCTGTTTGGTTTAAACACTCAGCCTTGGCTGCAGCCTCTCTCAGCAAGGAGTCTCATACAGGCAATCAGCAGAATGGCAGCTCACAGTCAGCCATTTTCAATGTTAGTTATCTTTCCATCTTGTTATCATCAGCCACCATCTCTCCCATGCTCTTTTTAGTGTCTCCACTCAGATCAGTGCAGCCCACCCCTCAACAGAAGCTGTTCAGTGTACCTATCCGGTTAAACACACACTGCCCCCTAACAAAGACAAGATGTGTGGACAATGTCGTGACTCCATGTTACAGTTTTATGATTACGGGTGACTACAATTCAACTATGTATATTGGACGGTATGTTTCTGTGTGGAGTTTCAAATTCCTACATGTGTGTTGGAGTTAATGGCACCAGGCTTTGAGGTGTTTTATCACCAAAGCTATATGTCACTAGAACCTTTTGCAAATTGCTACTTCCTCTTCTTCCTCATGTCGGTTGTACCTGAGTGTGACCCAAAATCCCTCAACATCCCCTGAGTTCTCTGAATGAGGAACGACTCTCTCAGATATTTGAGTAGATTCGCTCCCGGGTCCATCTTCTTGAGCAACATTGGCAGCCACTTTCACCCAGTTTCCAGAGTCTAAATTCAACAACAGGAAATATTTTTTCAGTGCTTTTTCATGTATTTGTACAGAAATTTATTTTAATAATTTTTTGATTTGCATATATTTAAATACCTTTTTTTATATTTAAAAAATTACTTTTTGGAACTAAAAAAAATTCTTTATCTAGTTGAGGTTTTTTTTTTTTTTTTTTTTTTTTTTTTTTTTATCCGCACCAGGACAGTTTTGCTGAGTGCCTGTCAGGCTTTCACACTTTTACAACCACCGCACTTAAAAAGCCATTCACTGCCTCTCAGAAGCGCAGCCGTTTCAGATCAGTGACGTGAGGGTAGTAAACTCTGCTCCGCACTCAGACACGTCTTTGCCCGCTGTGAGAAAAACGAGGAGGCTTTTTAACACGAGCTGGTCCAGCTAAGCATACTGTTTCACTGCGCAAAGTGGGAGGTGGGATGAGAGATCGCACTTGATGTGGAGCCAGAGTCAGGAAATGTGCATTGAGTGAGAACGCTCTCCTGAGAAACGATGCATTTGACTGAACAGTTTGAAAATGTAATGTTTGTAACCCAAATTAATCCTTTACTGAACTAGGCCACCTGCTGGTTTGCTTTATAATGTTGACTGTTCCAGAGGAGATGCAGCTATAATATGTCTGAACATCCTGAATTACTGTGACTGTTGAAATTCAACCACTGATGTTTTATCTCACAGATGAAACTGCGGTGGTCTGACAAGGGTCACCATGATTCAAAAACTACTAAAAAAGTCAAAAATGCTACGATGCAATAACCACGGCACAGACGAAAAAAGCTAAGAGACAAATACAAAACCTACAAGTGATTACGTCCAAACAAAGCCGTCGCCGTGGTTACCAAGTTATTGTTTTTGCTTCTGGAGTGGTGTTTTCATGGGGAAGTTTGATGAATGCATGGTTGAGATATCACAAAGCTGTATAGTTTACCGTCTCGTCAAACATTTCCATAAGAAGTCAGTGCAACAGCAAAACAAAATCTCCCTGATTAAACCGGCCCTCTGAAACAGCTGCTCGCTCACGTCTGTTCCAGGCTTTACAAGTCACAGTACGTGGCTTCGTAGGTATTCGCAGTTACAAAATCATTTATATTTAGCAACACAATTGTGTTACTGCTTTTGCAGTTTGAATCGGCGCTGCATCTTTTGCATAGTTTGGCTCTTGAATGGAAAAAATTCTGTTTAGATGTTATTTTCATGCATTCATTTTCTATACAACTTCATGTAACTCAACTGAATTCTTTCTCAATCCCTATGAGAGCAGGAGAGAGTGTATTGTTTATTGTAATTGTTATTATAATCAATAGACAGTAGCTTAATTTGCTTGTACTCTCTAAGGACAATCTCACTATTTATGAGAGCTGGGACTGAGCGCTCCATATGAGAAAATACATATACAGCTGTTCTAGTTTGTAAACACTTGAATGAATATTTTAAAGAGGTATTAATAACCAGACAGTTACATTATTATGAGCAATATTGATTATCAATTAGTCTTTATTCTTTAGCTTTAAGTGCTTTACATGATTTACGTGATTATGTTATGGTCACCAATGCCATATATAACCATATTTTATAATAATGATCACAATTTTATTTATAATGAACCATGAGTATTTATTAGAAGCAGGTATTTCTAAGGTTTTTATAAAAGATGGTTTTCCTCATTGTCTTTCCTCTTTTAAAAATGTGTTTTCCTCCTTTTTGTGTGCTCTTTCTTGCAGGAACGAGCCCACAAGACAGTCCCAGAAATTTCTCTCCTAGTGCCTCTGCTCATTTCTCCTTTGCACGAAGGTAACCTGAACGTGAATGTTTCTCAGCAGAAATTATTTAAGAAACTTTCCTGACTGGCTGTGCAGCCGGACATTATTTTCTTTGCCAGCTGTATTCTCTATTCATTCAGAATGAGCACTAATAACATGTTTATTTTAGTACCATTTCTGAACACGATGCCATATAATTGTGTTTTTTTTTTTTTTTTTGTTTTTTGGTTTGTTTTATTATAATCCACAGTCATTGCCACAGAGCAGACAGGTAACTTCATGTTAGGTTTCTGTTTGGCCTTAAACATCCATCCCTTCACATCTGTCCAACGTTAAAACCTCTCTCTGCTTCATCTTACTGCAGTTTCATATCTCGGCCATTCTTACATGTAGTTTTAGTTCATTGCATTTTTATCCCCCTGTTAGTTTGTACTTTTGCTGTGTGTGCTTAAACATTACTAAAACGATCTATTGTAAAACAACAGCAGTGGAAGTTTTCCATTCATCTGCACTTGTGGTCTTTAGAGTGTTAACTGTAACCACGTGTTTTAGGAGCATGTTTACTCTGAACTTGTCTTCTGTTCAGAGACAGTTTCTTATCATTTAGTCACATTTTAAGAAGCTCTGTGTTGCAATTGCCAATAATTTCATGGATCATGGAGTGTATTTTTTCTGTGCTGTGGTGTAACAGGACTGATGGTCGCCGCTGGTCGCTGGCCTCCCTTCCCTCGTCTGGATATGGAACCAACACGCCCAGCTCCACTGTCTCTGTAAGCATCGTGACACTTATTTCAGAGATGCAGAGTCAATAAAACCATGGCCAAATTAAAACCCACATATCAACACCTCAGAGGTAAACAGTTGTTTCCAGTTTCAGTAGTAACATAGGTAATTCTAGGTCAGCACGGGCTAATGGAGGAGCTGCAAGATTAATAATTTAAAACTATTTCATTAGTTTAGTTCTTAATCTAATAATTTCCCAGAGAGGTTAAAACAAAACTGTTATAAATGGTGAAACATCTGTGAGGAACCAGAGAGCAGAGGAAGTGGGTTACACCCTTGAAAAATGTGTGAAATTTTCTCCTGCAGTGTCACACAGCTACTTCACAGTGAGGCACACACTGAGTTCAAATCCACGCAGCTCTGCTACATGGTCACATGTGAAAGAAAGTTTGTACCAACTACAGGAAAGAGTTATTCGACAGGATGAGGTGTAAAAAGCAGTATTTGAAATGTTGGTTACATAACTCAAAGCACCAGAGTCGCAACACCGTCATCGATGACACTGGATGAGGAGATATCTGGGTTTCTAGGCCGAGCCCCGCCGGTGCAGCCAAAAGCTACTTGAACACGAAGCCCAGTGTTTTTTCTCATGGTTTTGGCTCGATTTGCTCGTGTGTGCAAACGGGATTGTGTGTTGTGTGTGTACGTTTGCTCAAGTGTGTTCACTCATGCACGCCCCTGTTTGCACGTGTGTTTACATGCGGTGCACTGCGGTGACGGCATGTCTCATCTGCACATGGAGAGTCTTTGTGAACAAACTCTGTGTGAGAGGAAAAGATTTGTCAACATGAAACCGACACACATACACTCTGTCTGTGCCTCCGTTTGTCTGCAACTGGCTCGCTGCGTAATTATGCTGCTCTATATCATCGAAATGGAAGGTTTTCTAACTCGCGCACAAACAGTAACACTCTAATAGAAACTGTGACGTCCAAGGAGGCGCGCTCTAGTTTCTCAATCTTCCTCAGTCAAACACCAACACTGTGTGATTTTCCTGATTATTGTAGTTTAACGTTTTGTTCTTCATGATTTTTTTGTGTGTGTGTTGTGTTAGCTCTGTATCAAGGTCAATCCGTGTGAAATCAGCAAAAATGTCCCAGCAGAGCCTCCTAAACTGTTACTAATAAGCTTTGAGAAAATATCACTGCTCAAAAATGTCAAGAAACCCCCACAAATACATCTGAATATTAACAGTTATTTTTACTACACAAATAAATATGTGTTGGTTTGAGATTTTAATAATTTAAGTTTACTCATTCAGAGTTGCATCAGTCCCTCCTCCGAGTCTTTTTCTTTGAATTTATAATTCAGGTGTGCTACACATTTGAAATGTAGGCATTCGTTCTGTAATATCTATTTGTTATTGCCTTATGTTTTTCTTCTGGTGTTATTCTTATCTCCAGACTTAGTTTAGGAGTGTGCTGCATGTCTGGTTAGTCCAAGGCAGTTCCTGTCAAAATGCAGCTTACACACTACTTGTTGGTTATGTTGAGAATATTTGTATTAAATATGAAGCAGCTTTAACATGGAGAACTGTGAAAAATCCCTTCATATCTGCTTGTTTGACACCGACTGACCCATCTGTAGTTGTTTTGGTTACATTGAGTTCCCTGTGTCCGTGATGTTTACATTATTTGATAAACATGATGTTTCTTTATTCTCTCAGTTGGTTAGTTGATTACATGTATACAAACTAGTTTTGACTAAACAGATTGAGAGCTGTACTTTTAAATCCACATAGGACAAAAAAAAAAGGAAAAAAAAATCTCCTTTTTTTTTCTTTTCTTTTCATGTTGAATATATATTTGTTTCATTTCCAGTCATCCTGTTCATCACAGGAGAAGCTGCACCAGCTGCCCTTCCAGCCTACGCCCGATGAACTGCACTTCCTCTCCAAGCACTTCTGCACCGAGAGCATCTCCGGGGACGAATGCCGCAGAGCGACAGCCATGCGACCCCGCTCACGCAGTCTCAGGTAGAGATCATTCTGCACAAACACTCTCACACGGACGGACGTGCTTCATCTCAACGCTGCTAATGCTCTCAAATTGTTCTTTCTTCCTCCTCGCAGTCCTGGAAGATCTCCATCGTGTTACGACCATGAGATTATCATGATGAATCACGTGTACAAGGAGCGTTTTCCGAAGGTATGCGGCAGCGGCGGAGGGTTTGCCGCAAGCCGCGTCTGCTCATTAATCACCGAACCCGCTCCATGCCTCCCGTCTGCAGGCCACGGCTCAGATGGAGGAGAGGATCGAGGACATCATCCGCAGCAACTCTCCGGAGACCGTCCTCCCGCTGGCAGATGGCGTGCTCGGCTTCGCCCACCACCAGATAATTGAACTGGCCCGTGACTGCCTGGAGAAGAGTCGGCTCGGACTCATCACCTCCAGCTACTTCTGCGAACTCACCGACAAGCTGGAGAGGCTCGTCCAGGAGGTGAGCGCTTCATTAGGCGTCAAACAAGAGAACAACGATGCCTCTTGATGAATGATGTGTAGTTTTGCATATCCCCCCTCCTTTTTACTCATCAGTATTTTCTTCTTTTTTTCTCGTTAATGTACATTGCCATACGTGAGATTATTTACAAATGCCTGACCTATGCTTAAACTCTGTCAGGTTTTTTTTCTGTATTCCCAAATTACTCTTTAAATAACTGTTGAGAAACGGTTTTATTAATTGGGCAAGTTCATGTTTTGCTCTTTTCCTGGCTTTGACTATATTACCTGATTAAATTACCTTTAAAATTAAAAAAATAAATAAATAAAACAAAGATGAGAATTATGTTTGGTGAAGATAATTTAAAAATATTTCACTTTTTTTTTGGTGTAGCAGCTGTATGGTTTGTTAAGCCTTTCAGCTCAAAAAATGTAGATCAAATGTAAATAAGTATCTCAATCTATTTGTCTGTTTTATCTATTATTACGTTATGTTTTAATATTTTCATTCTGTTGTATGTCAAGTATGGAACTTTCCCTTAAATTCTTTATATTGTTTGGGATTCTTGCTATATAATTAAGGTTATTATGAATGCCACTATTTAAACAAAACATGTATCAAAATATTGCAAAATACTTTCTCCTCAATTGAATTCAGGTTTTTCATTTCATAGACTCTCTAAAACTAATCTTTTTTTTAACTTGCAATGTTTCATATTTCCCTGTGTGTACTTACAAAGCAAACCAAAAACGGATATAATAATGGAACTTTTATGTCAGTAATGAAGAGAGATTGGAGGAAAATTCAGCATTTGAAGAGCTACGCTATTTTAGTTTTCTTTTTGTTCAGAAATTCTTATTGATGTGATTAATCCAGATCACATGTAGAATGAGTTAATGAAGAACTGTAACTTGATGAATGACTCGCTGACGTTTGTTCTGCGGTTGTTTTTCTGCGCAGTCGACGGAGAGGTCGGAGAGTGAAGAGGTGAACTTCATCAGAGAGCTGGTGAAGAAGATTCTCATCGTCATCGCCCGACCTGCACGACTGCTCGAATGTTTGGTACGTTGGAACAGTATCTTAAATTCTTTCTCTTTCAGTGTCATTTTCCCACTCTTTTTCATGTTTCCTCACTGTTTAAGAGAAATAAAGTGAGTCGGTATCGCTTCAGTGAAAGAAACCTTAAAGACAGTGGTCTAAACATTGAGCTTATTCTGGACTTTCCAGTATTTGTCTCCACATGTGATTTCTGCACCATTTAACCTGCTTCAGAGTCAGCAGCTCTCGTTTACTACAGTCAATGACTATCTGCCTCGTCTCACTGGTTTTCACCACATTTCTGTTTCATTTCCAGTTGAAATAAAGGTTGAAGCAGTTACAGTGAAAGGGTTTTATCGTCAGATTCAGGAGGCGTTTATGTGGTTTTACAGAGGGTTTTGGCTCGTTGTTCTGCTCTCTGTCCTGCAGCAGGCAGCTGTAGAAAAAGACCAACAAACACCTTTGACTCTACCGACTCAGCACAGACTGACAAATTGCGGCGCATTTAGCAGCTAAACAGCTCGATGTGTCCCTGAGGAGCAGGGAGAGGCTGAAAGGCGGCACCACAGAGCCAATATTGAACTTACATTTGCCAGATGGTCACTGACTGTGTGTGATTGTTAGCTTACAGGTTCTACACACACACATGAAAGTTGACATGCGAGTGTTGTGTTTGCGGCTACATTTTTTTTTCCTGGCATGAGAAGCGCTGCTTTTTCAACACTTTTACATACTGTAATTGGCACAAATCGTGTCACCTTAAGTGGATTTGAGAAATAAGCTCTTAAAACACCTGAGATCGGTTATTTATCATCCTTTAGTGTGCTTCAGTGTTCAGGATTGATGTGATTGAAGCAAACTGGATTGATGCAGCATGAAGCAGAAGGTCTGACTGAGATGAATGAACAGGGTCTCAGCTGTCCAACGCTGGCTGTTCTGTTAACATTTAACCTTTTCGAACATCAGAGTTTTATTTTGATGCTTTTACAGAAGCAAAAATATGTTTTTCTTCCCCCAGGAGGCACCACAGAAAGCAATTATAACTTGAACAATAGAAAAGTGCTGAAAAGATCAAGTACATGAAACGAAATTCACACAACTTACATTTTAAGAATAGAATTATGGCACAAGCACATCTTCTGCTTGACTTTAAAAACCCAGACTGAACCCAGCCTGATGTCAACAGGTCCGTAAAAATGCTGTTGATATCAGAGCTACTGCCTTTATTATGACCATTGGGACATACAGTGGTGTGAAAAAGAGTTTATCTCCTTCTTGATGCCCTTTGGGATCAATAAAGTTTTCTGAATCTGAATCTGAATCTGATTTCTTAATTTTTTGTACGTTTGTCCCACCTACATGGTTCAGATCGTCAAACAAATGTAAATATAAGACAAAACAACACAAGTAAACATAACATGCAGTTTTGAAAATGAAGGTAAGTGAAGGTAAACTGTTTTTTAATGAGTTCTGCTCACAACACTTGTCAATACACCTCCAAGGAGACTCAAAGTCATGTTCCAAATATCACCAGATGCTCTCATGCAGTTGTTTCTCTTTTTCTGGATGACAACAATGAAGACTGCCGCCTCATTCCTTTTTGGCCTGGAGCTCCTTCACAGTCCTCTGGCATGGGCCTCAGTCTTCAGTTCGCCCCACAGATTTTCAATATGCAGACCAATTAATATTGTTGGCTGAGCAGGATGTCGTTCTTCTGCAGGGGTGATGTATGTCTTGAGTTGTTGTTCAAGGACGAAGCGAGGTTCAATCCCCCATCTTCCCCTGTCCATATGTGAGAGTGTCCTTGATTGTGACACTGAGCCCCGGCGGAGAGCGATGGGTGAACGTGACTGACAGTGTAGAGTCTTGTGGGGTCTGCTGGAGAAAAGCGCCATTAGAGTGGGTCGTCCTCCAATCCCTATGGCGGTGGTTAGATTTCCTTCCTTGTCTTGACCATATGTCGGCGTTCCTTGGAAAGACATTGAACCCCAAATTTCTCCCAGTGGAGGCCTGGCAGCAGCTGCCGTCAGTGATTGTGACCGACAACGCAGAGCGCTTTGAAAAATAAGTGAAGTTCTTTTACATTGACAGTATTTCCAGTTCAGTCACACACATGCATACTTTTTAGTTTGCACTAAAGTGTGTTGCTGTGTCTTGCAGGAGTTCGACCCGGAGGAGTTTTACCACCTCCTGGAGGCCGCCGAGGGACACGCTAAAGAGGGTCAGGGCATCAAAACGGACATCCCGCGTTATATCATCAGCCAGCTGGGACTCACACGAGATCCTCTGGAAGGTACACAAAGGACTCGCTTCTCTATCACCGTTACAAAACACAAGTTTCATTGTGAGCCGCGGCTCAGAAGTTCAACAGAAAACACTGTGTTGAGGACGTGCTAATTAAGTGGTGAATTAATCTGTTGATCAGACTTCATAATTAAAACCGATGTGAAGAATAAAATATTCTGGGTATTTTCTAAAGAGAGCATTTGAATCAAGCAAAATTGGAAGACAAAAAAACTCTGAAGTATTCATAATAATAATTACACACTTTATTTATAAAGCACTTTTCAAAAGGATGAAGGCAAATGAACCCTGATGTGCAAAAAAATAAGATATATCTGATGAAATGTTTGTCATGTTTGAAAGTAGTTACACATCAAAGTAATTAAATCAAAAATATATTCAATTTAAAGCCCATACTGAGATAAAAATTTACAGATAAAGCTACAAAATGTGTGATTTCTTTCTGGGATTGTTTTAGTAGCCTAGATTGGTCTGATTATGTTTTGCATGTTTTCAATGTCTCTTTTTATATTGTTTTATTGGCTATAAACCTAAAGGGAACAGTAAAGCCAGCTTTGAAAGTTTGAAAATAATTAAGTGGCAAAAAAACAATGAAATAAAAACAACTTTAGTAGTTCCTCAACTTTTCCAGCGTCTAATTTATTCTTTCTTATTGTAATGATTTTCTTTGCGACTCCCGCATTTCCAATTAGAAGGGAGAGGCGCTGTAAATCTGATCAAACGAGAACAACGGCTGCGTGGAGGCTGTAAAGGAATGAAAGAATTGAGTTGCGCTGGAAACCAAAAGACAAAGCCAACTCTTGAGTAATGTCCTGTACCGAACAGACCGTCGTTCTAATGACCCGCCGTCTCTCCAGATTCGCTAACCAACAACATTCATTATGACTAATTAGAAAGGAATGGCCTCCCCACAGACAGACTCGCACACACAGGCCCGGCCTCATCAGCCCATCTCCCCCGCTCATTTCCCCCGGGGGTCTCCCCCGTGTTCCGTTTGCTCGAAGCCTCGCGCGCTCCCCGAGCAGTCCTACAAGGAAGGACAGATGTTAAACAGCGCTGGAAATGTGTTTACAAGCTCTCCGGGGACGACACAAACGGCACACATGGACTTTGGCGTGGCTGTGCACACACACACACACACGCACAGGAGGAACAGAAGAAAAAAAAACCCTATAAAAGATGCAAGGTGGTTTTTAATGAGCGCTCGTTCTGGAGTGGTGGTTTTTCTAAATGAGTGTTAGAAATGTTGTTTGTGTGGCCAGATTTGATTTCCGCCCAATTTATTCTCAATTCAGGTTATCTCAAGAGTCAGCACCTTCAGCCTAATAAGTGAATTAAAAAACAGCAGGTTTGCTGTTCGCGTGGTTTTAAAAAGGTCCTTTGTTTCACAACTTACGCTGCAAATCATGTTTATAATGGATGGAGCCTCATTTTGCACTGCTTCATTCAGGTAAATCAGACAGTTCAGGCTTAAACATGAGCACAGTAGTGTTATGCACGCCTAGCAAAAGCAATGAATATTTGCTGGATTTTTGTAACAGTGCACAAAATTAGCAGAAAAACTTTGAAGTTACCTTTTTGCAGTGGCTCTTGGTTAACGCTCGCGCTGCATGAAATTATAATACATCAACAACACCTTCTTTGTAATGCATCTGCTGAACGTTTGCTGCTTTGTGAATTGATTGTTTGCTCTCTCCGTAGAAATCGCTCAGCTCACCAGCTGCGACAGCGGCATCGCAGAAACCCCCGAAACAGACGACTCTGTAAGTGCCCCGAGATTGATCACCGTATTGATCGAATAAATCTTCACCACAGGCGGTGCGGTGAAATACACGACTTTGATCTCTTTCATTTGTTTTTTTGTTTTTTTTTAATGTGTGTGTGTGTTCGTGTCTTTCTTCTCGCTCGTAGTCTCAGAGCCTCAGCACAGCTCTGCGGTCCCGGCGGAAACCATGCGAATTGGACTTCGAGATGACAAAACTCATCAGTAATGGCGCCTATGGGTACGGCGGTGTCATTTTTTATTGGATGATTTCATCTGTAAACAGCAGATGTTCTTACAGCGGCAATCATATGTGAATCCACAAAGACGTGCCCGTCTCTCCTCACTTTGAAGTGACAGAACTCATCCGATCATCGCCGATCGTGTTTTCCTCTGGAGAAGAACCAGTTTCTCTGTGTAATTCCCCCTCCAGATGACCATGAACATTTGTCCCGCAGGGCTGTTTATCTGGTGCGGCACAAGGAGACGAAGCAGCGGTTCGCCATGAAGAAGATCAACAAGCAGAATCTGATGCTGAGGAACCAGATCCAGCAGGCCTTCGTGGAGCGAGACATCCTCACCTTTGCCGAAAACCCCTTCGTGGTGTCCATGTACTGCTCCTTCGAGACGCGGCGGCACCTCTGCATGGTGATGGAGTACGTAGAAGGTCGGTGGCTGAAGAGTTACTCACAAAACCAATACTTGATCACAGCTTCAGTTACTTCTTCAAACAGTTGTGAAGTTCCTTTACTTATATACATTGGTTACAACTTATTACAAGTTATATACTTGTCCATCAAAGTCCATCAATTAATAAATTGTATTTTGATGTCATTTTCCCAATTAAGTTCTGCTGTCAGTCTGAATGCTGGTGTGTAAATGTGAACCGCAGGAGGAGACTGTGCCACGCTCTTGAAGAACATGGGTCCGCTGCCTGTGGACATGGCCCGGATGTACTTCGCCGAGACCGTGCTGGCTCTGGAGTATCTCCACAACTACGGCATCGTCCACAGGGACCTCAAGCCGGACAAGTGAGACCTCATGAGTGTTAAAGTAGCTACAGTGAATGTTTTTACTTTAATGATTCCTGCTCATGGTGATGAGCTCTCTGAAAGAAAATCCCGATCTGTCGTAATTCTGCACCAATCTAAATCACAAGTATTGACAAATAGCCATTTTTAATAATTCATATTTTTAAGCTATGTGTGACTTTCTTAGTGCTGGACTGTTTTGTGATGTAAAAAATGGGAGCTGATAAACTTTCTTTGATCATATTCAGGGTCACACTTTATGGCCAGTTTATGTGGAAAAAAAAAATTCAGAAATTCCAAATGGTTTGAATAGTTGGTCTTTCTGCTGAATCCAATCTGCTGTCAAGAAGCAAAGAAATGTCCTGAATAGATCTTAGCAGAAGGCAGGAGTTAGATAGGACTGCAGCTTCAATACCGCAGTGAATTTGTAAAGGAAGTTTTAAACGTCTTGACCATCTCGCTTCAAATTTTATAACTCGGTGAACTTCAGGCACTGTTCAAGTAAAGTTATTCCGCTAAACTAACCAAGACATGTAGCTGTAGCTCAGGGGAGGTCGCTGCAGTGTCACCTTTTTTTTTAAAAATTTTTTATAAAACATATGACAATAAAAATCCCTCTGAAATTATTAAAGTATTTTATTTTCTATTAAAACACAAAGACAGTGTTCAGCTACTGAAAAAAGCAGCTGAACTACATCTTTTTGTACTTTCACACTTTGGCAGTCGTGACTTGATCGTCTTTGAAGAAGTTTAAGTTGGCAAACCCGTTTTAAGAAGTTGAGTTTTTTGATTTTGATAAGATTCATCGGATGTATTGAGATCTTGGAGTAGCATTAGAGGAGACGGAGGACTCACTGAGGTGACCCCTGAGGGAACAGGAGGAGAAGATTCACATTATTGTGATGCACAGAGAGCAGTTTTCATCTGAGAAAACGACTAATAAAGCCTCTGTTTGTTATCGACTGATGTTTCGCTTGTTCTTCATGCAGTTTGCTGGTGACCTCCATGGGACACATCAAGCTGACCGACTTCGGTCTTTCCAAAGTGGGACTCATGAACATGACCACCAACCTGTACGAGGGCCACATCGAGAAAGACGCCAGAGAGTTTTCTGACAAGCAGGTAATTGCCGCTGAGCTGTAGACGTGCGTGCAGTCTGAAATGACACTCCGTCGTCCATATTGAATGTATAACGTCCTTCCTGCGCAGGTGTGTGGGACCCCGGAGTACATCGCTCCAGAGGTGATCCTCAGACAAGGCTACGGGAAGCCGGTGGACTGGTGGGCCATGGGAATCATCCTGTACGAGTTCCTCGTGGGCTGCGTGCCGTTTTTCGGCGACACCCCAGAGGAGCTGTTTGGGCAGGTCATCAGTGGTCAGTATTACGTCCCGTCTGCTACAGAAATGCACAAATTCAACAACAAGTAAATAAAATTGCAGTTGTTTTCCGTTTTTTTGTCACAAAGAAATCCTCTGCAGATGCTCCGTACTGTGTCCCGATGTCATTTAACAGGAACAGTTTGTTTAGCAGCAGCAGTACGCTAACTGAAAGCCTTCTCAGCAGAGTTCATAATCATTCATTCGGTCATTATAGAATTCATTCATTCAGATGTCATCATGTCAGTCATCCAGGCTCTTCACAGTTTTTAAAGGTGTTTCAGTGTTCTCAGCATTGATCATTTGTCATTGTGACAAGTATTCAAGGACATTGGTCGGACGGTCAAGTAGATTTTTGCAAAACTCACAGCACAGTATGCCAGGATTGGAGTAATGCATGTAGAATGAAGAACCTGAAAATCTGTCTGATGTGAGACACGGGTGTCGGAAAAATATCTACAGCTGAATTCAGAGGTCTAAAAAACTAAAATCTATTCAAAAAATACTTTCTTGAAGGAGATTGTTCCAATCATACATTCTCAATGAAATACATCAACAACTGAAATGACTTTGATGCTTATGACTCTAGAAAGACAACTTTAGTTATAATTTCCAAGTTTAAAACGCTGCCTCTTCGATATTCCCACTTAAAGATGAAAATTACGGCTTTGTTTTTTTTTTTTTTGAGTCAGTTGTATGTCACACTCGACGAGACGTACTTTCGGCTGCCGGAGGAGCTTTAGGCGAAGCTTCACAGCAGCTGGCGTTTAGATGCTGCGGAGCACGTCAGGAGAAAGTCCCAGACCTCATTCAGATATGAATTAAAGATTTGCATAGTGACCACATGGAATTAGTTGGTGTGCATGTCTCTCAGTTTATTGAAGGCTGAGATTTCCCTGAAGACTCGTACACAGAAACAGATGGCCGAAAGTGGATTTAGCCTGACTTTGGAGCACCAGTGAAGTTTTAATTCGATGATGATGTTCCTCCAGCCCTTTGTTGTCTTGTGCTGACAAGCGCGGAGCCGAAATCTTAATCTTGAAAACAGGAGCTTTTATCTTGTCACTGGATACATTACGCCGTGTGGAGTTGTCGGGTAACGGCGTTTATTTGCGCCGCTGAAATGAATGGCGCGGCACGACTGATTTGGTATGCTCTCAATCAAACTTGTACCGAGCCTCTGAGAGTGACTGTTAATTAAAGGGGCCCGAAAACACAGAATGCATGCCACAGTGGCCTCGGGCCGTGCATACATATTCATAACGCGCTACCAAATATGATTAAAATGGAGGCCAAACGGCGCACGGAGCCGGCAATCAGCATGGCGCAGACCGGCTTTGCTCCCCTTTTCACTCCTAAATCCGTGAGGCTGTGAACAAAAGCCAGCGCTCATGTCGATAGTCTCAGTCGCCTTTACCCTCCGACCTTAAAAATAGCTTCATTTGCTGATTTTGTTAGTTAAACTATGTTGGAGGAAGAGTTGGAAATTAGAGGATTAGGGAAAAAAAACCACTGGATTAGCTAAAAACAGCGGTCATGTTGAACCGAAATGTAAAATTTAACATTGATGACCAGGGTTTTAATGAGGACACGACCTGTAGATTTAAGGATTCTCGTAGTTTAATCATGCAGGCTGAACTTGAGAATCGTCTGATTAAAGTTTTGACCTTTTGAATAAACTGATCTTCCCTACCTGCATCACTGAGACACAAGACAAACCTTTCAGCCCCCACATGTGCAGCTATTAAGACGCAAACCGTTCAACACCCTTTGCTCACAGTTTTCCCTCCCTGACATATCGAGTTGCAGCTCTGTGATGTTTCGTCTGTCGCGTCGAGTCTTGCGCAACATGCATCTCATTTTCAGAAGATTTATGGTCTGCCTGCATGTTGGAGTGATTTTCAGTTTCCGTGCATTTCCAGATGAGATCAACTGGCCTGACGGCGAGGACGCCCCCCCTCCCGACGCCCAGGAGCTCATCACCTTGCTGCTGAGGCAGAATCCTCTGGAAAGGATGGGCGCAGGTACGAACACACACACACACTCACACACACAAAAAAAAAAGTGGAGCAGCCTCAACCCTGTTAGAAATACAACCGGTGCGAGCGGCCGTCATAAATTCTCATGTGCCACTTTAGCGGCGCTCATTATTCCAAGTCACCGGGGGGAGAAATTGAGGTCATCCAGCAGCGGCGCAGTTTATACTGAGGCCTGCTCACCTCTTTCCTTTGATCAATTGTAATTATTTCCTCCCTGCTTTATGAAACCGGCTCCACGCATGAGCAGACACTGTGAGAGCGTCGATCCGCAGACCGTGGAAGTGACCATGACCTGCTACAAAGGCTTTTAATCAGAGGGACGCACGCGGTTGTGTGCAGCCTGGGTGCAGCCGGACCGCCTCCTCCATCCACATCCCCTCTTCGCTGGGCCGCCATTCACAAAGTCGCCCGCTGTCCCATTAAAGGTCACAGGCAGGAAATTGTGCTGCATAATTTATGGTCGTGATATCGGTTTTGGCTTGTGGCCACACGGGGGAAAAGAGAAACGTAGCGTAAGCGTTTCTTGACCTCCTGTGTTTAAGTGAACCGTTCAATGTCGGCGTCCGGGGGATTTGTGCCCCGTGTTTCCTTCAGCTGAACTTTTTACATTCGCTGTGGGGGTGGAAGGGACGCTTTCAGACTCATCCAAAAGTGTTTTCCTTTTCCCTGCAGGTGGAGCTGCTGAAGTGAAGCAGCATCAGTTTTTCCACAACCTGGACTGGAACGGCCTGCTGAGGCAGAAGGCCGAGTTCATCCCCCAGCTGGAGTCCGAGGACGACACCAGCTACTTCGACAGTGAGTCACGCAACAGAGAAACACTCAAAACAGAGCTTCAAAAAACATGCTAAGACAGTTTGTCATTGAAAATTAGATAGGTGAAAGAACACAGAAGTACATAACAAAGACAACAGAGGGTTTTACTGATATAATAAAATAAACATGATATGTGTCTTTTGGCAGCTAATATTTACTGAGGTCATAATTTGCACTACATTCATATGTAGATGCCAGATCTGCCTCAGTTGGGATTCAAAGCCCGGCCCTCCACAGTCAAGGTCAAGACTTCACCTGCTGCTTCACTAGAATATCTGAAAATCTTTAGATATCTTGATAATTCCTCTGGTGTCAGTCACTGAGACGCTGCAGCAGGATTACTGGATTGACGTGCTGATTTTTTGTTGTGTGAGAAAAATGAAACCCCCCAAGTCATAATTTACAATTGAACACTTTGCTCATTTATTCACAACCAAAACTCGGTGTCCAGTAAACTGACGCTCAGCTTTCCAGAACTATATTTGCTGCTTTGGGGAAGTTTTTAATTGGACACACAGTCAAATGTCAGCTACTTGGGTTTCTCCGTGTCAAGGAGGGACCCTTAACGGCTGGGTCATCAGTGCTTGCTCCGATCTCTGGGATTCTTTAATATTCTCACACAGACTGCGGCGGGACCCTTTTAAATAACTCCCTCAGTTTGCACAAGTCCATGACGTTGCATAAACACATAACAAGGCCACAACCTTGACACCAAGAAACACTCACTACGACTTGCACATGCGTCCTTCCTGCATTAGCTGAGGTAATTTAGGGATAAGAAGATCAAAAAAACTGAAGCATGGAAATTTAAAGAAGTAGAAAGGCTGACAAAACCCATTAATTTTAGCTTTTCCCCACAGTTTTCCATCAAAACTAATTCAGGCTGTTATAAAATGAGCTGATGTCTGATTGTGACAAATTTTCTTAGCGGTGCATCTGCTCCAGACCCAGCAGCCATCACTGTGGTGATGCTGGTGTCTAATAACAGGATGTTGCGTTGGCTAAACTGAAAGAGAAAGAAGCATCCTTCAGATGAAGGTTGGAGTGAAAATAAATCAAAAGGATTATTTTATTGTGAATTTTGAAAATTAATCTCCTTTTGTCCCAAAACAAGTGAAATCCTCGTGAAACAGGCTAAATGAGTTTCTGGACAGGTCCTCCTGTGGTAATCTAATAATAATTTTGACCTTACATTGCGAGGCCAGTTAAATCTGAACCGTGCTTCCCTCTCAGCGCGCTCGGAGAGGTACCATCACCTGGAGACGGAGGAGGAGGACACCAACGACGAAGACTTCAACGTGGAGCTGCGGCAGTTCTCCTCCTGCTCCCACCGATTCTCAAAGGTATCCTCCTCAAATCACTTCCAGCCGAGCACATGAGCACCGTCATCACTGCCAAAGACGTTGGTGATGGAAATGAGCCGATAGCCTCGGCTCGTTCTCGTGGGAGACAAAGCCCGGGCTGTTTGGTATTTCATATGGAAATTTGTGTCTAGAAAACAAGGTTCCTCCCTCCTGTTCTCCCCCTTCTTTTGCCCACACAAGGATTTCAGCTTTGCATATATTTTCTGCTTGCAAATCAGAGTTTTTTTTTTTTTTTTTCTTCTTCCCCCCCCTTGTAATATGTGACACAATACAGTCATACAAGCTCGGAGTCGTTGTTGTACTGCATTGCAGTATGCTCCCCTCTCACATCCAAACAAAGCATTACAGTGTGTCTCAATAAGCAGCAGGACGTCTCTGTGGAAGAGCTGCACCAAACCGTTTTCTCAGCCACACCTGAGCTCGCAAGACACACAACAACAGCAGCAGCGGGAGCAGCGGCGGCGTTTCTCTCAAAGACACAATGCACGTTCGCACGCCGCCTGCACGAAATACATATTTAAAAGATGTTGTTTGTGTGGTTTTCAGGTGTACAGCAGTCTGGATTTGTCTCGTGGGCATCTGGAGGAGAAGGGAGAGACGGAGGAGAAGAAGAGCGAGAGCCCGCTGACGGTGGACTCCCTCAGCTGGACGCCCGACTTCGCTGACATGTACGCACGCCGTTTCATCGCTTATTCGATTTTAAGCCATAGTTCATCGAATCTCTGCAGCTGAAAATTATGCAGAATGAAGCAGAGATCTAATGAACAGCTCAGTGCACATTAGGCACAGATTGAGAAGACTTTTTTTTTGACAGTAACAACTTTTGGTTTGAGGCATTGCAGGCCTGTGCAGCGCTTCATTAGCTTTATTTGTATAGCACATGTCAGCAACAGGGTCAATTAATGTTTATATCAGTAAGACTGCAGCAAATGAAGGATGAGAGCAAAGAGAGCAGAAAAAAGTAGAAAATATTTTATTTTTAAGAGCATTTAAAGAGTCTTTCTGACTCTAAAATATTGAATATTGGTTTTGATGTTGCTGTTCTGTTTCAGGCCCTCTCTGTCCCACTCCACCGACACGGACAGTCTCAATCAGGGCCCTCGTCCCAGCGCGCTACCAAAGTTTGCCATCTCGGCCGAGAGCGAAGGGGACGAGACCTCGGGCCTCGGCGACCCCAGCAAGGCCTCCTTCTCCATCGGAGAGCTCCCGCAGGACGAGCCCGACGCCACGACGCCTGGCAGCACTCACAGCGGGGCCACGCTCTCCGGTATGAACCGCAGCGCCGAGACGTTTTCACACACAGCGGCTTCTTTGTCTCACTCTGGACCATTTCTTTGTGCAACGCAGGAAGTTTCTCCGAGCATCTGGACCAGCTGACGCCCAGAGGTGAGGGCGTGCAGAGTCCCGACAGCACCAGCCAATCAGTGGAGCCGACGCCTCTGCAGACGTCCTCGCTGCGGCCCGAGAGCGCTGCGGAGAAGAGCGGCCCCGTGGCCAAAGTGCCCAAGTCCGTGTCCACCGGCACCCTTTCCCTCATGATCCCCGGAGGTGAGTCGAGGAGACAACACACACACACACACACGCAGCAACGGACAGTGAAAACAGGAGCCGCTGAAGAGCCTCGGAGCGATGACGTGTCGAGAATCACAACACCAGCAGCGGACTTTGAACAAATAATGCGGCAGAGATGAAAGCGCGCCATGTGTCTGTGAAAAATTGGCCCAGTGTGACACCTGCTGTGAGATCCATTTGTACAGAGCGGCTGCACACAAATGGCCAAACACAAGCCTCTGTAGCACGGAAAAGAAGCAGGCAGGGCCGGAGCGTGAGAGGTCTCCGCTGCTGGGAGAGAAAATCCCATTAGTTTCACCCTCAGCAGGCGCAGAATGAAAGCAGGCTCAGAGGCTTTACAGCAGCACCCCGGTCCCGACTTCAGCGCCGCTCAGACACTGATTGATTTAATAAAAGAAGCTGCTCAGGTGGTGAGCTCTGCTCTCTCGTGCCTTCAGATATCTTCGGGGTCTCCCCGCTGGCGAGCCCCCTCTCTCCATACTCGCTCTCCTCGGACCCGTCCTCCAGAGACTCCTCCCCCAGCCGGGACTCCTCCCTCTGCACCTCCAACCCCCGGCAGCCCGTCGTCATCCACAGCTCCGGGAAGAAGTTCGGCTTCACGCTGAGGGCCATCCGGGTGTACGCCTGCGACAGCGACATCTACACCGTCTATCACATGGTCTGGGTAAGGAACCGCAGGATTTATTTTATATAAAATAACTTTTTCATCTTGGCTTTCCCACTGTGTCAGACTTTGATTCCCATCTCAGATATGGTAACATATAAATAAAGGTGTAATATATCGGTGTCTGTCTGGTTCCTGTTGATCAGAATGTGGAAGATGGAGGACCGGCACATAAAGCAGGGCTCAAAGCCGGAGATCTCATCACACATGTGAATGGAGAACCGGTTCACGGCCTCGTCCACACCGAGGTGGTCGAGCTCCTGGTGAAGGTAATCCCAAGCTGTTTAGCGTAATAAGGTGCTTTTTTTTCCCAACCTGCATTGTTTTTAGGACTTCAGAAAGGTCAAAGTAACTAAAATGATCCCATGCCTATTTTGTAATTAAAAAACTTTGCTTTCTTGCGGTGGCCAACGTTCTTACTTTCTCTCTTCTTTAGAGCGGCAGCAAAGTGTCCATCTCGACGACCCCCTTTGAAAACACGTCTATCAAAACAGGCCCAGCCCGGAGGAACAGCTACAGGAGCAAGATGGTCCGATGTGGCAAAAAGCCAAAGAAGGAGAAAACTCCAGAAAGGTGCAGATCTTCTGCAGCAGTCTTTTATCCAAATGACCCCTATTTGAATTTTAAAAGGAAAATTTAAGTGTCTGTGCTGGGGGGGAAAAAAAAAAAAAGTCACAATTTGGATGAGTTCATTTAATTCTATCCGGTTGACCCAAATCCTTCAGCCACAGTTGAGGTTTTTAAACAGTGAAGTGTTTAATGGGGGCCACAGGGATCAGTTCCCTCAGAGATTCTGTGGGGAATTTCTTTGGTCCTTCAGAGCAGAGGTGAGTTCATGGTGTGGACTGCAGAGCCATGATTAGTTTCACTCTTGGCCTCTAGATGGCAGACACAAGTGGGTGTCTGCGCCATAAGCCTGCAGGATTACTCATTTCATCTACAAACTGTTTTTATGATTCACTTTCGCACATTTGCTAAACTTTTCTGTCTTATTCCCTTTACAAGACCTGCTATTCATATCATTCTTTTAAGAAATAGTTATAAAACAGGGATTTTTCCTTTTTTTTTTTTTTTTTTTTTTCTTGTTTTTCAGGCGACGATCCCTCTTCAGACGTTTCGCCATGCAGCCGTCGCCCCTTCTGCACACCAGCCGCAGTTTCTCCTCCCTCAACCACTCTCTGTCATCTGGTGAGAGTCTCCCTGGCTCCCCTACCCACAGTCTGTCCCCTCGTTCCCCTACCGCCGCCTTCCGCCCCGCTCCAGACTTCACCCAGTCAGGTGGAGAGTTTTACCTAATTCCATACCAACTTGAATGTTTTTTTAGAAAGAAATTACTCCATTGACTAATATATATCTATATTGTTTTATGCTTATAAATTGCAGCTGGAAACTCGTCCCAGAGCAGCTCACCCAGCTCCAGCGCTCCAAACTCCCCCGCGGGATCAGGCCACATCCGTCCCAGCACCCTGCACGGCCTGGGCCCCAAGCTGCCCGGCCAGAGGCTCCGCCAGGGCCGCCGCAAGTCTGCCGGCAGCATCCCGCTCTCGCCTCTGGCTCGCACGCCGTCCCCCACTCCCCAGCCCACGTCTCCGCAGCGCTCGCCCTCCCCTCTCCTCAGCGGACACTCTGTCGCCATTTCCAAGGCGACCCAAGCCTTCCCGGCCAAAATACATTCCCCGCCCACGATCGTGCGACACATCGTGCGGCCCAAAAGCGCCGAGCCGCCCCGCTCGCCCCTCCTGAAGCGCGTGCAGTCCGAGGAGAAGCTGTCTCCCTCCTACACGGGAGATAAGAAGCACCTGTGTCCCAGGAAGCACAGCCTGGAAGTGACCCAGGAGGAGGTGGTGCAGGACGAGGAGGTGCGGCAGGGCGAGCGGGATTACAGCGCGCCGCAGAGCGCCGAGGAAGCTGCCTGCGAGCCGCCGGCCGTCACCCGGGTGCGACCGGTGGAGCAGGGCTGCTTGAAGAGGCCCGTCGGTCGAAAGATGGGCCGGCAGGAGTCTTTGGAGGAGCTCGACAAAGAAAAGCTGAAGTCCAAGATGGTCGCAAAGAGGCAGGACTGGTCAGAGAGGAGGGAGTCTCTGCAGAAGCAGGACGCCCTGCACGAGTGCGAGTCCCCACTCCTGTGCGGAGACGACAGGGAGGAAGGCTTCATGGGCCGAAGTCAGAATAAAGCGCAGAGCAGCCCTGAATCGGGCCCTCTGGAGGCGAAAGCTGCGAGCTCCACTCTTAAAGATGTCCTGTATAAAAAACTGAACACACGAGTCTCCGAGGGCATCGCCGAGCCGTGCGGCAGCGGCGGTGATGGCGAGGGACTGCGGTCACCGCTCTGCTCCATTCACCCGGAGTGGCAACACTGCAGGCAGAGCAAAGACGCCATGAAGCCCGACAGGCTGGACTTCAAAGCTCCCAACATCGAGTTCACCAGGAAGAGGCTGTCGTTCGAGGAGAGGGAGGACTGCATGTGCCGCCTGTCTTCGGGCCTCCACGAGAACCTCCATTTCGGCTCCACCAGGTCCAAGAGCCTCCAGCTGGACACCGCCATGTCTCACGATCACATGAAGGGCGGACTGGGCAGCGTCCACTCCAGCCCTGAAGGTCTGACTCCAAAGCTTTTCTCCGGCAGAGGCGAGAGCGCCGTGGAGAAGCTGCAGCTCATCTCCTCCGCCGAGTCTCCGCTTCGAAAGACGTCGTCCGAGTACAAACTTGAAAGTCGCCACGTCTCCTCCCTCAAACCTTTAGAGGGCACCCTGGATATCGGTCTGCTCTCTGGGCCTAGAGTCTCCAAAACGGAAACATGTTTATCGAAGATGGCGGAGAATACAAGCAGCACTGTTTCTCCGATTTGGCTGCAGAGTCCCACAGAGCGGCAGATAACCATTCCCCAGCTGAAAACCTCAGATAAGATAAAAAGCCCCCTGACTTCTTCCCTGAGCCCTGAAGCTGTTTCATCTTTAAATAGCATCATTGTCCCTAAAGAGCCGTCAAATCATGCAAACGCCGACATGAAAAGCGGAGAGAAAACACAGGACAGGCACGGTGAAACATTTAAAGCCTCCAGCAGCAAAGTGGAGGCGTCAAACTTTATCCTGAAACCAGAGAGCCGGAGCAGCATGGTGAAGGTGGGCTCGTCGCTGGCCCACGAGCACCGAGGCCCTCGCCACAGCTCCCACTTCTCCTCCTGCGGAAAAACTCCCTCCATACGGGAAGTGAGCAACGAAGATCAGGAGGACGAAGCGGAGCTGGAGGAAGCCGCAGCACAAACCACGTCGCAGAGCGCCGACAGCTGCAAGACCGTGGCGTCTGTGGCTGCAGCAAAGCTGGAGGCGGATGTAAAGACTTCCCCCGCGCTCAGAGCTCCAGCTGTCTGCAGACCGGTGCCCGTGCTCGCAAATACAAACTGTGGTTTGGAGGCAGGTCGGAGCAGTGAGAGGAGGACTGACCCAGACAGGACCTCTGTGTCTGAGGCGAACGTACCGAGCGGTTCAGCACCTGCACATGTTTCAGAGAACATTCTCTCAAAACCGCCCAACATCTGCTCCTCAAATACAGAAGTCCCCATCACAACGTCAGCGTTCGGCTCTGCACAAGACCATAAATCCGGCAGTTTGAAGTCAGAGCTTCAGGACTGCTGGAAAACATCTGGCGGTAAGAGCAGTGTGCAGCCCGACTCGACCGCCGCGAAACCCGGCGGAGGTTCAGACGGCTCCACGTCCACCAAGGAAAGCATCGCGCCTTCAAACGTGGAGCACAAGAGTGAAGTTTCTTCAGCTAAGGCGAGCGCGTCATTAAATGTAGTTACACAAGTCACACCGGGCGTGAACAAAAAGGACAACACTGTGTCTGCTGCCGCTGCAAAAGAGGACAGTGGCTCATTGTTGCAGGAGAAAGGCGTTCCTCTTTCACCAAAGACAAAGAGAGCAGGCGATGTGAGCGATTCGGAGCAGCTGTTAAAGACTTTTCCAGCTGAAAAAGCACAAGACAAACCCTCTGATTCACAATGTTGCACCTCCAAGAAAGACGGCCCCGTTTTGAGTGGGAACGCAAACACTGTGGCACCCTTAGCGAAACCAAAAAACGTAGCTCCAGCGGCTACCAGCGACAACGCTTCGAGTCCCAAAAGTAAGACGAGGTCTGACCCTCAGCCTGCGCCCTCCGGATCTGCCAAGACGGAGACAAAAACGGCTCCTCCAGTTCCCGTCAGAGGAAGTCCACATTCAAAACAGAAGGAGTCGGCGCTGCCGGCTCCAAACACTGACAACGCTAAATGCAAGGACGTCCTGCTGTCGTCCGCCGGAGTGGAGGTGAAGCAGGCAGAGTCCGTTCAGCCCTCTCACTCGCCCCCTCGCCCCGACCCGAAGCAAAGAGAAACCCAGCTCAGAAGCTCTGTAGCAATCAGCATCGCAGATTTCAGACCAAAATCTGTCCCTCCGAAAGCCGCCGCCGCCGCCGTGCCGCCGGCCCCAAAGCCCACTGTAGCGCCAACCCCCTCAGTCAAACCAAGTCTGGACGCTAAAGCTAAAGAGCCCTCCGCCAGAAACCCAGCCGCAGTCCTCAAAGACGCCCCCAAACCCAAAGACGGCGCTCCTCCTCAAGCTGCGCCTCCGCAGCTCAGGAAGGAGCCTCAGTCGCTGTCGGGCGTTGCCGATCCGCCGCCGCCGGTTCTGCCGAAACCCGCAGTCAGAAAGGAAACGCCGGCAGCCGGCGGCGGGGCCAAAACCTGCGAGCCGGCGGCCAAGACGTCCAAAGACGGAGCGCCCAAACCCGACGCCCAGCAGAAGGCCGCCGACGCCAGAGTCGCCACCACCCCCGACAAGCAGGCGTCCTCCGGCCGCAAGGAGCCGGCCGACAGGAAGAAGAAGGAGACGGTTCAAGAGGCAGCGCAGAAAAACACTAAAAGGGACTCGTCCAGGGCGTCGCCGTCGGCTCTCAGAGACGGCGCGGAAAAAGACGGAGGCAGGTCGAAGAAGGAGTCGTCGCCGCGTAGCTCCTGCAACAAGAAGTGAAGGCTGGAAACAGCGGATGTAGTCAGACGTGAGGAGTGATTCGTGCAAAACATCTTCATGCCTTCTTTATTTTCTTAGATTTAGAGGACCGGGCAAGCTGTTACACGCCGATAGAGAAGTAATCAGATTACTTTACTACGTCTCCAGGTCTGAATGTAAGCGATCGTCCGCTGGCGTATTTTTTTTTTTTTTTTTTTTTTCTTCCAAGTGAATGGAGTTTTTTTTTTTTTTTTTGTTCATGGCAGAACGCTTTGTGCAATCAGTATGTCAGGAGAGATGGGGGGGAGGGGGGAGGGAGGGGGGGACGGCCATACCGCACAGTCTGTGCCATAAATGATTTGAATTGCACTCTTTACCTGTAGACTGGCAGGACCGGACGTCCACGCCTGTTCGATGCAGTAGACCACACAAATCCTTCGCTCGGCAGTTTCCTCGTGTCGCTTCTGCTCAGTTTGATCCGATTGTTTGTTTTTTTTTTTTTTGTTTTTTTTTTAAGTTGGAGTTTCGTGCAGTGGTACACAAAAGGGAAACGCACTTCAGTCCTAAAACTTCAACAAGAGAATGCAGAAACTTCAAAAACGATCAATTAGAGAAGGGGCCTTAGAATTATGGGAAATTTGCAGCTTGCTGTTCTTAGCAAGACGTGGTGTTTGTTCACATTCCTCTTGACACGTGTACATATTTTTTTTTTTTTTTTTTTTTTTTTGATTTTTATGCAATATGGTGTAAATAAGACAACGTTGTAAAACGGGGATACATGGGCTCACATGATTGTCGTTTGTATTATATGTAAAGATTTTGCAGTGTCCTGTTTGTATGCTCGATATTAAGAGTGTCATGTTCTGCTTGTGTGGTCTAAAGTGAGCCGCTGCAGCATCTCTCATCGAAGGTCTCCTCTTTTTTTAGTGAACGGTAAAATTTCATAACGGCCATCATCGGTGAATGGTGACCAGCAGGAAGCTGATATCTGGGAAATACAGGAAATTATTTTGCTGTGGGTTTGTTGAAAAATAATATTTGTAAGTATTAGCTTGAGAACAAAAATCAAGAAAGTAAAAAAGTCATTAAAAATAGACATTAAAATAAGATTTCAAGTATTTTATTCTTATTGTAAATTCAACAACCAATAACAAAATATTGACTGTAGTAATATTGAAGTAGTGAATATCACTAATTCAAACGTTTGTAGGAGATTAAAATATATATAAAATGGACACATTTGTTTCAAAACGGTCATCGTGATAGTTAAAATGTAGTTTTGTTCATGTTGGTTTGTCATTTAAAAATGACATTTACACACTTTTCCACTGCAGTAATATATTGACAGTGGAAACCAGTCATAAAATTACAGTTGATTGTTTTTGCACCATTTTTCTTATTTTTTTGGGAAAAATTGCGTAGTTGTCTTTTTCATGTGACAGAAAACCAACATCAGCAGAAGCTGCACACGATTTACGCTGTTGAAACAAGTGAAATTAGCAGTTTATCGGTTTACCATTTATCGCTGCTGGTTGTTATGAAATGTTCCTGGTCGGCATGTTTTCACATGTTCCAGAATGAGCTTGAAGAGAGAGAGAGACGGAGGCAGAGAGGGTGAGCGTGACGGGGTAACTTGGCTATTTCGGAAAAAAAAAAAAAAAAAAAAATGTAGCATTACATAAGAAAACTGTGAGGGGCTGTCAGCGTTTTCCTGAGAATGTCTTTTATCACCGACGGCGAGTGAAAATATGAGAAGCTGAGCCGGAGGAACGAGCCGGACCGGGCCGATCTGTGGGGTCATGTCGAGAGATTCCCGTCTTCAAGAGGGTTTGTGCTCAAGAACACGAAGTGCTTCTCGGTCGGGGTTTCGGTGTCCGTGTTGTTTGCGGTCGTGTGTGTGTGTGTGTTCGTGTTTTTCGCGGTCTTGCCGCTGCAGCTTCACCCGGGCCGATCGTCCCCGGTCATATTTTAAAGCAAAAAGTCACTCGGTACTCTACACACAAGGCTGCCATATATTCATAATCACTTTACTGCTATTTACACACGTCTCCATACTGTAGATGCCTTTAAATTGCGAACCCTCCAATGACGAGCAGAAGGTAGGCGAGGACGCTGGCGCGAGCGGCCTCCGCCCCGTCGCTACAGGGCGGCGCTCCTGCGTTGAACCGAACACACTTCTTTTAAAACCGGCGTGTTTCGAAAATGAGAGCAGAAAGATTTTTAATGCTCCGAGAATCTGATGTTTCATTAGATTTTGTAAATGTCAAAAGTATTGTTAGAGAGTTAAAATGCACCTTAACGCTTGCAGTTCACAGGGCGAGAAAAAATAAATCTGGAACTGGAAGTTTTTGAAGTCGACGCGTCAGATTTGAATGAAATTTCTTGCAGTTTTTTTTTTTTTTTTCACCCCATGTAATGCCCTCTTTTTTTCCCCCTCATGTATTTTTTTTTTCCCTCCTCCTGCGACAAAAGATGTTTAAATCCTCAAAGCACATTCGATGTTTGTTTACGAAGCATCTTGGATGTATATTTTGTATATTATTGATTTGCCAAATCTCTGTTCTGTGTCACAGATAAATGTTGTTGTGAGACTTGGCTCCATCAGGATGTTCAACGGAAACATTCGTCTGTGCAGTAAATCGATGTCTTTTCATACGTCGGGTTCTTCTTCGTCTGCTCGTCTTTCTGGTTTCTTTTCGGGTTTTTTTTTTTTTTTTTTTTTTTTTACCCCCCCCCCCCTTTTTCTTTTTCCTCTGTGCAAATCTAGTATTAGATGAACTCGCTTATGATGGTTTGTCTTTTAGAACATGTGCAATAAAAGTGTTTTGAGTTTTGTATTTTGCCCGAGGAAAGCTCTATGGATGTCATAGATGTTGTATATTAAAACAGATATTTATACTTCTAATGTTGCGTAATACTGAAAATAAAATGGAATTATGAATCAGTCCTTCATTTTTTTCAACGTTACCGCTTCAACACAGAAAGAGAGAAAGTATTTGCACACATAGGAAAAACATGCAAACTCTGACCAGAACAGACACCAGACACACTAATGATCAGCCTATCTTTTTTGTGTTTTCCCCTTTTTCTATCCTTTACCCTCTCTTTTCCAATTTTTTTCTTCTTCTGGTAGCCATGGTGACATCCTTCCGCTACAACACACTGTTGTATTGTCTGAGTAACTAAACGTGTTCTATTTAACCACTGAAGAAGTGAATTCAAACCCTTTGTGATGTATCTACCTTTTAACTTGTTTTTAGGCACAAAAAAGGTCTTTTTTTTTTTTACATGTGACATGCATAGATGTACACACACACACACACACACACACACTACAGACTCCAGTCAGTGTAATATCAAATGCTATGTAAAAGTGCTTAAACATTTTAACGTTTATCATAGTTTTTCATCATAAATAAATTATCTTGGAGAAAAAAAATAAAAGCTGAGCTTATGTATGCTGGACTTTATGTATAATATGATGGATTCCAGTTAGAACTTTGATTTACACCCTTTTTTGTCTTTAAATCAAAAACAAAATGTTTTAATCTTCAGTAAGTGTTTCGTTATTTCCACAGTTTGTTTGAATCCGTCAGCTGCTTCATTCCTCTGAATTTAGGCTAAAAGGTTAAGTCTGAGGAGGAGAATTACATACCTGTAAAAACCCCCCTATTTTCTGCCATCAAAAGCTTGAAATAAGTCTGTTCTCAGCCTTTACGTGTCTCGCCAATAGGGGGCAGTCTTCTCCCACTGTCTGCTGTGGTGGAAACTCCTGAAGTAGGTCTTGCCTTATGCAATGTGTGCCCAGTGCAGATAAGGAAGGCGAATGAAGTGAAGGGTAAAGAAATCATAAAAGACTCCACAATTATGTAATGAAGAACTAATCTACCGTCCGTCTGTATTTCACGGCCTGAGCCGGAGACTTTTATGACCCCGATGGCTCGTATCTGTGCTATCATCAGATGAGACGGCCTCAGATTGAGAGTTACATTAGGCCACTGTCCTGACACAGAAAGGAGGAAAAAAAAAATCCCTGATGATCCTCGGGAACTCTTTTCATACAAGATTAATGCTGCAGATGGATCAGTGTCCACAGTCTGATTACTAAGCAAAAAAGGCTGAATGGAGGAATGAATGAAGGAACAAAGAAATCCTCTTAGAGTTCATGGATTATAATGACAGCAGCAGCTCTTCCTGGACAAAAAAACGCCTAATATAGCTAATTTATTTATCAATATGGTGTATGCCTACGTCTTTGTGTTTAAAAAAAAGAAAGAACTTGCTTGAAAATGTAAAATAAAAATCATATGCCTGCATCTACTTCCCTACTGACAGCCTTGAAAACACAGCAAATGTTGCATCATCCAGATCGAGGTTAATAGTC
The DNA here is from genome assembly GCF_902148845.1 of Salarias fasciatus. NCBI lineage: Eukaryota > Metazoa > Chordata > Actinopteri > Blenniiformes > Blenniidae > Salarias > Salarias fasciatus. The sequence continues at coordinate 20,303,637 of NW_021941229.1, read as the reverse complement.
TGGGAGCTGGATCCTGATCCAGTTTGCTAATACTGATCAATGCTAACTGTGTGTGAGCAGCTGTCTGCATCACTATCAATGAGCTGTGGAGTTAAAAGCAGGGTAAAGTGTGTGTGTGGTGTGCAGGAAGTGAAACAGCAGAAGAGAAATTAGATTAATCTACGTCTCTTATCTGCGTGATTCATGAATCCATTACCTGTACTGCTTTGATTCTCTCGTCGTCTTTCTTTCGTTTGCAATAATCATCATTATGAAGACAGCGATTCGCACCTTGAGGCCTGGATCTCACTCGGAGGCTCTGTGAGGTTATGAACGTCACATCGTCCGAGTCGACAGGCTTCCTGGAGTCACGAGAAGACGTTCGAAGGCTTCTGCTGTGAGAATAGATGTGTCCTCCGCTGCTTTTCATCACAGTGACCCCAATTTCAACAAATATTGTGACTTATTTCAACATGAGTTTGCTATGAATGACAAAGTGTTTCAAAACAGGATTGCGTCAAAGAAGTAGGTCACAAAAAAATGCTTGTTTTTTTAATCTTTCAAGTCAAAGTTGAGATTTTTTTCACTATTTTGAAAATAGACAGATTGTTCACCAAAAGAAATTCGACCCAAATTTCAATAAAACTCAAAAATAAAAACTAAAATAAGTGCTTCATCCTCAGCACCACTTTATCGCGACATATCGGGTCTGATTGACTGAAAGTTTAAACATCAAGATTCACATGTTGAAGTTTCTGATCCTGTGTTGAGCTTTATTCTCATAGATTTGTTCAGAACACAGATTTTCAACACATGAAAACTATTTCTGTCATTTATAACTGGGTCTGTTTTCAACGTGTAGAGTTGCTGCTGCTGTTGTTTTGTGAGGCATTTCCTCAGCTGGATCCCCTCAGCTTTTATTGGCAGACTTTATAAAAAGATATTATTTATACTGTTTGTTAAGACTTGCAATTTCTTTTCATTTATTCTTGTGCTCTGCTTTTTTTTTTTTTTTTTTTTTATTTGTGACTTTGTGACAGAGACATAAAAAGATAAGGAAACACATGAGGAAGTAAAATAACCAAACTGTCATTGGAGTCTATCGCCTGATAAAGTAGAAGCATCACTTTAATGATTTGTGCTGCCTCCATTACTTTCAAAATAAGATAATCATCTGAATTTCAACATCTAATTTGAAGTTTCTTTCCTCGTGGTAGTAAAATATAGATTTACAAGATATCAAAATATTGCATCTTGCTTTTATTTGACACATTTTGGGAAGCTGGCTGCATTTTGTAAAAGGCTGTAATAAATAAAACTTATACTGGAAAAAAAACATTAGCAGGTCAAGATGACTTCGGGGTTTGAATTGAAACAACTTGTAAATTTATCATGACCCAGAACGAGAGGTGCAGATCACCCAGTTACAAAAAAAAAAAAAAAAAAAAAAAAAAGCCAGTTACAACATCAAGGCCTAAAAATAGCCTCCTCGAGCAGCAATAACAGATTGAAACATTTACCGGAAAGTTCAAGACATCCTCCTGTGGCGCTGCTCGCACAGATTAAACTGCAGTTTGCAGAACGGAGCTGTTTCATATTAACCGACCGGAACAGATGTAAAGAGGCATTCTGCATTCATGTGTTCGTTTCTATTTATAGGAATAAAGATCAACGTGTGGGACTGATAAAGCCGCTGTACCGCCACTAAAACCTACAATGAGTTTTCATACAGTCACTTAAAAGCGTGCGAGTTTCAACCTGGAGTTTGTTCAACAACAACAAAAATCGAAAAACCAGGCCGAGTAAATCTTCCCAAACAAAGTAGGCTGAGAACAGTGGTGGGAAGACTGCTTGTTCCTGCAGGCTCGTGCAATCTGAGACACAGAAAGATAAATCCACTCTGGCCCGCATTAACTTTGCTGCTGGAATTCATTCCAGTACATTCTGTGACTTGGGGAGAGGCCAAAACCCCAGCCCAGCTCTCATATCTCATGTTGCAACTAATGGCTCCTGGCCCGGCTCGAGTCCTCGGGCACCGGGCCGCTCTGCACACGAGAGAGGGGGGGGGGCGTGGCTTCGCCGTGCGTGAGGACGACAGAACGAATAGAAAACTGCCGCTGGAAAACGTAAATAACGCGGTGCAGAAAACGCCTCTGAAGTGATTACCGGCGCTCAGTGGCACAGTGGACGAGCTGCAGAGCTGCTGTCTCTCTGACGTTTGCTGAAGGGTTTATTAGCAGTTGCGAGCAACTTTCACACAGATACAATGTCACATAGTTTTAAGAGCAACTACTGCGTTGCTCGCTGGGCTCGTTAGACACATTCGAAGAAGTGGCGCGGCGGCGCAAAACATCCTCCGCGACGATTACGCAACAGTTCAAACTGTCACTTGTGCCCTGCGGGGACGAGCCGTCGGTTATTCACTGCTGCAACATTTTCCTCTCTGTTGATCCAACCCCTTTGTGCAAAGTCATATGAATGACACCCACCCACCTACCTACACCCCCACCACACACACACACATGTGTGTGTGTGTGTGTGTGTGTGTGTGTGTGTGTGTGTGTAGGTGGGTGGGCAGCAGCAATCTGGCTGTGTGGGCGAGCGGAGGCAGAAAGTACACAACGCGGAGGTTACGAACAGGGTAGAGGACCAGTGAAAGATTATTTTCAGAGCCGGGGTAAATAAACAAACAGTCCTTCGCGGCTCGCACGGGCTCGTCTCCCGCCTGTGTGGCACAAAAAAACAAAGAACGCCGGTGATTAAAACTCCCTGGCCTGCGAGAGTTAGAGCGAAATGAGAGGATGATGCACGGCTGGATGAGCCTGCGGTTTCGCCCCGTAATGCAGCTAAACGCCGGGCGTTCTGACAAACTGTGTACACAGTGAGCTCAGAGAGCGAGAGTCGCTTTTGTAAATCGTCTGTATTTGCTTGTGTCAGGACGGGGACTTTGCCGCGGCCCATAAACACACGGCTGATGTCGCTGTTTGATTTCTAGGTGTGGGCTCGCGGCGCTCGGATCCCAGTCAGCTGGAAAGATGTGATTTGGTCGGACCTCCTTCGTCGTCGATGCAAAACTTTCCCAGAGAATAATTTTTGTTTTGCGCCGTTTGTGAATAGGTGTGGGAACGAAGTCTCAGAATCTGTCAGAATCGGAGTTGACCTTTTTCATATTCGGGAGATAAATGAGTTTTGTGATCAGTTTCGATCTAACTCAGACTCAGGAAGGAGCCAATCCCAGGCTGGTTCCACAGGTCAACGATCGATTCATAAATCCAGATCCTGCATAAAGCGTGCCTATTCGCACGGTCATGCAAATGTTTTGCAGGAGATCGACAACGAGGCAATGGGAATGAGGATTCTTCTTAAGATCCATTTACATGAAACCGACCTGCTGGAAACATTGTCGTCTCTGTATTTATTTCACTATTTTCACCGTGAAGTGATTGGATGGAGGGTCAGGGCCCTCAGGAAAAGGTTTAGGCCCCGTTTACACAACATTTTCAAGTGAGAAGTGGAAACTTTAGTTGAGTTGCCCATAACAGCAGTCCAGCCCCGTCGTCTGTCCGTACGAATGTCGCCATTGTTCATGTTTATAGCGTATTATGCTTGCGCATGCTTGGTATTCTATATTCATGTAGGCAAACATGTTAAAACCACGGCGTGTGTGTAATTTTGTGTGTACATCAGATCTACTGTTCATCTCCTATGGCTCCCAGGAGCAGATCGGCTTTAGACAACAAATTACTGAACTAGCTGTTAATCAATACGTCCAGCAGAGGGCAGCGCGCGATCCTCGTTTCACGTGGGACAATCCGACCAATCCGAACTGGTGCTGAAGTGCTACAACAAGTATTCATGTCTAAAGGAGTATATAAAATGTCATTTGAAGATTTTAGAAATTGTTCACTCAAGCCATCTGAAGCTTCTTTGTGCACTCAAGTGCACAACACTGCCACCCACAGGTCATCAGTGGTATTACTCTGCGTGCAACACATTTAAAATCTTCAAATACCAAATTATAAACATACAGAAGGCCGAAGATGGACATGAGGATGTCTTTGTCTTTAGCTATGAGCATATTTAGACATTTTAAAGAGCATGTCCTTGGATTGAAGTCGGTCAAACACTTAATGAAAAAAAATCACAGACAGGAAAAAATTAAAGAAAAGTCCAGACAGAAAAAGCTTGTCATCCAGCACCTTTTCTTGCTTTAAAGCAACACAGTAAACCACAGCACCGCCACGCCACCCTATAAATATGTGGCTCGCAATTCTAAAGCGTTCATGTTCCCTTCAAAACGACGGTTCGGAACGTCAGAGGCACCAAACACAAACCCATCTTTTTTGACAACCTCGACACTTTATTCTTTGTTCTTCAACTCTTAAGAGGTTTTTTTTTTTTTTTTTTTTAAATCAGAGTTTCCGATTTGAATATTTATCAGCTTTGTACTGATGAAACAAAACTCCATAAGCATCATGCATGTCACATATTAAAAGCGGAAAGGTTTACATGTGTCATTTTGGAAATCACCCTGCAAATAACAAGCTCTTAGTTTATTCAACCTTCAGTTGACATAAAGCCAAAACATTCTGCAGTAAAACGCTCCGTCCTCGGTTTATTTATCACCACGAACAACCTCTTTCCCCAGTTAGTCAGTTTACTGTCAAGATACAATCGTCATTCCAAAGAAAGATCAATCAACTTTATCTCTACGTTTATTACTCACTCCTCCATATCTGTTTAATCCAAAATAAGAGTGTGAAGGCCGGAGCTTATTACAGCTCACTAAACGTGAAGTGCTTCCTGGACGGGAAACGTTGCACAGAGACACACACTTCACTTCATTTAGTCACCAGTTAAACAAAAAAAAAAAAAAAAAAAACATGTCTGGATGCCAGAGAACATGGAGAAACACACACGAGGGTGAAACTTGGAGACTTCTCAGACGAGAGTCGTCACGGCCGTCCGCACAGAAAGTCTCGACCCCGGTTTGAACCCCGATCCACTAATAGGCTGACCACTGCCACACCGTGCCACCTCTGAGTGACCTCCGCCGTAACCTGATGCAGCAGCGGGTCCCGAGCGGAGCAGCCGGCCGCTCGGATGTTGTGGGTTCTTGGACATCATGTGATCGTTTCCCAGTGACCCACACGCCGCTGTGTTTGGACGCCGCAGCTCTCCGCCGTTAGTCATTCGTCACACGATGTGAACTTTGCTTATTATACAACAGACGTTTGAGACGGCGGGACGGGACGGGACGGGACGGGACGCCTCGGCCTTCGCGTTCGGTGGCTCAGCTCCGCAGATTTATTACTTTTCTAAACAGACTTCAGTCGTCGGGCGGTTGGGCAACATCGAATGACTGCAAAGTGCTGAAAGTGCAGAGAGAAATAAGACTGCATAAGAAGTTTCACAATCTCCTCTGCAGGGCTGATCCCGCCTCAGCTGACCACAGGGCCCCGTTTTATTTTCTTTTATGTTCAAGCAGGCCAAGGAAAACGCCAGCTCTAAACAGCCTTCTTTTTTTATGGTTTTCACATTAATATTAGTCTCATCTCATGTTTTCTAACTGAACGATCCAAATCAAAAGCAATGTAATGATGAAATAAAGTACATTTATACTTTTTCTCTTTTTTTTTTTCAGTTGCTGGTATTAAGACTGTTTTCAGTCCTGGGATTTCCACCGGTATGTAAAACCATTACTATGGTGAAAATGTATCTAAAGAAAACGTCTTTTTGACATTTTTTCACACACATTTTTCTACAAATTTATCTTGAATTAAAAACATAATGATGAACATAAACAATTTTCACATATAACGTATTGCACCTTTTTATACAGTAACTATTAAATCACAATAATTTAAAATCAACTTAAGTTTACATCCATTAAAACCTTTAGATACACTGTAAGTTGATAGTTAAATGTTTAACGTAAAATGAAGGATGAAATACAAATGAAACATGGAATAATTGAGCAACATTTCACATATTAATTCCATATTACACTTATTTTAATTGTAATGTCATATCTAATCTTTGAAATCCAGGGAAAAGCATTGCGTCGTTGTGTCTCAATTTATATTCAGTTACAAGTTTATTTTCTATCTGAAGGTTAGAAACACTGGGTAGGATAATAATTCCCCTTCATCTGTCATATTCAGAGATCTGTGAAGGGACAAGAGGTCAAAAAAGTGCCAGAAGCCGAGTCTGTGGTAAAGGAAGAAATGAAAGAGGATGAGGGTGATGGGGGGTGATGAGGAGGAGGAGGAGGAGGAGGAAGATGGGGTGAGGGGGTGAAGATCCCTCTGTCAGACACAGGGTCGAGGTCTGGGCTCCAGAAGAGTGACACGACCCCGGTGTGGTCCCACACCGAGCGCATTAATGAGCGTCTGAGAGGGATTTAAGCGCCGGGAGCTTAGCACAGATCAGGCGCTGATTCTCTGCCTCAGGAAAAAAAAAAAAAAAAAAAAGCAGGCCGAGAGTCTGAGCCTCCATTATGGAGGACGCGGCGCACGCCGGGAGGGCCGCATTAAGGCTGTCAAACGAAAGCGCCACCTGAAACACTCAGAGCATATTGTCTCATCGGCCGCAGCGCGGCGGCTAAGCCTTAAAGTGTGCCCCGGCCAATCCCAGATAAATGATGTGAACAAAGCTCGGCCGCTGCTGATGCTCGGGTCACCTTCATGAACCCGCCGTCGAGCAGGTTCCACGTCTCTGCGCTCCAGAACCATCCTCCTCCGCGCTTCAGACTCGTGTGTGTGTGTTGAAATGTTTGTGCACCGTCACGCAACACCGACGCCGCCGTATTTAAATAGTGGCTCAAACTCGACTTTGAACTTGACAGCGAAGCTTTGCTTGTGCGCACGTTGACATGAACTTTTCAGACACGCGCTGCAGGGATCAAGGTCAGTCGGGGAAACTCGAAAAAGTTGTTTCTCCGATTCATAAAGAACTGACGTTGAACGGCCCGCTTCTGACTTTCTTTTTTTGGGGGGCTGGAAAGGGAAAAAGTCCGAAGGAGCGTTATGTAAACACATTCCCTGCACGCACGGCCCAAACAGCCACAGCTGGCCGGACTTGCGTAAGAGCTGCTGGCTCAGACGGAGAGTGTGTGCCATCCGGGTTTGTAGATCACTGGAAATCTGCTTTAGTTCAGTCCTGTGTCACAGGCACCAGCTGCATGGTGCTGCAACGGATGGATTAACATAAGTGCAGGATTGAGGTTGTCCCAGATAACCAGAGAATCAAAAGAGACTTTTATGCCCCGAGTGATTTCCAAAACTGCTCGGGAAAACTTTCCCGGGGTTGTTTAAAGGTTACACGCTGGACCGCGATGCTGGAGGAGAAGTTTTCCCTCATAAAAACTTTGTTGAATCGCCTTAATGTCTTTCGTCTGCGAGCCAAAAGAGGAAGAAGGAAAAAAAACAAAAAGAAGGATCATAGCTTCGTACATGAAGCAGCGTCGGTGACTTTAAGGTGTTATATTTTCCCTGAAACTCGAACAGGGTGCAGGTCTGATTCTCTCACAGCCAGAAAATACCGCAGAGATAACATCCAAGGTAGATTTCAGCGTCACTCAGACACAAAGCTGATGAGATTTTCCGTTGTTTTTTGGAATATTGCAGGAAAAGAACTTTCATGACGAAGAGAATTTGACACAATATTTGCTCAGCTGCACAATTTTCACACCTCAGCATGGCTTTTATGTCTTTTCACACCAAATTAAAAGCAGAAAAAGTCAAAACGGTTTATGTTCAGCTAAAAATGAAGTGTAGCTACTGGAGGGCGACCATGTTTTACTTTCCAAAAAAAAAAAAGACTCAACTTGGCCTGGAGGTACTGAAAGATGCCTTGTTTTAATATACGGTATGTTTTAATGTATGAATGTAAACTTCAGTTCTACTGCAAAATAATCTCAATCACCAAAGATCTACTGGTCAAATAAATCAAAATGATCAAAAATTGTAGCAAAAAAAAAAAAATTGTCTCTTTTTTCAAAACTTTCCAAAAAATCAAGATGCCTGGTGACGTTTCTGCAGCACCCAGGTCAGATTCAGCCACATCCCTCAAAGACACAAGCAGATCTGGAGAGAATTTAGAGAGAATATTTGGCAATAGAGAGAATAAACAACCGGGCTGTAAAAATAGACAGTGGTGGTGCAACACTGACAGCCCACTTCATTTTAGTTTATAAAATAAAAGCCTCCAAAAGGAACATTGAATTAATAAATCCTGTTTTCTATCCCAGAAAATAAGATTTAAAAGTCTGTTTAATCTACCTTGGGCTAACATATGTTCATTTTCCGAATCTGAAAACAGATTTTAACATTATCCAACTAAAATCTGAATTTTAGTACAACTTCTTGTTTAATTCTGCTCTTTCCTGGTTAGTTTTACCTCTGGATAAAGATACTGATTCCAGCCTTCATGTTAAATGATAATCAGCTAGAAAGAGCTTTGAGCCACAGTTTGCATTAAAAACAACAGTCTCCCAAAACGTTAAATTAGTGCCGCAGGCTGTAAAGATCATGTTTTTAACTTAGCTTCCACAGAAGAGCTGTAAACTGAACACAAAATATAAAATATCAGCCTCTTCACGCACCATTTATCTTTATTTGAGACACATTTTGTCTGATCCTGCAAATTATATTGTCTTTTTTTAAAAAAATAAAAAAAATGACTATGACTGTAAACTACTTTTTACAAAAAAACTGAAATAAAAGTAACCAAGTGTTGCTGCATGAGTCTGCTGTGAAGCAGCAGTTTGAGAGATTTCCAGGTAAACATACTTTACATGTCAACCACAGAATCCACTGCGATGTGGAAATTGAAGTTACTGTTCTAGAAGCTCTTACCTTTTGCATGAATATGAGCAAAGGTCATGCACTAACAAGTACAGCCAGGCACTGATTAGGGGGGTAATGCACTTAAGTGCAGTAAAGTGCTTCACTGTATAATTGGAACAGACTGGATTTGCCTCGGTTGGTCTGCCAGCATGGCACAGTCTTAACATTCAGAGAAACACCCAGATCCCAGCTGCTGCTCTCAGCCGCTCAGGCAACAATGAGGCAGTGTTTGGTTCCAGCCTGCAGGAAAAGACTGCAGATGAAACGGCTTCAGGTGACTTAGGCTCCCCATTGGTTACATGTGCTGTTTTATTCTGACCGTATATTACATCTGGAGGGCCGCGCAGGTCAGATCACACTGCAGATAGCAAACACTGAGGCTTAAGGCACAGAATCACTTTAAAAAATATCTTCTTCATAAAGATTCTGGTTTTCCCATGAAATCATGATATATTATTATTATCATCATTATTATTAGTATTAGTAGCAGTATTTATATGTTGTTCTTATAATGCAAAGAAAGAAACTGAATTGTAATAAAGTAGAAACACAAAATTGAAACACTTTTACTTTACTGAAACTCTGCTGATACTAAAATTAAATGCTGCTCTTCATTCTCCCCCACCTGATCTCCGCTCCTCATCCCATAACTTCTGTTCATCCTCCTACTTTTTGGAGAAGTCTAAGACGCTCTCCTCCTGAGTGTTGGAGATTAGCATGTGATCACTGTGGCTTTCGATCTGACCCTCCCTGCACACTGAAATTGAGCAAGATCATGTTTGGGTCCAAACCGAGATAATTCTTATAAGCGAAAGTCGACAAATCTGCTGCTGGCGGATTTCTGGCACGGTGGAGTTCAGCGGCAGCGGCGGACTGGTGGAGCTGCAGATGTTCGCAGATTAAAGGCTTGAGCAATAATCAGCTTGGTGGAGACGTGTTCACTCTCTCATTACAAGTGTCCCAGGGTGGCAGACAAAGATGTCGGAGAGGAAGATCGACGTTTGGGGAAGAGCGCGAGTGCAAGACTACCACACTACTTCCCAGGTCGCATCAGGAGTCTTTATCCACGTATGAACACTGATTGGTATCAATACCGATATCAGTGCTGGTGCACTCTTTGTATTTGCACATGATATATTCATGTAATTTTCAAATTTGATAGGAAAGACCGGTGTCAGGTGAAGTTTTTCCAGTTTTATCCAATCAGGAACAAGTTAGACTCCACTCCATTATTATTTAATTTGCGTTTATGAGATGAGGAAAGCTGTTTGTGAGCCTGCAATATAGCAGCATTCTGTTTAGATTTGCAGTTTTTTTCTTGTAACTAAACTAAGTGAAACATATACATTTACTTGAATTCACACTTCGACCCCACTCACTAACAAATTGTCTTCCCAAATACAAAATTATTCTTTTTCTATTCAACCTGCATTTCATTAACTTCATTTGAAATTTTTAACAATTTGTTCTCTTGTTAAATTGCCTTTCATCTTTTAGCTGTGCTTTTGTCTTCTTAAATATCTTGCCTTGTTTCATTTGACTTCTTTTTGTGTATTTCTTGGCCTTCGTGCATGAATGGTGCCTTCCCTCGTGTAGTTTCTCTCTGTGTCGTAGCGATAGCATCTCCTCCATTCAATAGAAGATAAATGTAACTAATTTGTACCAAATTTTAAAGGCATTAGCTTGAAAGAGCTCCCGGATATCGACAAAATTGTCAGAAATGCTGTAATTGTCCGTCTGTCTCACCTTCAGGTGAATCCTCTTTCTTAGAAAAAGGACACTAAAGGCCGTGTCCGCTTCCTCGTATCCGAGCAGTGATCACATGGAGCCTCTGTTACTTGCTGGGGGTCGATAATTCAATAATTAAGCTGTAGAAAGCAATACTTTTCCCCTTGCAGGTTTTGCAAGAACAAAGCGAGTTCAGCCACCAAAACCGTGTCAGTGTAGATTACTGTCATACATGTTTGTGTGTCTCTGACACTGTTATTGTGAAGGTTTGTGTTAAACTGTGTAACTAGTTCAGTTTGTGCGTACTTCCCCTGTTCATGAGCTTGTTTATTATTTTTTTTTCTTTCTTTCTAATTCTAACAGGCCCACGGCTCAAAATGAATTACCAGGCATTGCGAAGTCGCCATGTGATGCCCAAACTCTTGAATATAACCATTCATCTGGAGGTCACACTGCAACTCCGCTCGGAGCGTGTCTGAATCTTTAATACAAGGTCACTTTCCGCCCCGCTATCGCTGGAGTGCAGTGAAAAGCTGAAAATTTGCTCTCTATTATGGGACGAGCGGCCTGCCAGAGCAGTAAAAACGCCTTCTGGTCGCACAGCGGCCTCCTAAAAATACTCACCCTACACACAAGGACAGAGACGTCCGAGCTCTTTTAAAGGGGTGGGGGTCCTATACGGCACACGCACATGTTCTGAAAGGACAGACATGCTCTGCCATGTGTATGTGAAGCGTGGCGTTTATTTAAGGCGACGGCATGAAAAACTCGGCGAACATCTGTAATGATGCTGTCTATTTTGGAGGCGGATCGCAGGAAGCACTTTCCTCTTAATGGATGACTCATGCTGGTTGTTGACAAGAACACGGTCCAATGTTCCCGGAGGATTGGTACCAAAAAGCCTCCCGCTCACATTATCTATTTCGGGTTCGAATCGAGAACCGGGTTATCAGACGAGGTAAAATGCCAGACTCACCTTCCAGCGAACATGTCATCTTTATTATTTATTTTCAGTCCATTTGGTCAAACAGTCCTCCTCTCTGCCCCTGTGGAGCAGCACAGTTTAAATATATAAAAATTGATTTGGGCTTCAGACCAAAGTCATTCAGAACTACAGTAATCCGATTTTACATGGAGGCATCGCTCAACAATGCAGTGATTTTATCACTAATAGCATTTCCTGTGGGGATGCAGGCCGTTCATGTGCAGAAAAATGCAAGGCTGTGGAAAATGTGAGCTGGAAAGAAAGACGGCTTAACCGTTTTACACACAGACGGATGCATGAAGTCATTAACAATTAACTGATTACATTGATCGCCATTCCAGTCACTAAGAAACGCGCCGCAACAAAAGGGTGTCTGTCCTGATCTCACACTATCGATTTTGCAGTTTTGCACGTATTCACTTAAGGAGCTCTTTTATCATGAGGTGATGTTCTCAGATTCAGTAAACAGCCAAGAACAACGTCAAAGTTTGGAGAAAAACTTTGCTTACGCCAAGACTGAGTGGATAAATAGATTTCACTTTTCTTTGCATGTGTTTTGTGGGTGATCTGAAGTCTGAAATTGGCAATTAAAGCTGCTGTAGGCAGAATTTTGCTAGTCAATGCTAATTTTTCTGTGTTTTCTTTGGATTAAATGTTCGAGTATCCATTGTTAATCCTTTAGGAGTGTAGCATAACTGCACTACCGCGAGGGCGCAGCGTTTCCATCTGTCTCTGTTCTGAGCTGAAAAGGAATCTCCACAGCTCCAGGTATCTTTGACCAATCAGAAGAGCCCCTGAGGCTCCAACCGTGATTGGTCGAGGGGCGTTCTTCGCACGTACTTGTGGGAGGGGCTTAACTTACGTATGGGCGTGATGTCAGAGAAAACAGGACAGGATTGGCTGCGCTGGGTTTCACATCGCCCTCTTAGATGGGTCAAATCGTCATCTTGTTTAGGTAAACCTAAGCAAGATGGCGGAGATGCCGAATCCTGCCTACAGCACCTTTAAAGTAAACAAAAAAGAAATGTAGGAGATGCTGAGATAGAAAGTTAAAATTTGTGGTATAATACAGAAGACATCTTACAATAAAGTCCTCAAACAAAAGCCGAGGTGGGCCAGGTGAGGAAATGTCGCATGCCAGTCGAAAGCTGAGTTGGTTTTCTAATATTGCTTTATCTTTTGCAGAGTTGGGAACAAGGTGGGAGAAGGCAGCGTGCAGCCGGTCCAGGTCTTCATGCAGTCCGACACGGAACTGGAGAACTTTAAACTCATGCACGTGTGGAAAAGAACATGCACTCTCTACATAGCGGCCTGTATTTGAACCTACAACCTTCTCGCTGAGGTTAACGATGATCTGAGTTTTGTCGTGTTTTGTTTCAGAATCTGCTGCTGTAATGGGATTTTCACACACACCCATGTTGAAGGTTTGCAGAGGACGTTCTGAAAAGGAGAAAATGTCCAGAGAGCCGCGGTTCTCCAGGCCAAAACATTTTGTTGACGCCAGAGGTCAGAGGAGTATGGCGAGGCTGGAGATGCTATAAAATAAGAGAAATAACCACTCAAACAGCGAGCCCTTGTGAGGAACAGAAGCAGACTATAAATGTGATGCATGGGAGAGAGAGGGAGTTTATCAAAGTTACAGATCATATAAAAAAAAACATATGCAGAGAATATTACTGAACTCTTCTTATTCCAGCATGAATTCCAATTGCATTCGCAAACAAGTCCAACCTTTCTCAAGGCTACATCATTTTTAGTAATGAGGCCTTTCTTGCCCGGTTTGTACAGAGGGAGATTCATCATGCTGGTGCAGCTCCCCCTGGGACTGAAACCTCTCAGCAGCCCCTGCTCTCGTTTTTTTATTTCATTTTATTTTCCCCACATATAATTAAGCGTGAAGTGAACATAAGTTGGTTGGCAAATGCATCTTATTTGCATTTAATGCAGATTCTACATCAAATGAACTCCAGAGAGGGAGGAGGAGTTGGAATCATTTGGAGTTGAGGAGCTTCTAATATTAGAGTGAAGTTTCCAAATGAGTTTGGCTGTGATCCGACTGAGGGGACAGGATGTCTGATAGCCCTCTAATACACCCTCTCTGCTCTCAATCTGATGTGGCCGAGTCCCAGAAGAAGACCGAATCAAAGGCCTTATCGCTGCTATGGGTCCTTTAAAACCCAAATGTGTTTGTAAACACAGAGAAGGCCTGCGAGGGGCACAGGAAATTACAACATCACTTACGATGGCATTTTGAATGTTTTGGAATCGGGCCATATGGAAGACGTAAATCTAGATACCAAGTTAAGGCCCAGAGGTGGCCTGGCCTGAACTATGGGAAAGTGTGCGATATATTTACTGCAGCGTGAAAGCCAATACAACACCAGTGAGCCCTGTGCCTTCCAAAGCTGTCTTTATATCTTGAACACAAGCAGATTCTCAACAGAACAGAGAGATAGACTCATTTCTCATTACTTGTTGAGGCTTCAGAGATGCAAAGAATCCATACTCCTCGCCCCGCGGCCGTCTCGCAGGCTTTAACTCAGCCGGGGAGGCGTGAGATTGGTGTCACGCTCAGACCCAAAGAGTGAGCTGCAATATTTTTTTATCGCTTCCCGGAGTGATAAAATGCCTCAGAGCGATGTTCATAAATGTCAGTCATGCCCCGGCAGACGACTCCGCCGCTGTATTAATATTATATGTCAAACAATGCTCGGTCCGATTTTTATAGGTCTATTCCAGTTCTGAGCCTGCAGGAGCGCAGACCCGTCCCGACCCACACGGCGAACCAGATACTCGCTAATATTAGCCTGGCAGTGGAGGGAATGTCTAATGGACGGAATTTCTGCAGCTCACGGTTACATCCGGAGACCGCCATGCGTCTGCAAATGCAAAGAATCCAAACAGGCGTTTATAGGAGGGCAGCACCAGTTATGGCAAAAACAGAGCGTGTATGACGAAAAAAACTGAAACTGTGATGAATTGTATCTCCATTTACTGTGAATTCATGCTCTGCAAACTGAAAATGACAGAATTTTTATTTAATTTAATTTCAAAGCGATTTATGATTAATTAGTTATGGTGTTTTAAATTTAAATTGCTCTTTTAGTTTATACAAAATCCAGAAAGAGTTCACACTGAAGAAAAAAAGCAACATACTGTCACATTTGAGGAACTGAAACAGAACAGATTGTCCTGTTTAGGTATAAAGGGATTATTAGAATCGCTGATGACGAGGTTTCCTTTATTCAGCCGGATGAATAATCTATACTTGCCGCAGCCGGTTGCTTGGTGACGTCCCCACGTCAATACGACTCCAGGAAGTGTCTCCTTCCGGCCAAGAAATAGTCACAAACCTCAAGAAAATCACATTACACTTGGCAGATGAATCTGTCCCCTTTGGTTGGAGCCAGATTAGCGGTTTCCTCCTGTTTCCAGGCTTTGTCGGCATCAGAATGATTTAGACGCCGTTTCCACCGTACACCTCAGTGTCCATGGAAGCAGGAGAGAGTTTCTCCACGAGACAACGTTCATCCAGAGAAAAACTTTGTTTCTTAAAGCTGCATTAAAAAGCCAAACAACCAAAAGCATTAAAGAAACCAGTCGTCACAGATTATTCAGCCGCTTTTGAAAGAAACCAGATAATAACTCATGAATAACGTGAGATTAGTAACAAAGTTAAAGCTATTAAAGTTTCAAGTGACTCATGATTTGTTATTTTTGTATTAGTGATGGGAACTGCTTGGTGAGCTGAGTCGAAACAGATGGCTCTGTCAGATCCTCACGTTAGTTTGGAGCTTAAAGAAACAAGAACAAGAGGAAATCAAGTCTAGAATAAATTACTAATATACAAAACAGACAGTCTACATGACAGAATGTTTATTTGTTACATGGTTTAATCATGAGTACAACAACACAAATTAAAGTTCAAAAACTCATACAATCATACAAATTGACAAAAGATCTGATAAAATCAAATTTATAAAGTTCAAACTATTTACAATCAAGATAAAATGAAGTAGAGAATCATGCAACAACAAAAACAATTACAAACAAATAGAAAGAAAAGAACAATGAGTCTTGGAAATCCAAATCCAGGAAATCACAAAAAACCACTTTAGCCAATTCCTCATGATCTGTCAGGAGTTTTACTGGGTCAGAGCCTTTAGGACACACTGTGACCCCACCGCTGACCCTGCGGCTCAGCGTGTGTACTCAAAGACACACGTCATGTCGTTGACCAATCGCTTGTGATTGGTCAACGACACGACGTGTGTACTATGAGATTAAAAAGAAAAACTCCACCGTCATTCATTATCGCTGCCTTAAATAAATGTTTGATGCCGTGTTGATAGTTTAACTCCGGTGTTTTGTTGCTGCTGCTTTTGGTTTCCTATTAATTCATGAGTCTAATTCTTTCAAGAAGCACTAACATTTCTGTAACCTCTTCAGTTTTCATTAAAGTGGTATAATAACCGCACTGAGGAGTAACTTGGACATGTAATTGATTACAAATTTCCCTTGGCACGCACAACACGGGCAGTTCGAGAAGTGGCTCAGGGAACGGTACGTCTGACAACACGCCCGGCCCGCAGTGCACACAAGACTTCAAATAGAGCAGCAGCTGACATTAGCCCGTCCTGCCCTCTGGCCAGAACACATAATCCTGGTTTAGGGTGTAGGAGATGCTGCAGAGTACAGCCGCCATCGCCACAGTCCCTCACAACACTGAACACTTGTCCAAAGTCCAAAAAAGATCCACTCTGTTGTTGACCGACTGTGAGATGGTTTATCCTGTGGGGAGAAGATTTTACCTCTTCTGGTGATTCATATTCAGCCTTTTTGGGGTTTTTTTTTTTCTCTCTATTTCCGTCCCCCTTCAGCAGCATGTGGATGGAGATGAGGTTGAATATGTTGCAGTTGGATTCACTGTTTCCTCCAGAGGGATACCGATGCTGACCAGGGATTTTCCCAGTGACTCAGTGGTTTCACTACCAAACCAAACTTTAGCGGCATCAATAGTTACTGTTGACATCTACAAATTTACGAATATCGGCGCGGCCATAACAGACTCTGGTACCACTACTGTGTTGATGCTAAGCTAAAGAAGCTCATAAACCATCAGATGCGTCTGTACGGAACCAAACAAGCGCATCACTCCTGTAATCTTAAACTGTCAGGGAGTGGGGGGTGTGTGTGTGTGTGTGTGTGTGTGTGTGAGAACCTCCGCTTCTAATATGCACCTGTTCAAATCAATAAATCCTCACAATGGTGAAATACGGCGATGAAAAGCTAATGTTTCAATCATTTATACTACGTCTGACAGAAATTGTTGTCGAAACAAACCCACAAGTCAATCTTGACAACTGCTATTCACGCAGGCTTGTGTTTTGTCTTGTGTGATGAACGCGCCGTGGGGCCTCTCCCTCTCTGCGCCCTGCTTTTTTGTATGATGCCAGATGGTCGGCCTTATACACAATGCAGCGCCCTCTCCATCACGTCCTGTACACTGATACCTAAGCCTGTGGTGGGAACGGGACGTGTAGGGCAGGATGAAAGCGAAGGCTGGTTGCTTTAACTAGTCTCCAGAGCCTCTCTTTCAGAGACGCGCTCCAAAAGCCTCATTTCTTTTCATTTCCTTCTGCCATCTTCTCGAGGTGTTTTGCTGCTCCTGCCATCTGCCGCCAGGGTTTAACGGGCATTACAAGCCCCTCCTTTTTTTTTTCCCCCCTTTTCATGTCATAAAGTTGAGAATGGTAAATGGAAGGACATTATACGCGTCTGATCGGAGGCCCTATCCGACCTTGACCTCTAGACCAGACCACCAGACCTGTTCCAGCAATCAGGAATATCACAGCAAGCCTGCTCCCAGTCTGCCTCCTCCTCTGTTCAGACTGCATTGGGACCACTGAATGGCACCTTTATCGCTTTCTGTATCACAAGACCATTTCTGGGAATGTCAAATTAGTAATTTATGTGGCTAAAAACAGACTGCATTGCAGTGAACACACAGGCTGGCTGCTGTGTAATCATTACTCCTTCCTTGAGGAGTTTTTAAAACATAGAATTTTTTGGTGCTTTAAGCTTAGATAATCTCTAAAATAATCACAAATATATTTTTGTGATCCCAAATTGTTTTTCGACATCACCAATGGGCAGAAAAAAGTGTGCAAAACCTGCAGAAAATGTAGGAAAAAAAGTGTAGAATCTGTTAGAAAAGAAAAAAAAAAGCTGGATCGCAGCAGTGTACAGTATGTTACAATCAGAAGGAAAGTGTAACGGCGGCCCTGCAATGCAGCGCCGTGACAGGGCGATGGATGAGCATCTACCAGGAAATTCAATTTGCAGCCAGATCTTATAGCCACCTCATGTAATTCAAATCGACAGCTCGAAAACCGCTCACTGTGTGCTGATGACGAATTTGAAATGCAGGTGAGAAATAGCTGGACGGATCCCCTGTGTCAGCGTGTGGCGGGGGAGGGCGGCGGAGGTGGGACAGGGCGGTGTGCGCTCTGCACCCAGAGCTGCAGGTCGTCCCACAACTGCACCTGGAGAACTGTAGTAGAGATGAAACTCTAGACATGTGAAGTATTTCTTCAAAATAACACGAGACATAAGGCCCAAAAACAATGCAGAATTGTTCCAGGATGTCAGAGTTTCAAGTCAATGTTGTGTTTCTCATGTATTCTCTTGGACCTGTGACGGAGCGGGGGCTCCGCCAAGCACCAAGCGTCAGCTATAGGATGGAGTGAACACAAACCTGCTGTTGAACCAAGCGCTGGACTTTAGACTGTACGAGACACTCCACACTTTAGCAAACAAGGTACTTACATTCAAATGCACATCAAACACACTTTGGACTTCAAGCTGTGTGCTTATAATTGTAAAAGTTCAAGTCCTCATATATGATAAATCATTTGCTTTTTATTGCCTTTTATTGAGAAGTTTATGTTTTACTTGAGATGAAGTCGGATAATAGTTTCCCTGAGTTTTTTTTTTTTTTATGGTATTTGAAATGGTAACAGTCAGTCTGCATCGTTACTGTAGTTTATCATTAAACTACTTTCATTGTCCTTCCACGATCCCAGAACTTTTGTGCATTCAATACATGTGATATCCTGGAGCTGTAGTGGGTAAATCCAGACAATAATCCAGCTATTGTAGCTTATTCCAAGAGCGTCTGAAAATACAAAATAAGTCTGGGAAGAGTCCTGGAGCTAAATGGCACGGATCATGTTTACCATGCTTGTGAAGCGGTTCAGCGGACTGGCACACCAACATCCACTAATTGATCAAAAGAGGCTTTTGTCAAGCCAGTTTCTTTGGACGGGGAACACATTTAAAACGCTGGCCATGAATAAAAAAAGAATAAATTTCCACTCAACGGAGAGAACAGCAGTTGGAATTCAAGCCCGAGACGGAGTCAGTTCCATAAAATAACCATCCATTGTGGTTTTGTAACTGTAATATTAATGCCAAAAGGAAACGCTCACACTGGGACAGAATGTCTTTCCTGCTCTCCGGCTGATTATATGATAGGGTAACACAGTGGGCTCGCCCGGCTTCAGCCCTCGACCCATCCAATCTCTGTGAATTATTTCCTCCTTCACAGCGAGAGCACTGTGGCAAACACATCAAACAAGATTACATATATATAGAGCAAGGGTATATTTACTCCCCTTGGAGGCATATTTAATTTGGCTGTTGCCTTGGCAACATGAATCTCGCAAAGTGTGGATGTGTAGTCAGCCGTAATTATAGAGCAAGCCTCTTCATCAGTAGGCTTTAATCAGAAAAATGAATACACCCGGGCTGTCGCGCAAACCCAGCGGCAACTCACACATGGCGGCGTGTAATGGCAACCTGAGGAATTAGGCGTCATTATTGTTCTTGAACTCGTGAACTCCTGAAGAGGGCGTCAAGTATAATTTTGAAATAATGGGGGAGTGGGCCAAATGGTGCCGTTACTTCTTCAGCAGGCGGGGGTGTGGGTGGGGGGGTTTGGGGGTGGGGGGGGGGTGGGGGGGGGGGGGGAGGCGACACGGAGTTTGACAAGAAACAGAGAATGAGCAGCGGAGGGGTCGGCGGGTTTACCGGTCACGAACCGTGTGCTTATAAAGGCAGTCCGATGCATTAGTCTCACGTCAGAGGGACGATGAATTATTCAAGCCAGTGGAGGAATTCCCAGCACAGGCACTTAGGAAAGCGACTGTAATGAAACGGTGTGTGCTGATGAACAAGTCTCGGAAAAAAATCTGACAGGATGGTTCAAAAGAACATCGATCTGCAACTTGAACAAACAAAAAAACAAAAAACAAATCACCAAACAGATATTTAGGCCCCATTTGCAACGTGTTCAAGTGAAAACGAACAACTTTTCTTGAGTTTTGGGAGTCTGTTTATAATTGACGCCACTGAAAAGTCAACTTCTTGACTCTTTCTCCCTACAAAATTTGAACATTTGAACTACAGCCGGAGTAAATAGTTCTTCTGCACATGAGCGAGTAGGAGGGCAATAACAACAATGGCGGCCGCCAGAGCAGCTGTAATCCAGCCTCATGTCCATACGGATGTTCTTTAACTGGTAAGGTTTGCACCATATTGTTCTCTGCAGACATTTGTGTGGTTTCATTACAGTATCAAACAGCACTCACTCAAAGCCCAACGTGCAAACTACATTGTTTTTGGCGTTTCTGCCGTTTCTGTGTGAATGGACATCGTTTTTAAAATGTTTCTGTGTAAACAGAACTTTTCTGGAATGAAAATGCGAAAATGATGATTCTACTTGAAACGTTGCCGTGCAGTTACGTTGTATTTGAACAGGTTGATAAAAAGCTGACAGAGTTTGTTTCAAGTAAGGAATGTTTGAACACTGCCTGTAATGGTAATAAAGCTTTATTCTCCTCAAAACTGAAGGATTTTACATCATACTTAATATTGGAATTTTTTGCCACACCGGTGACGGTGAGATAATTTTTATCTGTAAAGCCTGCATTAGATCCATCTCCTGGAAACTGTTGATTTCTGTTTGTGTCAGAAAAGTTGCACGTGCATACTGCAACATTTAAATAATGATTGTCTCGACTGTCTAGACGAAACGATGGGCAGTTTAAGAGGCTTTGCAAAGCTGTTGTCTTAGAAATGAGGGGAAAACACAACAAAAGCTTCCTGTTTTAACTTGAGAAACGTTGCTGTAGAGCCTAAGTAGGTAAAAGGAGAGATTTACCTGCCGTGTTTTGGGGGAAATAGCACTGAAACTGCACAAGGACTTGATGAAGCAGCCATTGGCTTCTACCTAACCGACATAAGATGACTGGTTAATAGGTTGGTGGTTTCCAAAAGATTTTACTTGAGTACTGGTATCAATGTAGCTTGGTTTTTTTTTTTTTTTTTTTTTGTAATTCTCTGAATGTGCAGAGTGTAGCGAGAATGCAGCGAGCCGATACTGAGCTCTGAGGAGTGTGGACACACCCGTACACACTTCACCGCATGACTGACGGAGCACGAGAGGTGAAGCCCGACAGCGGCGGAGAAAGCAGGAGGTCACCAGGATCTGGGGTAGCGGGGTCGGGGGGGTGGGCTGGGCTACAGAGGGGGGTGGGGGGTGGGGGTGGGGTGTCCACGTTCCACCCAAGAAGAATCGTGTCTCATCCCTTGGAAGGTTTTCAGGCCCAAGCGCTCTAAATGAGAGGGCCCCGGAGCGAGGGGTGCAATCTCTGCGAGCAAAATCACTGGCCTGTGCTCATCAGCCATAAACATGTCAGTGCTGAAGTAGGTCAGTCCTCTCATCAAGCGGGGGCCTCCAGTGCTGCAGCGGCAGCGGCGGCGGCGGCAGCAGCGCTGGACGGCCCTGCCACTTTCTCTGTGCTGCACATCCACACGATGTGGGCCATTTTCCTCTGCCTTTTGTTCATGTGACATGTCAGTACCTCTCGTTTCCGCGGCGAGCGGCGGAGAAGCGTGGGGGGTGGCGAGGACGAGCAAGCGCACCAGACAGGAAAGAGTTAATGAGGAAAAAGAAAGACAAGACAGCGGAGTGAGGAAGTGTGAATATTTATGAAAAAGATGGCAAGAATAAGCCTCTTTTTCCTCTTAGCATAAATAATCACGTCCCCGCAGAAGAACCGCTCAGTGGAGTCGACATTCTGCATTTCAAAGAGACTGAAAAGGAACCAGCAACATCAAAACCTTTCATATTTTGATGTGAAGAGTAGCGATCTCTGATGTGAAGTCAGATAAATAATTCTAAAGGAGGGGGGAAAAAAAGACAGTTTTTTTTTTTTTTTACCACCCAAACATTCACATTAGACGACAGTTCAGGTTTCTATCTGTGTCACTGACTTCCCAGAAGTCTCCTCTGCAGCCTGCCAACATTATTCATTAATCACCTCGCCGTGTATTTTCCAAGATGCCTTTGTTAATGCAAGGCAGAAGGGTTTTTGGAACGGTGTTGAGCTGATATGTGGCAGCATGAAGCCCTCCTGTTTTTCTTCTTCACTCTTGTCTTAGTTTACAGCAGCCCTTTTTTTTTTTAATGAACTCTCTCAAGTCATTGCTGAATATTTATGTGCTTTCTGTAATAAAGCCACAGTGCATTTTTGCAAGAGCCATTTATTTGCTTCCCATCTGCGAGCGAGATGCAGTAAATTAACAATTTGCGATTCCATTAAATTTTATACGCTCCTTCGTCTTTGGCACCATCTGAAAAACACACAACTGCAGACTGTTGACATTTTGGGATCGTTTGAGTACATCTTGGCGACGGGTTTGCTTTACAGTGTTTGACTTCAGTCCCGTGACTGCGTATGAGTGTAAAACTGTCACATGTAGCACCTCCCGAGCGCAGCTTTAGGTTGACCTTTCAGGGTTTAGCAATAATGTGACACACGTAGCCTCACATGAACCTGCGCTCTGCTGCAGTCACACTCTGCAATCTGCATTCAGTTTCACGTACGCTTATTTTAAGACTCTGGATCTTCACTTATGCTGTACCCCTGTGCATAGGAACATATGTTTTTAAAATACATCCATCCATCCATCTTTTTTTAACCACTTTATTCAATTTTGGATTTATTCCGACATTTTGTCTTAAAAAAAAAAAAACAAACTCATCTTTTATCTTGACAGTTAGATTAATTCAGGAACATTTGAACTTTAAGGAAGACGAAACCCCTAAAGTCTGCGAGAGTTGGTGGGACAGATCTTAAGGCAACAGACGGATCTGACAATGAACCAAAAAACCAGCACCTTAACTGATGATCTGTCAGCGATGGCAGGACAGGAACTGCAAGGCTTGAATTGTGATGTTATCAGTCTTGTGAATAAATGTATTTCTGAACTCTACAAACATCCTTGTAAAGAACAAAGAGAAGAAAAGAAGAAAATTCTTGTTTCAGTTCATAAGAATATCCATGTCATCCGTGTTGTAACCATGAATCAAGAGAAAGAAGTCCATTGCGTAACAGAGAATGCGGTCCAGTTGCTTCATCTTACCTTCCTGCGAATCTAACAAATGATCTCGTGATTGATCTGATGTCAGTTTGATTGACTTGTCATTTTGTGTCTGTTCTTACCAGGTGTATGTTGTAGCATTAGTGACAGCAACCGCTTCTCTCAGACCAGCTGTGTGTTAACAGATGGAACCCCTCTCAGTGTTTAGGCCCGATCAAAGATATCATCACAGCATTTCCTCAGAGAAGGCTACATTTGCACACCGTATCGTCACCTCCTCATCTGCAGTGCTTGAGACCGGTTTCATTAATCTTAACATTATACTTTCATGTAGACTTTTCAACTGTCTAGGATGATAGTTTTAACATTGTTTTTCAATATTTCAAGCAGTTAAATTTCAACTGTTTGAGAATTTTAACCTTAATCTCAACATTGCAGTTTCAGTCTACTTTTTCGCATTTTCGACAAGTTCCCATCTGATAATGATGTGCCGCTGAACACATCAGTGTTCAGTGGCACTGCTATTTAACAAAACTCAGATCTTATCAATGATCTATGTTAGGACTTAGAGAGAAGCCTTTAAAAAAAACACAGTCAGCTCAGCGAGTGTGTGAAGCATCCATGTGCTATGTGCGGCACGCAGGAGTCCTCAGACCAGAAAAACACTTCAGCTGTGTCTAATATTGAAAATGAATGATTTACAGGCCCGTCGGTGAAGAAAGGCACTGTCTGCCGCGTGTGATTGGCTGATGGTAGAGTAGAGAGAAGTGTCCTTTCATGACAGAGGAATGTCGTAACCAACCAGCACACAAGGATGTCTGTGCTTCGCTTGAAGAGCGAGGAATTAGCAGCAGAAGATCAGTGAGAAGGAGAAATCTTCCACCGCTGAAGGCAAATTCCAGACAACGCATGGTCAGGGGTGATGTGTGAAACCCCTGCGGCGATGTGGGAAGTATTTGTAAAGTGGAATTTTAAAGCCACCTTGTCTAGAATGAAAAAAAAATGACAACTTCTTTCATATTATTGTTGTGCAAATGATATGCAAGAATTTCAGTGTTGCTCAGTGACGCCGGCTCAACGCTGTCTGCTCAATAGGTTTAATAATTCATGAGATAATTCATATTAGATGCAACTGCTTCATGTTAATATAAGGTCAGCTTTGATTCCAAGATCTGAAAGTTATTCTCTCTCAAACGTCGTGTCTTTTTCAACATTTTATAGTCTCAGCTTTTTCATTTTGGTCCCAACATTTTCACTGCACAGGTAATGCTTTACCATGTTGTCTGGTCTTTAATCTGCTTGTGTTAGTCTTAATTACTTAACCTACTTAACCTTTGTCACTACATGTTGACTTTATTTTTTTCAATATTCTCACTGCAATATCAAGATTTTGGTTTTAGTTTGAGCATTTGATCTGTATTGTTCATCTTTATGTCAATGTTTGAACTTTATTGTTCACATTTTGATTTGATTTTGGTTCTTTTATCACAACATATTGAACATGTAAAGAAGTCATATTTCAATCAAAAGCTTTTACTTCAAGAGTTAACGAATTAATTTCAGCCAGTTTAATTTGTTGACTTTATTCCCCATATTTCAACTTGGAATATGAAATAGCTAATAACTTTTGGATTAGTGTTTCGCTCTGTTGATTCACAGTAACTAGTTCCCTACTGTGAGTCTGGCCTTGAAGTCTTTCTGAATGGCGTTTGCATGTTTCCTCCGGGTACTTCAGTTTCCTGCTTTTGTCAAAAACATGCCGGAGGTTTACTGGTGACTCTAAAATTGTAATGTGACGAGCTTATGAAGTGGACATTTGATTTAATCTCAACATGGTATGTAATCTCAACATTAGTGCTTTCATTTCAGTTTTTACTGTTGCACAATGATACTTGATCAACATCTAAGAACTTAATGGATTAATTCCTGGGGGAACTAAAGAATGTAATGCACATACATAATGCATTTTAATACAAACTTTAGCACACTAATTATATATAGACGCTCATGTTTTTGTCCCCATCCTTCTGCATGATTAGCATTTTAATTCAAAAG
The DNA here is from genome assembly GCF_902148845.1 of Salarias fasciatus. Taxonomy (NCBI): domain Eukaryota; kingdom Metazoa; phylum Chordata; class Actinopteri; order Blenniiformes; family Blenniidae; genus Salarias; species Salarias fasciatus. The sequence goes on along the minus strand of NW_021941229.1, from coordinate 20,278,593 downwards.
TATAATAAAATAATGAGGATGTGTCAAAGACTGCAAAGGCCATTGGGTTTATAGACTGAAATAAAAACCTATTCATGTGGCAAGAGGGAAGAAGAGCAAAAAGAAAACGGAAGTGCCTGGTTTTTTTTTTTTCCATTTTGGTTTTGTTTAAATAGGCACTGGGTGGGTGATGCATTTCACAAGTCCGTCTCATGTTAGCGAGCATTATGGAGGCTACCCATGTGAAACTTCTCAGCTGGCTCACAAATGTAAAGGAATCATTGAATACGGAACGCAGAGGCGGGGGGTAAATATATAAAGCTGGGGAGCCTGAGAGCTCTACACGCTAACGTTAGCCTTTATTACAGCTCTGAAAACGCTGCATAGATTAATGGTTTAAGGGGCCCAATGCAAGCAGAGGGAATTCCTTTAAAAAGACAGGTCCCCTGTTACAACATGAAAGGAGGCCTCAAAGCATGTACCTGCAGCTTTACTTCAGCATCTGTGAGCCCCCCACAGCGCTCTGCACCCCCACAGCAAAATCAATTTGCCAGATTCTGGAAGAAAAGAGCCAAACATGTTCTTGTTTTTTTCAGATCCATGTGGAAATTACACGAAAGAATCTCAGGACGCCCTGAAAGAAAGCAGCACTGTCTCTTTAGCCTCCTTCCTGTCAACGTCAAACACTGAATGTTGGCTAAATCTGGGCCTTTTAAAACAATATTCAGTGCTTTACCCGCGGTTGTTGACCTACTTCAGACTGTTTTGGAATGTAACACGGTTGGTGGTCTGACAGCACTTCGCACTTTGAAAATTACCATGATAAAAGCTGAGGAGGTCAGACAGTTTGGTGGACCTCAAATGCCATTTACTGAAATGTATGTCAACCGAAAGCACTCAGCTTGTGAATTATTCAAGCAGCCCACTGAAGTCGGCCAAGGGAGGCGATGCGAATATCCTAAAATCTAAAGGTTGCAACTCAAACAAACCAAACGGATGCATGTAAAATGCTCCAAGTTGCTTATTCACTTCCTTGGCAGGACTTAGGTGAGATAATCGCTTCCATATCTGTTCAGTAAAAATAAAGCTACAGTCAGCAGTTAATTAGCTGAGCTTTGCATAAACACTGTAAATAGAGGAAAACTGCCCCTACTTCTGTCTTAAACCCTTTACACACTCGAGGCGATTTTTCAAGCAGTGTTTATGCGAGTCAGCAGTTTCTGGCAGTTTTTGCCCTGGGGACTTTCACACAGGTCAAACATTTTATGCAACAGGTTGCTTTGTTTTTGGTCTTTTTTTTTTCCAAACCATCAGTGCTTACATAAATTCTACGTCATGTCACAGCATCAGTGTTGAGTTTGACCTGTTGATCGATTCTTACTCCTGCTCCTCGGATGAAGCTCCAGCATCTCCAGAAAGAGGAACACAGAAAAAACTGGAACACAGACATGGAGGAGCCGTGCACCCACAGATCATTTCCTTCTTGATATCAGCTCCACATTCTGAACTCTGCCCTGCACTAAATAATCCATTACAGATGACAATCATTCCAAAAACTCAATCCCAACAATTTTGGGGATTTTATCTTGAATAATTACAGCTTTCTTTCATATTTTAAAAGATCTGCCATATTGAATCTGCCACTGATACATATACACGGCAGTCTTCTGTGTGTTGCTGTCACGGTGTTATATGTGCAACATATTGTGCATCCCTACTCTCTTTTCCAGTGATAACATCACTCTTCAGTCAAGACGTAGATATTCAGGTCCTGGTCCATCCAAAGCACCAATGTTTCCCATTATCGTGATTTCAATTACTTGATGTTGCTGAAGTGTTTTCTAGTTTGTATGTACAAGTTTGACTTCAAAGGCAACTACGGTATGTATGTACAGTACATATGAGTCTATAAATTATCCAAATAATGTGGCATGAACAAGTGACATGAAAATATGACATAGGCCTGTAAGTTTGAGTCTCAGTAAAAAGGTGAAAATACAAAACTCCACATATGATAGTAACTCCCAAACTAAAACCTGGGTCAAGCATAGATTTGACTCCAGATTAGATCTTTTTACAGGTTCACTGAGGATATAAACCGCCCTCAGAGTCCCTGTTTGTTCAGTTCCAGTACATTGTAAGGTGATTGTTCATTTCCTGGCAGACCACATCGAGGAGCATAAAAACAAACATTGTAAATGCAAAATATTCTCAGCATAAACAAACCCAGGGTTCAATTACCCACTGCCAAAAAATGTAACATGAGAGCAGAGTAATGTATCATTTTCGAGTTTACAATGCAAGTGTCACACATGGCGTGATATAAACAATGTGGGAACCATGTTCTCAATAATGGAAGCAATAACTCACCACGACGGCAAACAGCAGTCATGGGAATAATTCCAAATAATCCACAATGTCAATGCAAGACACTTATGTGCCTTCCCATTCGAAGCTACTCTAAAGCTTCACCAAACATGAAGGCTTCATTTTCATTTCTTCTTTCATGTCCATTAAAGTCATTTGAGATTAATAATTGTCAGTAAGTTATTGGACTGTCTCATTGAGCCGAAGTTCACCAGAAGTCTGATGTGCCGCATGTCGGGCCACATCTCACCTGATTATCAAAGGTCAGCCTCATGAATGCTTTGTCTGGGTCCAGTTACACAGTGAGAGGTGTACTTTGGGCAGCAGATGGGTCATCAGAGCCTGACTATTTAATCAGAGGGGGGTGAGGTGTGGCACTGGCAGGACGGAGGATTATATGGTCTGGTGGTTCAAATATTCATTTCCATCATCTGCGGCTGAAATATAAATCCCGCCTTTAATATTCAGCAGCTATCGAATGGATACAGTTTGGCCTGGCACGTCCAGCGAGGAGAAAAAGTGGATTTCCTGCGGTTGGAAGCATACGTTTTGCAAAAGAACTGTTGGGTTGCTGCGGTTTGGGAAAACTGCAACATTTGTGTTATTCTGGGACCAAACTGGCAAAGTGACTCAAAGGAAAGCGTCAAAAGTGCATCGCGTTCGAGTTACTCATCGCAACGAAACAGCAGTCTGAAGTTCCTAGTAGCTGTTAGTTTCACCACCAGCAGCTCTCCTCTTCCTCTTTTCTCAGCCAGTGATGGCAGTCATGGCTGTGGGACACTTAAAGGGGCCTACCCTCGCACAAAGCTGCTTACAGACTCTTTTTAGCACAGCCGGGACAGTCGGGTTTATACTTGATAGGGGATTTCTGCAGGGCAGGCCTCTTTCCCTGCCATAATTAGGCCACCCACACTTGGTAAAGGTTTGGGACCTTCCATCCATTGATTTACAGAAACATAAGTGAAAACAGTGAAATGCGGGAAAGATCTACATGTTTGTTCAGGTTGTTTCCTTGAATAGTACATCTCTGCTGCTGTGGACTTTGTCTTTCTTTACACTTCATCTAATGTCACAATAACAAACATGGAGTATATTTATCTGGCTTGATTAAAAACCGTGAGTAGCATAAGATATAGGGAACACTGCATCACAGTAGTAAAGTTGTTTCAGTGAAAATAAAATTATGAGCATGATTTTCCGCGTCTGTATCCACATGAAAATAAGTGTACAGATAGAGCGTCTCGTGCGGATTGTTCCACAGAAAGGAAAAGCTTGTTCTTCTTTTTGTCTTTTAATTATGTACAGGGAACAGTCTGGCGCTTTCTGCCCGGAGACTTTCATTTATTCACAGCAGCTTCTGAGCTCTTCATCCCAAAATACAAGTGAAAACTGCATAACTCTGAGTGCTATTTTTAACAACCGCCTCTGCTCCAATAAGCATGCTAGCACACTACACTTGTCCAGACCTGTTTCTTACATCTCTGCAGACTTTCCAAACTCAATTCCGCGTGATCCCACAGCACTCTTGGGACTGTCATTCATACCTTAATTACGTCTGTCTGGAATAGTCTCACTCTCTATATAAATATCGGATTGAAGAAATATGCCTCATTTCAAAATTGAGCAGCTGAACTTTTTTTTTTAATCATGGAGAATGTGTAGCGCATCCATTTTAGCTGTCTTTTCTAGGTTATAGTTTGGATATAAGATTTTAGTGACATTGAGGGCTTTCCCCGGGCTTGAAATAAAGTATCAGTCTATACACCGGGTCCTAACAATCCCAGGACCTCAGCTTTGAATCTACGCCATCTCAAGACCAAAGAGGATCAGGCCTTTTCTCTGTTTGCCCCCAACTGTTTGAAACAACCTCCCCTGAGGAGATCACACTGGTCGGCCCTCTTTCTGCTTTCAAATCACTCTTAAAAACATATTTTCATAAGGGTGCCTTCCAAGAGTTTGTTGTACAAATAACACTTTGATGTCTCACATCTTATCCCGAGCTGGTTTTGACTTAAAAGTTCATTGGAATGCATCTGAACTGCGTTGAAGGTTTTACTCGTCTGTTGGTGTTTTCATTTGATCATTATGCTCTCATCTAATAATTTCACATCTCTGCTATTGGTGAATACTATATAAATAAAGTTTGGTGTTATTCTTATGATGTTATATGTAGTTTGAGGCATGGGAGCCTTGTTTTAATAAAGCTGGCATGTAAGATGGGCGGATGTATATACTGGGTCCAGGCCATCCACACACAGGGATGTGAATATAAGCTATACTCTTCCATTCTTGGAAAAATAAGAATGAAGAATGTGTAATAATCTGGCTGTGTTCTTTATGCCCTATAGATTCTTGTTTGAGCTTACTGACACGATGCAAGCCAATCCCTTTACATTGTCTTCACTGCTCGGGAAGATGAAAATAATCCCAGATGAATTGGAGAACAGATGCTCCTAATAAACCCCGGACGGACCGGGTTACAGTGGGATCGCGTGCTGAAGTTATGTAATTTCCATAGGTGTTTCATGTTGCGTGCGAGCATACATGGGAGGGGGGCGTGTGCGCCCCTTGCAGACACGCCATTGGTCAGTTTACCTGATGTTGTTGATTGACAGGCGTGTCGACCAATGAGCGGCGGCGCTTTGTCTGGCCCCTCGCTGGCCGCACAGGCGAAGCTGAAGGGAACATTTGTTCAGGACGGGGAGAGACCGCTCCGTTATGTCGACGAGCCGTGCGGCTGTAACACTTTGTACTTCTCTTTAAATCGGATTTGAACCCTGCTAGAGGATTTTGCTTTTTGGACCGTGTCGGTACAGGGCGTGATTAGGAACGTCTTTTTCGACATTTCACGTCGCATCTGCGAAGTTGGACCGAACGTAGTGAGCTATTTCAGCCCGAAAAGAGACGGAACCGTGGGATCCGCTTGTACAACTGTGGACATTCGGTATGTAAGTTACTGTGCTTCGTCACTGTTTAAATTAATACTAATCTATTTCACCAAAACTCTTATTTTAGCATGTTTCGTGGCAACATTTTCCCCAACATAGACCCTTGAGCTACTTTGTTCAATCGTCGCTTTAACTTAGCATTTTTCTCATTTTTACCTTCTAAACCAGTGTTTTCTGTATGACTTTATCGTTACTTTACGTTCACTTGTGTGTTCGTAAAGTAATAAGTTCGTGTATATATTCATCTCCTTCTTGCTAATTACCATCAGTCGATCACGCTAGCATACCGACGCTAGCGTGCTAACGTGGCTAGCAGCACCCCTCCCGACATCTTTCTTTTTTTTCTCTCTCTCTCTTTCTCCCGGTAGCAGTAAAGTTGTTGCGTCGTGCTCTCAAAACGTATTTCACATCGCTCGGAAGTTTCCTAAAACCCTAACAACAGTAATAACCACGCATAAGTACCTAGAAAGGTGGGTTTTCAGTTATATAACTGTATCAGCATCGTGAATGTGGGCTGCCTGGGGAGAATGCTCATGTTAGCTTCATAACTGCGCTGAAGACTGCGTGCCAGAACCTGTAAAATATCCTATTAAACATGTCTGCATCTGCGACGTCGTTCATTTTTGGATTGTCATTTGGCAAACTGGCTGTGATTTGAATTTAGTTCAGTGCAAATATGGTCCATTCGAATTTTTTGAAAGAGATCATCGCAAACCTTCCCCATACTGATACACCGGTATGCACACTTTTCTGTCAACCCAGTATCACTGCAAATAGCGTTCAGCCTCTTATGCAGGGTAATTATCTTAATCACCCCTTGGCATGCTTGGAAATGCACATATTTTCTGAAAAGGTGAAGAATATAACTTTTAACATGTATTTTTGCTATAACTTAGTGGTGATGATTTGAAAGTGCTATGTGGGTAACATTGTGCAAAAACAGAAAATGATGCAATTTCCAGTACTTCATTTCAGATTATCTCAAGAAGTTTGATGCATCTGGCGTTTTTGGCACTACTTCCTGCCAACTTCTGCCAGTGTAGAACCACAAAATGTCCATGCATAATGATGGTTTTTAAGATGTGTTCCTGTGTCAGCATTTGCAGTTGCTCAAGGAAGTTTGAACATTTCAGCTAAGTAGATATTGGCCTGAATTCATTCCCAAGTATAAACAGACTTTCTGTATGACATATGAAATAGTGACTTTTAAACTATTGTTCTTTCGACAGCTCCTTTGTATGGGGCTTGCCAGAGTAAACCATTACAATATTTACTGTAGACTTGGTTTATTTTCATGCCAGATGCCCTACCTTCAGCCGGTGTTCAAACTCAAGTCCTCCACATTCAAGGCAACGATTTAACTCAAAATACCACCAGAGAGAGCATACAGCTTTAGCCATAAAACTGAGAATCATGCTAAACTGGCTAAGGTGGTGTTGCTTTAGAGACCACCAGAACAGTAATTGATAAACATAATCCAACTGTTTTGATGACCATTTTGTGTTTCTTTAATTCTGAGTAAAACCATTTTCTCCACACAGTCCAAAATGAAAATATATTTGGATAATTTTTAATCAAAGTAAAGGGATTGGTTAAAAAAAATACCATTGTAAAGGCTGAAACTAGTCAATTGTTGCAATAAAACAATAGATGGAAGAAACAAAGCGATCAGCCAGTGTTTTCTCTTAAGCCAGGTCACTCACAGTTTTAGATCATATTTAATCTGTCAATAAACACATAGCCTGTAATGATGTTAATTACTGTTTTAAATATTCTTATTGTTTGATTCCAACCTTCCGCTAAAAAATTCCTCCAATGCAAAGCTCAATCGCGTGTGCTTCTATATCTCCATGACGTTGGTTACCTACTGCAAACATAACATCTGTGAGACTTTAGTGAACTTTGTCTGTTTGCACTCAAACTTTGTTTGCAAAATATTCTTTGCCTTGTATTGTAAATGGCACCTCTTTTCATTTTGCAGATCCTGATAGCGTTCTCACGATCGCAGCGGCAGGCCAATCACTGATGGGTGCATACTGTGGGGCGACACACCAGGAGAACCACAAATCATTCAGAGAGATCGGCAACTGTGAAAGAATGAAGACAAGCTAGATATTGTCACCGAAAACCTGCAGCTTTGTTGGAAGTGCGAGCGTTTGAACTAGCAAATGAGAGCCTGGACTAAAAACGCATAATCACAGAAACCTGAAGAGTTACTTTCCTGCTCGAAGCTTGCGTTGAGAAGAATACGTCGACGCCAAGCGTTCAACATGAGTGCAGAGGGCTATCAGTACAGAGCGCTTTATGACTATAAGAAGGAGCGTGAGGAGGACATTGATCTGCATGTGGGGGATATACTGCTAGTAAGCAAAGGCGCTCTGGTGGCTCTCGGGTACACTGATGGCCTGGAGCAGTGTCCAAAGGACATTGGCTGGCTTCCAGGCTTTAATGAAACCACTCAGGAAAAGGGGGACTTCCCCGGGACATATGTAGAGTACATTGGGAAGAAATGGATCTCACCCCCCACACCAAAACCAAGACCCCTCAGACCTCTACCCGTAGCTCCAAGTTCTTTCAAGGCAGAAACGGACTCGGACTCTGAGCAAGGTGAGTTGACTGATCACAGGTATTAATGCCAGTCAAAATATTCAATGTGCAGCCTTTGCCATGAAGATCTTCCAATCCTAACAACTCATGAGAACTTTGGTGTTGGTAAGTAGTTATGGATGATGGGAGTTTTGGTCCACAACTTCTGACCAATGAAATCGATCTGATCTGACTCAATGAGAGGAAAATCTAAGATATCTCATGAGCACAGGAGGGTTTTCAGTTAAACTGTTCCATCAAGGTCACCATGGATAACTTTAATGCTGGCTAGCTTTCTGATGAACGTTTTTCGTTCTGTTTTACTCTGTTTGTGTTCCCATTCTGTATGGGTTAGAGAAAATCTGGAAACATTTTAAAATTAAGTGTGTGTATAATACAAAAGTGAGCAGTTAATAGACATTTGAGTAAAGAAAAGTGGCACATTTTGACATGAAAATGGCAATTATCACAATAATTTAGTGTTTGTGTCAGTTACTATACCAGGGAATTGTAGTCTATATAAAAATGCAAGAAAGCTGAGAGTGTTGTAAAGAGTTCTAAAACAAACCATTGACCAACTGGATGTATTAATGTGTGTATCCACTCCGGTAAATGGTTCGACTATTGGGACATACAGGATCTCTGAATGCCTGCCTTGGTCTGGATTCAAAAGGAATATATTTGAAGTGGAGAGATTCTATTTATGTAAAAGTTTCTCACATTATTGCAACATTTTTTTCATTATCAAACAGTGTGAGCTTTTGTCAGGTACTTAACTCACACCACAAGGTCCTTTCTCTTAGTTAAATCAGGTTTTCCTGGATTTTTACCCATAATCTTTTGGCCTTCATTAGCAGACACAATTAAATCTGAGATGTGTTTTCAGTAAAATGTCTATTTTTTTTCTCCTCCCAAGCTCTCTCCTCTCAGTTGAAGTTGTCTTCAAATCACCATGTGAGTTAGTGATTGTGAGCTGAGTAGTTCCAGCAGAATCATTCAGATTCTATTGAAAATGAACCTTAGTCATCTCTACTCGCATTAAATCAAATCATTGTTCACTGGACTTTGGATTTGGCCCTAAATGCCTCCTGCAGCTGAGTCCAAATGACACAGTGATGTTCTGCTCGCGTCACTGACCGTGCGCATGCTGCATCTGATAGAAAGTTTTTTTTCTATCGGCTATGAATGGCTCCTTTGATAGTTTATCCATTTGAACTAAAACGTCGACGCTATTTGTTTAAACGCGTTATCAACCATTTGTTCTGTCTTGAGTCGGGTTTATAAAAATGTGTCAGGGATGCTAGTTTTATTAAGCGGTCGTTTTCAACAAGCCGTCCTGCCCGTGGTGTACAGCTGCACTGAATCTGACCCCGGCTCAGTCCCACAGAGCCACGGCACTGGTGCGCGCTCAGGGTATCGTACACCGGAGCATCTTGTGCAGGCCATATGCTGCTGGTGGATATCATCTGTTTTTCTCCTCAAACATCATCTGACGGGAATACAACTCCCTCAGCAGTGTTCAGAGTGATATTTAGATCCTGGCAAATAGGCCAAATTACTTCTTCTCTGGAAGCACAGGAGAGCAGTTCAGTGGGAAAAAATTGAAACTGCTGAAAAATAGGAACTCTGTATGACACTAGTTAGGACATCTGACAAGTTCTCCTGGTTTTTGCACAGTAGTGAAATCTCTTATTTAGTAACGGTGACATTTGTCACATTCAAGTTCTTTACTGAAGTATAGTTGAGCATGTTTACCTGATGATTTCAAGGTTATTGCAGTTAAAAAGGAATCATTTGAGATGTGGGGCAGCGTTAAAGCTCAGGCTGGAGCTTTGAGCTTCAATTAAAATGTGTGTCTTTTTTGAAGCCGCTGTGGCCGGCGTGAATGCGTGCTCCGAGTGTTTCCCGCTCACCTAAAGAGCAGCTGTAGTCGCCAGCTTTTTCTCGTTTCTGCCCTTTTGTGGTACAATCGTGAAATTCTTTGCTGTGGTTTTAGCAGAATGAGCGAGGAACCGTATGAAGGGGGCATGTGTTGAATGGCTGTGTCGTGGTTGAGTGGCAGCAGCGCCGAGCCGGGAGCGAGTGTGAATGTTGCACCGAGAGAAGAAAAGTCTCTGTGTCCTGGCCTCGGGGCGGGGGGAGGGTGAGGGGAAGGGGGAGGGCCCTGAGGCTGTGGGTAAGGGTGCCCCTGTGCTTGGCGAGAGGGTTTGATGCGATGGATGGTGTGCAAAGGGATCAGGGCTTGGGGGTTGGCAGAGGGTTGGTGGGGGGCCTCCAGAGGAACTTGGGCGCTCCACATGCTCAAGGGGGCTTTGAAGAGGGTCTTGTTGCTTCCAGAGTGTTTGTGATTTATTGCCCACCACCAAGGGATCTTGCTCCCTTACTCCTACTCCACAGCTTTTTTTTTTTTTTTTTTTTTTTTTGTTCCTCCCCCTCCTCTTTTTTATGTTTTGATAGTTCCTACAGTCAGCTCTGGCTGGGGGAAAAGAGGTGGGGAAAGGGGGCCTCTCCTCTCCGAGCCACAGGGGTGGTTTACATGAGAGCAGCAGATGTGGAGAGGGAATGAGAGAAAGAGAAAAAGGGCCGGGCTGGGAAACTATTCTGCTTCATTCCAACTCTCAGCCCCTCCATTTTTTTTTTTTTTTCTTCTTTATAAACATTAAAGTGCTGCTCCTTTACCGGGCCTCTCAGTTGAGAGAATATACATGTGTTTGAGCCTGCCAAGCTGGAGGAAGTCAGAAATACATAGAAAAGTGCATTTCTCATTCAGTGTTATTTAGAAATCCTTTCTTTTTTTTTTCCTGTCCTCAGTTTTACTAAGTAAATAAAGCTAAATTGTGTTACTTTTGTTTTTGGTTTAAGAGTTCCAGTTCACAACTAAACATGTGATTAAAAAAGCATAAACGCTGCTTTCAAGTAAGCAATTCTTCAACTTTGGAGGCAGTTTATTGTTGCAGGAGTTTGGTGACAATGCTACATGCTGGCTGTGCCTGGATAAGCGTACTCCTCTGAGTTGAATATTTTATCTCTTTTTTTTTTCCCCCTCTGGGTTCATATAATTGCGCTTTATCTTCCAGCAGCCGGTCTTGAGTGCACATTCTTCCAGCAAATGTTACAGATAAAAGTGTGAATAAGGGGTTGCAGCTCTGCATGCTCTCACAGGGCTCAGTCTTACAAGCTCAGTCTTGTTAAAGGAAATATTTGATGCCATCAGGACGTCTTCTCCTGCTGTTCAAGGCCTTAAAATGATTTCGAGTGTGCTATGTTGCAACAGAAATGTAGCACTAGATTATTTCTTGGAAAGCCCGTGTACATGCTGTTTTTGTTTCTGGGATAAGGGGATTTTATGAGTGTGAATGTGCATGCAGTCCTCTCAGCATATTGGGCATTTTAGGTTCTTCCCTGTCTGTGAAATATAGACTCTAAAAGGGGCTACTGGAAGGAAGAGCGCTGGCTGCACAAAGGAGACAGTTGCACGGAGAGCACTCTGCATAGCTGGAGATTGAGATAATGCAGCTCTCCTTCCCTGGGCCTCTTTAGCACTCAGGCTGACATCTGCTGTATTGAACACTCAGTCTGACAGTGCTGTCCATCCTTTTTCTCTGCCACAAGTTGCCTTTTCTACTAAATTATACATGTAAGGACTTTGGCATTGAGTTTTAACTTGGTATATATATATATATATATATATATATATATATATATATATATATATATATATATATATATATATATATATATATATATATATGTTTTTTTCGCCCCCTCTTATTTCCTCCCCTGAGAAAGAACCGACTCGGATACATAAATCTATCTCCGCCTGCGACTGAATAAACACGCAGCAGAAGTTTATAGTATGATAGTTTGCTCTGATGTCGTGCTCCTCTGCGAGACTAAAGGCAGCCAGGAATGTGTTGGCGCTTCTTTGGTGGAGGGGTGCGCACAGACTGCATGGTAGACTGATTTGTAGCTTTGTGATGAATCAGTATTGTGCTAAGTGCTGATTGCAGTAACTTGGCTCACAATGCAACCAGACAATAAATGCTTGCGCTCTGAATAGCGCCCAGGCGGTCGCTGTTTTACACCGTCATTGTCATCAGCGCACATGCTGCCAGCGCGAGGGCAAATTTGACCGATATATATGTTCATCAAGCATTTGGATTTTGAAGCATTTAGAGTTTGTCTTGTTGCGCAGTTGATTTTTGTCCCAGTTGTTTGCATGAGCGGGTTAACACTGGCGGCTGAGAGAGGCGTGAGGAGTGGCAGCAGCAAATCCTCCGCCTGCGAACGTCAGACCCGAGCTGGATTTAAGTATATTTTTGGCTCATCATAGTTTCCAGTGTGGGTCCATGTCACGGAGGGGTGTTTATTAAATGTCGTCCTGTCATTATCCCCGTAGTCGTTTCTGGAAACACATTTGAACTTAAGCACGTGTTACGATTACTCGCAGTTACAACCAGCCAGCCATAAAATATCACAAAAACTAAATTAAAAGCCAAATATCTTGAGTTAACTACTACTGAAAGTGAAAAAGCTGCATTAAAACAAAATCCAGACATGATGTTGAACTTGGCTCAACAAAGCGGATCAATTTCTGCCAACTTAACAAGTCATTTGCCTGAAGTGTTTGTCTTGCCAGCTCAGTTAAAGCTTGAAATTCAATCTACTAACCTTTGGATGACTTTTTCTTCTTCAGCTTAACTATCTAATCGTGACAAATGGCACATAGATGGCAGTCATTCTGGTTTTACCCCTCTGTGTTTCTAAGAATGGCAGTTTGTGGACCCTCCAAGCTGTATTTACTGTACATTTTGTGAACTCGCTGCTGTTCAGTGATGTGGAAAAGACAAAACAACACAAAAAAAAGATCTAAGGGACTATCAAGGTTACAAAAAAAAAAAATCAAAACTTATTAGATTTTTATTTTAATTCTTCATTTTTATGCAGTGGCATTAGTGTATAAATCCGGTCAGAGTTGTGTGAAATTGTGTGCATGAAAGCGTGCCTAACAGTTTCATTACTTGATTGTTCTCAGAGACTGGAGTCTGAATTGGCAAATCTTCTTTACTGGAGTCAGGGCATGTCTGCTAGCAGGATTAAGACAGAGAGCGAGAAAATAAGGCGCAAAGAAGCAGACTGATGGACTGAAAGAAGCACCCAGTAAGACAAAAGGTGAGATTAGAAAGACGCACACCCACCAGGGAGGGGAGGCTGAAAAGGTATTTCAAATATGTAATTTATTAAGGGAAGAGGGAGGAGGGGTCGGGGTCAAGGCACATGGTGGACTAGCTGGAATGGCGAGGTAAGCCTTCTGCTCAGGAGGTGAGGTGTTATATAATACTTCCAAGAAGAACCAAATCACAGACCCCTGTTTCAAAGCCTCGCTTATCTTTTGCAATGAAATCAGCCTCTCGGTTTGCTGATCGCTTCTTTTAGAACAAGATGAGAGACGTCCGCTCACGTTTGAAACGACTGCTCTGCCAAGAAAAAGCAAACGCAGCTGCAACGACGCCACGCTTTAAAACCTTCGTGGTTGAACAGCGATCGTGACGTGTCCCACTTTGGTAGAGCTTAAGATTAGGATGACTTCGCACACGAAGGTGCCTTCTAACCTGACCAACTTAACAACCTCAGGTTTTTTTTTTAAACTGTAAAATAATCCACAATGATGGTTTTCTCAAAGATCAGTATTTTCTTAGCGTTCCACTCATATTGTTCACTATTATATTACCTGACATGTTCCAGAGTATTTTGGCTCAGTTTACAATGCGGTAAAACCTGTAGTCATTGATAAAAACATGGTTCAAACCAGCCTTTATTACGGTTTCCAGATTAAATTCACTGCAGTTTTAATTGCCAACAGATTTCAATAAATCATTTCAAACCACATTTTGATTGTACTTATTGTAAAATGTGTGACTTAGCGTGTTTAACACAGTAAACACACCAGAAAATCTGAATATGTGCAGCTGATTTTATTTCTTCTTCAGATTATGTTGGCATGTGGAGCAGAAAATGCTGATCATGGCAGGAGGTTTGATCACACGTCATGTGAAAGTTTAATTCTGTTGATACCTCTGACTGATCACAAGACACCATCGATTCGAATCACGACACAATCAGTGGTGAAACTTTTATCCAATACTGATCATTTGTCTTGATTTACAATCTGCCATCTGTACCCATCTGACCTTGCAGCTGTGCCCTGCAGCTACTCGTCTCGCCAAAGTTTATTTTTATTCTGCTTTATCAAAGTATCCACAGTTCCCACAGCGTGGTGCTGCTCACAGTTAATGTGCATGTCAAGAAAATGTGGCCGTTCCTGTGGGTGTCTGAGACTCATCCACGGTCTTGCTCTTTATAGGGTTAATTGTCAGGCTGTAGCAACAGTCTCCTCATTGGCTGCTGCTCTGCCTTTGCACTGCGTCTTCCTCCCTGCAGGAGGAGACATTGTCTGCATTTTCCCTCCTCACTCAAGCTCAAAGCTGCATCATTCCTCAACTCACAGAACAGCCATGTGGAGGCATGTTAATGCTGCCCTTGCAAGCATGTAGATAGTAAATGTCTCTCTTTTTTGGGGGGCTGTTTTAGTACTCCTGAAGGTCTGAATTGTTTTTGGTGGTCACTCGATTGCCTTTTATAAATGGATACTGTGCAGACAATCCACTTTGCACAGTTTAATTATTACTTGGTGCTGTATAATGTGTGGTGGTCCTTCTGTGGGTTCAGCTCCAGCGTTTTCAGACAAGAAGTGGTGGAACCTGAAAATGCTGGTTACTTGAGCAGCCCCTCTAAATTTATCCAAAATGGGGGCTATCTTTAGGGCGTCCGTTGTGCCCCAGCTCCGCTCTGCCCACAGTCTGCAGTTCGCTGGGTTCAGACATACCGTTTGAGCCGAGGAGATTGTCCCCCCACACCTCGGCGGCAGCGGCGGCTGCAGCACCAGCGGCAGCTGCACCGACTTCCTCGACCTGCGGTTGTCTAACGGACTACTGACGGGTCTGAGCCCTTCTGGGATATCATGAGCTTTGCCAAACATGCAGACTTGTAGAGGCACGTTCAGGGGCCCCCCCGTCTCCTCACTCTCTTTTCCTGGGTTACCACAGAAACCAACTTCCATTGAAAATTAGAATTTGAGGAGTCGCATGATGTGCAGCCCCTCAGCTGGTTTAAACGCAGCAAAACAACTGCAATATTGTCACGTTAGCAGCATTTATTTATAGTATCGAGATGGCTTTCTGAGTCTGTTATTGATTATGCTTTACAGATTTAAGACTGTTAATGAATTTCATTTGATTTTTTTTTTATTTCCAGGTTTTATAATCATATATCTCACAGTTCGTGATAAGTTGCTAATCTTTTCATGTTTGACTTAGTTGGGATATTTTGGGTTCTGTGTAGGTGTTATTATCATACAATTAAGTGCGAAACTAAAAGTGTATGCATGTCAGCCAGCTAATAGTGCAATCCCACAATCATTCAACACTATCAAAGTAGTTTTCGTTTTTATTTAGAGCCCTCCAGACTGAAGTGGAGTTCTAACTGTTCAGAGGGTTGCATGCAGTTTAAAAAAAAAAAAAAAAAAGACAAAAAAAGGCTATTAGCAAACAGTGTCCGCGGTCACACTACAGCAGTTGAGTTTCTTTTTTTGGTATGGTTTTTCCATCCCATACTTAAAAATACAAATGCTCATCTTTGTGTTTCTGTGGTTACAATCTTTGGCTGGCGTCTGCATGTTGATCGTTTGATCCCACGCCATGGCATCTGAGAAACCATCACAGATAACCTATAGCTAGGGGTGATAGCAGATAGCATTTCTGCCATATTTCCACTGCTACTTGATACAATTCCATTGGCGCTGAAGCGATCGCATCGTTGACAGTACCAAGAAGCAACTCTATCTGCGACCTGCCCCGTGTCACTCATAGGCCAGACATGGGTAAAGTAAATAAACATAAGGCGCTCGGTCGCTTTGAAGGCCCTTTTCCTTGTGAGGGAATATCGCTGAGCTGTGGACGCTGCTTGTTTCTCGGAGTAAATGCTGAGCATGTAAACTTGTGCTGCTGTTGTATTTTAAAATGTCTCACAAAGGCTGACATTTATCAAAACTGTCAAATAAAAAGTAGCCTCCCCACAGGATGTCGCAGTCATGTAATTTCTCAAGATAAGAATGGCGGGGGAGTGAATGTGTGGGTGGCTAGGGGGGAGTTTGCAGGGGGGGCTATATTTAACCTTAGGTTGTGATTTGAGTTTCTCAGAAAAAGGTCGACGACAGAAGGACAGCCGTGTTAGATATCTTGTCTAGGAGAAAGGTTACACTTCCAAGGTGTGTGATGGCAGCGCTGCGTGTCTTGATCTCTATTTAAGGAAACTTTGGCGTTCCATCTCAGAGTTCACTGCTTCTGAGAAAAAAAACCCCTCCCGGTCCGCAGTTCCAATAATGTCTTCCAGATGACCAGTTGTCCTACATGGAGTTTTGTGTGTTCTGTGGTTAGGAGGACTTTGGTAATCCAGTTTCTTCACACGCAACATGCCAGCCTCAGCGCTGTGTTGGCCAGAGGATGTGGATTTGGATGAAATGGTTCATTATTTGCCTGATTGAACCCTCTTTGGTAATGACCAGCATGCATGCATCAGCGAGAGCAGCAGTTGCCCATTTAATGCCCGGTTTGAAGAAAAGAGCAGGGGGAGTGATCGTTTTTGAAGGTAAAAAGAAAGAAAAATATGGTTGCCACCAGAAAGGCTTCCATTCACGGTTTCCTCAGCATTTTTTGAAACAGCACACTTTGTCGAACAGTCGAGCCTTTCAGGAAAGTGCCCTTTCAAAAATATGCCTTTGCAAATCCAAATAAAATCCTCGCCAACTCCTTCCGCCTTTCATGTCCACACCTGGGCGCAAAGTTCTGAAGGAAAAATAAGTTTAAAAAGTCGGACCTGGCTTACCTCATATCACAGGATATTTGCTTTAGTCTCTCAGTCCACCAGACCCTAACTTTAGTGCTCAGCACCTCCTGTTCTTGAATCAGTCTGTTGTAAATACTCGCTTCCACCTCTGAAGGCCGTGATTTGCTCGTGCACCGGCTTCCTTTTGAAGTTCGGAGTGCTTTGGTGCCGATGAATCGCGGCCCTCAGATTTGATTCGAGCAGCAGAGCTTTTCATTTTCTCAATGGGTAACGTATACAGGTCATCAGTGCTTGAATTTTGTGTCCAGAGTTTGAAGATGACCCAGATATCAGCCATGCTGTGCATAAATTAAACCCGCTGCTCATCTCTGGAGGAAGTGGTTCAAGTGAAATCCCCTTTTAGACTGTGGTTTCAGCGCTGGAGAAAAAGGTTCTCATTCGCTTTGTACATTTTGTCTACATTTTTTTTTCTGAACATCAGTCAAAGCTCCTTCAGATTTGTTTCATGCTTTAGAAAGCTAATAATGATTTATACATGTGTCAGTGTATATTCAGTCGGTGTTCTGATTTAAATTAGGCATCCAAAGTGGAGTTTCTGTTGAAATCCAGAGGCACTACTGCAGGAATGGAAAGAAGAAACGGTACCGTCAGTGAGCGCTACGTAGCCCTGCTGTGTTCACTGGCACTTTTAAATGAAATGAGCTTTGGCCTGTGCTGCTTAATGACATAAGAGATGGCACTTGATCCATACAGCTCATCCCCACAGTTCAGAAAGCGTGTGAAAGGCAGATTAAATGTGCTTAATGCAGTTTTATTGCCGCTGTTAGTTTTTTTTTTTTTTTTTTTAAGTAATAATTTGCTAAATCTGGATGTTGCAATTAAAAAAAAAAAAAAAAAAAAAAATCACTCAAAACCAGCGGTTAGAATTAAGCTTACCATGGGATGTGTGGAGACTGCTCCCATCACTGCTGTTTTCAAAGATTTCCACCTGGCATCCTGGAAGCTACCGGTTTCTAAAGCAGTTGTTGTAACAGGCTAGGTGTGCGAGTCATTTCTATCAGGCACCATGTGTAACAAAAGGTTTACAAAGTGAAGTATTAGCCCATTACTTAAATATTTAGAATATTTTTTGTTGACTGTCTGCTTTCCTGTCCTCCAGGCTCTTGTCTTCTGGACTTGACGGAGCAGTTTTCGCTTCCAGAGACGGCTCCACCCATGTTAAGCAGACTGCTGGAGGCCATTGAGAAGAAAGGTGACTGAAAAAGCCTCGAGATTTTACTAATATTGACCATTCCTGACCTTTACGATACACCCATGAACTACCCGAGTTTTGTGCATTACATTAATGGGCTGTGCTTGATTAACAGGTCTGGATAACCCCACCCTGTATCGGACTTTTACTGCTGGTGCTGGACTTGAAGTCAGACAGTATTTTGAGTGTGGTAAGTAACTTTTGTGTGTGTGTGTGTGTGTGTGTGTGTTAATGCTCATGTCAGCAGTATGAAGCTGGTACAGGAAGTCTATAAAAAGTGAAGCAGGTTGCTTTTAACCTGTAAAGGTTGCGTTGTTGTTTAACATAAGTTTGAAAAATAAAGATTTCACTCAACAGACATGACTTTAAACTTAAATATTTCTGTTATTTTCCATGTCAGATCCTCCATCAGCAGACCTGGACCAGCTTGAACTTCCCGTGCTCTGTGACGGTCTGCGTCGGTACCTGCAGGATCTCCCCCAGCCCATCATCCCCACTGCAATCTATGCTCAGATGGTCCACACTGCGAAAGGTGCGATTGGAGAACTGACACAAGCGTTGGCCCGCAGCGCTGACGTCATGTACTTCTGCCTACTAGCTGAACATCGAGTACTTCGAACAGAAAAACCACAAGACCTCGTCAATACTTTCGAGAACGCTGTATTGAGTGTTTTCTCACATTCAAAGGAAAGCACACAAAGTCCCTGTTGCGTGCATTTTGTCACTTTATCTTGCCTTTTGTCTTTTCTGTCTTGCAAAGAGGAGAACTGTCACACTGCACGCTGCTCTGTGGCGCTGCATTCTCCAGCTGTCACTCGGCCAGAAACAGGATATCTGTGGTTAATAAGAACTAAAGCAAGCCTGAAAGTTTATCTCTGGCGTCTCTGAGCAGCCAATTACCTGCCAGTGTACCTTACGCTCATTGTCAACCACACAGTCTCTCTGCGGTTTTCAAAGCCTTAACTGCACACGATGCTTTTTTCCATTGCTCTGGTTGTGTGAGAGAAAGCACTTTCGTTCTGTTCTCTGGAAGCCCCTCGACGTGCACTTGGCTTCTCACATCTGCCCGACTGACCCGTGGGCCGTTCTGCTTCAACAGAGGCGGTGAATCCCGAGGAATGCGCCCAGCTGTTGCGCCGCGTCGCCAGCACCCCGAGCCTGCCTCCCCAGTACTGGCTGACTCTCCACTGCCTGCTCAGGCATTTCGCTAGAGTGTGCCAAAGCGGTTCCAAGAACCTGCTCAGCGCCAGGACGCTGGGCGAGATCTTCAGCCCGGTCTTCTTCAGACCGCAGGCCACCAGGTGGGTGTCAGCGCAGCAGGCCTCACGTCTCACTGCTAGCAGAGGCTCTGCAGGTTCAGTCATGCTCAGCCGAGACTCTCAGACATGCACGCTCGGAGATGCACACTCAGACACGCACACACACACACACAAAGCAGTGTCATGGATTTCAGCTGCATGCGGATATAGGTTGGAGCTTTTCTACTTACCAGCTGTGCAATTAAAGTAGCTAAGCCTGAATTAACCATCAGATTGAAACCAGCAAAGAACAACCAGAGCCAGAGTAAAAAGCGGTCACCTGGGCTGTAAAAAAAAAAAGGAAGAATAAAAAGACTCTCTTTAACTTGCCTGGTTTTCTCCCATTTTTCCCACAGCTGTGAGCCCAGCCTGGATGCTTACATCAGGATCATCGAGGTCCTGGTGACCAGCGAGTGGAGCGACAGTCAAGCTGCTCCAGGTGCTTAACAGCTATGTTTTTCATTCACGATATCATTTATGTAGGGTCTGTGCTCAAAGCAATACAACCACAGACTTGTCATGCATTTTGTGTGGGGTTCGCCATTGCATGTGTCGTCTGCGTGCGCTGATTGAATTTCAGCACAAAACAAACCCAGACTGGAGCTATTAATAGTTTGAGGAGAGGCGTCGAGACTTGCAATTGCTGCAGTTGTACAGGACCACAGGGCGCTCTACAGCAGCACTTCGAGCTCATTTCCTGTTCGCTTGGGTTGGGGAACATGTGCAGATTTAATTAAAAAAAGCGAAGCTGCAGAGGCTGTCCATTTCATTCTGAGGTTGCACATTTCCATGTCAGTTCATGTCAGATGTTTATAA
This sequence comes from Salarias fasciatus, assembly GCF_902148845.1. Classification (NCBI taxonomy): domain Eukaryota; kingdom Metazoa; phylum Chordata; class Actinopteri; order Blenniiformes; family Blenniidae; genus Salarias; species Salarias fasciatus. The sequence goes on along the minus strand of NW_021941229.1, from coordinate 20,258,443 downwards.
TTGTCTGTATGGCTATGAAACAAAGCTGAAGGGTTTATTTTGACAGGGATTTTTGAGTTTGTTTTGTGTTTTACTGTGCCAGCAAGAAGATGGCACCTTCTGGCGCGAGTTTGTTCTTGCGGCAGATTGTTGTGGGTGTTGCGAGCCGGTGACACATCAGACGCGGAGCTGCACAAAGCCACTTTTTGTCTGTTGATGCGGAGCTGCAGAGGACTGCCGTGGCGCACTTATGTTTTTACAGCGCCAGTTAAAAGCTCGGTCGCTGGCCGGCCCAGAGGCCCGGGCCTGTGGCTGTTTAAACATTTTATTACCTGTTAAGGCTATTTATAATGTTCCTGTGCCTGGGCTGCTCTCAGCTGTCAGTAATTTGCACCTGCGGGAGCACTTTGGAGCGATGGATGGGTGGCTGGCCGACGAGACGCTAACCCCGACACGCTCCCCGTCGGGTTTTTTTGCACGCGTAAACTTGGGAGTCGCGCACAAAACGCGCACAAGCCGGTCGCACGCCACGACACAGACCGCTCTCGGTCACCTGCCAGGTACGAGTGGCCCTGCTCGGCAGAGGGAAGGACAAATGGCCGTCTTTGTTAACGCGCATTCTGTACATGCGCCTCTGTAAATGACCTGTGTGCTTGTGTGTGCACGGTTGTCTGCGTGCCTCCTCCCAGTTACTGCGAGCCTATTTTAAGTAAGCGACAAAAGGCCCACTTAGATTTGGTTGGCTGGAAAGTCGGCCTGCTCCACAGAGCACTTCTTGTTAACTGAGGGCTGCTTCCAGTTTCTAGGGCCACTCTCCCTCCTCTTCCTCCTCCTCCTCCTCATGCTCCTGCTCGTTCTCCCTCCGCCTGGTTATCCACATGTCCTCCCTGCCTCAAAGTGCTCAGCTCAGCAAATATTTGAAACTTCGCAAGTTAATCATAAGACCGACCACCCCTCCTCCTCCTCGGCCCGGCCTCCTCCTTTACAAACAGTGGGAGAGGGCGTGGCCAGAGAGACGCGCACAAACGCAGCTGGCACGGGAAGCCGCTCCAAGAACAGGCTGCTCCGACACCACAGCAGCGAGCGCTAATGATTAACTATCCACCTCCACGTGAGCAGGCCGCCTCCTCACAGAGCAGCGAGAGAGCGAGAGCGAGCGAGGGGAGGGAGAGAGTGACAGAGGGAGAGGGAGGGGAGAGAGAGGAGACTCAGCTCTTTTACTGCATTCACAGCAGGAACTGAACAGTCAGTCAGCCAGACAGTCGCATGTGCTGCACCTGCCTCGCAACGAGCGGATTACCTGGATTTCATTAAGAGGCACATTAAGCCACAACCTTTAAAGAAATAAAACACATCCATGACCGTGGCGGCCTGAACTATGAAATGGAGTTTTACTGGAGGACTTGAAAGCAACCCTTTTGGATTTAATTCACCTTTTGGGAATAAAAGAGGAGCTTCAAAGGAGAAAGTATTGATTCAGCAAAACATGCACAACTTGCAACGTAAGTTTGAAGTTTGACTTCTGCTTTGAAACAAAGTTGTCATCAGTAAAGTGGGGCAGTGTGATTTTGCTTTGGGCTTTTAGAGCCACTTGGGGAGATTGAAGACACACGAACAGCAGCTTTAGAAAGAAAGAACAGGAGAAGTTTTCTGTAAGTCGGAGCCGCCAGCGAGTTCGCTGCAGGCTGCCGCTGTGCAACGCTGTGTAGTTCAGATTGTTCTTAAAGCCTGCATATGTAATACATTGAGTTGAGTGAAGTTCTTTCAGAACTGGCTTAAAGCTACACAGAGAATGGAAGAAAGTCCCTTTTTCCGTGGAGGAAATCCTCCTGAGCAGGTTCAGTCATTTAGGTCACAGATTGAAATGGTTTGTATTTGACGCGATCCGTTTCCTCGCCGCTTAAGATAAGTATGTAAAGCTCTAACAGTTGTTCCTTACTTGAGCCGAGAAGGACAACGGCTGCCTTTCACTGGAGTCCCTCTACCTTTACCAAGAACTGGGTCTATTTTAATATCACTCAGGAAATCAAGAGAGCTATCTCTGTCACGCCGAGTGTCATGCTGTGGGATTACTGGCGTATTTCAGGGCTCTGGGTGCCAGTGACCGGGCCAGGCATTATAATTTAGCTGCGTACGTGCTGCTGCAGCAGAGCTGGCTTTGTCTGGGTGCCAGCAGTGGGACGGACTTAAACGTCCGCACGACACACGCAGAGAGGAGGAGGAGGAGGAGGAGGAGGAGGAGGGGGAGGGGCCGAGCAACCTGCAGGAGACCGAGTGGCTTCAGCAGAGAGAGAGAGAGAGCGAGCGAGAGAGGATGACAGGAGCATGGAGCAGGCTGCTGCTCCTTTTTTTTTTTTCCCTGCTAGCGGAGAGACGCCGCACACTCTGCACGAGCAGATGGACGCGCGCTAGGATGTAACGCCGGGGACGCCGCAGAGAGAAGGCAGACGACACGGTGTCTGATTCAGCCGCAGCGTCGTGAAGAATTAATGCGGGGAAGAGGGAAGGTAGCGGGCTTTCACAATGACCTCATCGCTCTCAGGAAATGAAAGATGCAGGAGCGGCTGGTGACAGACCCCCAGTGTGATTGGCTGTGGTGAGTGATGTAACACGTTACCGAGCAGGCTCCCCTTTATGGCGTTTCAGAAGGGTGTTTAGGTGGGCGTTATAACCGGCGCTGATTGCGCCTCTTTAGAGGAGACGAGGGATCGAACGATGCAATCTGCCTCGGGGGGGGGGGGGGGGGGGGGGGGGGGGGGGGGGTTTATTCAGGTTCCAGTTTCGTGTGACTGGATCGACAGTGGAAGAATAAAGCGCGGCGGTGGATATAGGCGAGAAGTGCAAACACGTTTGGCGGGGCTGCGTTTGCACCGATCGCAAACATCTGCGTTTTTATACGGAGCCGCAGACGCGGCTCTGTCGTGCACGTTAGCGGCGCTGGTCGTTCCATCGGGCAAAGTTCTGCAGCGGGATGGGTGTTAATGCAGTGGCAGTGAACAAAGGCAGTGCAGATTTGCGGGTTAAAAATAGCCGAGTACTTTAGCGCTGCTGCTAGCTTCTGTGTCAGCCTGGAAGCAGCCACTGCAGGTTTTTTTTTTTTTTGTTTTTTGTTTTTTAAAGCTTGTAAATCCCAAAAGACAGACTCTGCTTATTCCACATTAAAACTGTTGTCCACAGCTTCAAGGGGAATCTCTCATTAGCTCCAGCCTGTGTCTCAGTTCATTGTTATTTCTGCTGCATTTATTCACAACCCTTATTTTTTCCATTCCCTTAAAAGAAACCAATAATCCAGCGTGTGTGTGTGTGTGTGTGCATCATATTTTTTCTGGCTGCACTGCTGTATTTGCTGCTAGGAATATTTATAGACGCCACATTTTCTTGAATGAAATTCATTCTCCCTGACTCACGCTTCGTGTCTCCTCCCCCTGCCTCACCGTCACCACCTCTCCCAGAGAGGGGGAGCATTTTTTTTCCTCCATCTCTCTTCAATCAATGGAGAGAGAGAGAGAGGGGAAAAAAAAGGATGAGCGAAGGCTGCAGAAAGTGCTCGCTCAGTCCAGATTCGGCTGCTTTTTCTGCCACTTTTGAAAGAGAAGAAGTGATTCCCCCCTCAATCTGCTGCGAACACGTCAGGAGTGTTTTACTCGGGAACATCCAATCGCATTTACTTACATTCCGTGCGTCGGCTGCTCTCTCCCCCTCCGTGCAGCTCTACCTCCAAAGCCACCGAAGCCCACATCTGTGATTAACAACGGTATGAACAACAACATGGCTCTGCAAGACGCCGAATGGTACTGGGGCGACATCTCGAGGGAGGAGGTGAACGAGAAGCTGAGGGACACCGCCGACGGTACGTTTCTGGTCCGAGACGCCTCCACCAAGATGCACGGAGACTACACCCTGACTCTGAGGTGAGCCCTTCTCCCTCCCCCGATCCCTGAAGCCGTTGGTCTAGTTTTTGTGTCGGTGGCTCTCGGTTAACTCTGCGCTCTTGGTTTTGCTTACAGGAAAGGAGGAAACAACAAGCTCATTAAGATATTTCACCGGGACGGGAAGTACGGCTTCTCAGACCCGCTGACCTTCAGCTCCGTTGTCGAGCTCATCAACCACTATCGCAACGAGTCCCTGGCTCAGTACAACCCCAAGCTAGACGTCAAGCTGCTGTATCCCGTCTCCAAACACCAGCAGGTGAGAAAGACGGCGAGATCCAGTTAGATCCTTAACAATGAACATCGGGAGTAAAACGCTCTTAGCGTGCGTCCGCGCCTGCTTTAACATGTTGAATCTGCCCGTGTCTCCAGGATCAGGTGGTCAAAGAAGACAACATCGAAGCCGTGGGGAGGAAGCTCTGCGAGTACCATCAGCAGTACCAAGAAAAGAACAAAGAGTACGACCGTCTGTACGAGGAGTACACCAGAACGTCGCAAGTGAGTGTCTGCCAACCGCAGGCGACCCAGAACCAGGATGCCGCCGCGCCGCCCGTGCACCAGGCGCTGATTTCTTTGCTTTCTGCTCGCAGGAAATACAAATGAAGCGGACGGCGATAGAGGCTTTTAACGAAACCATCAAGATATTCGAGGAGCAATGTCAAACACAAGAGCGGTACAGCAAAGAGTACATCGAGAAGTTTAGGAGAGAAGGCAACGACAAGGAGATCCAGAGGTAAGAGAATCCACAGAGGGGAAGCTTCAGCGACGCCGAAAAGGCGCAGAGCTCAAGGTTCGTTCTCGCTCTCTTCAGGATCATGGGAAACTACGAGAAGTTGAAGTCGAGGATCAGTGAAATCGTGGACAGCAAGCGGAGACTAGAAGAAGATCTGAAGAAGCAGGCGGCCGACTACAGAGAGATCGACAAGAGGATGAACAGCATCAAACCAGATCTCATCCAGCTCCGCAAGACCAGAGACCAGTATCTAATGTAAGTACAGCACGCCCCCCCCCCCCCCCCCCCCCCCCCCCCCTCAGAGGGAGTCCAGGTGGATCTGGCCTGGTTTCTGAAGTCCTCACGTCTTCTCTCCTCTCCCTGCAGGTGGTTGACCCAGAAGGGAGTCAGACAGAAAAAACTCAACGAGTGGCTGGGAATCAAGAACGAGAACACAGAAGAGTAAGCGCCGTTCAAAACGAGCTCAATGCCGCCGTGTTTCCTCGTGCACGGACGCTTCATGTTTTCCTCTCCCCCTCTAAAGTCAATATTCGATGGTGGACGACGACGAGGATCTTCCCCACCACGACGAGCGCTCCTGGAAACTGGGCAACATCAACCGACTACAGGCCGAGGCTCTGCTCCAGGGCAAGAGAGACGGAACATTCCTGGTCCGAGACAGCAGCAAGGCGGGATGCTACGCCTGCAGCGTTGTGTACGTATCACTCACGCGCCGGTCGCCGGCCCCCATGATGCACTCTGCTACTCTCGACCCGCTTAATTTAGTCAGCCTTATACGTATCAGTTATTTATTGAGCATTTCAGACCTCGAGTGTCTTTTTTTAATCTCGCCTAGTTTCATTGTTGACGCACGCACCTGCCTGTCTTGTGAGACCACTTCCTGTCTGAGAACCAGTTTTAGGAGGCTCAGTCTGTGCGCGGCGGTCACAAAGCGTGCTTTCATTTCCTGCAGCACAGAACAGCCTCTGACTTTTGCCCTTTTTCTTTCTTTCTTCCTCCGCAGCGTGGATGGCGAGGTGAAGCACTGCGTCATCAACAAGACCCCCTCAGGCTACGGTTTCGCCGAGCCGTACAACCTGTACGGCTCGCTGAAAGAACTCGTTCTCCACTACCAGCACACGTCTTTGGTCCAGCACAATGACTCTCTGAATGTGACGCTAGCGTACCCGGTCTACGCCCAGCAGAGACGGTGAGGACCCGGACGCGCTCCCGCACGGACTGGACTCAAGAGCTCTCTGGAAGGCCTCGTCTCGGAGACGCGTTCCCGGACTCCATGTTTTTTTTTAGAAAGCGAGGCGCCGACGCCGGGCTCGGACTGGAAGAGACAAACACACACACACACACACACACACAAACACAAAGTAAAGCCTGGAACATTTCAGTGACTTTGCCCGACCACAAGCCCGAGGCGAGTCTGAATGTAGATGTACTTCACGTTTTGCTTTTTCGTGGGAGCACAGAATCAAGCGGAAACTGCTGAACTCCCCCAGCGGAGCGGAGGACGTTTGAGGCCTTTTCCTTATGGTGCTTGTTCGTTTTTTCAAAGCTTTACCAGCCGGAATGTCTAACCGCAGCAGATACGAACTCTTCAGACAAAACTGTACTTGCCGGCCACCACCTTTTTTTTTTTTTGTTTTCCACTTTTTTTTTTTTTTCCCCTTCCCCTTTTCATGTCATACGTGTGTGTCTGTGTGTTTATTTGTGTGTGGCTGCGAGTGAGTGTGTGTGTGTGTGTGACTGTCCATGTGACCAAAACTCATAGAATCAGGAAACTGTGTGAGGTTGGGGGGGGGGAGGGGGAGGGTAGCAGACCATGGATCAGCTGATAAATGTAGCAAAATGGCACTTTTTAAACTAAGTTTAATTTTTTTTTTTTCTTCTCGTTTTCTTTTGTTTATTTTTGTTTTTTGGACTTTTTATGAGAGGAGCAGAGAGAGGACGAGACGCCTCCAACCCTGCCTTTCTCGCTGATAAAGCATTATTGTGCAAAAGTTAAACTTGATCTTAAACTGTGGGCAGGTGAAACTCTGAACGGACTCTTTTCATGTACATATGTGAAAAATGTGCAAAGTCATAAATCAAAAGTGCACCATACCAAAAAGAAATCAGTTCCTGTTTCAGTTATATTCTGATCTGCTATGCAATTCTTTACCCATATTACTTCAGAATTGTTTTTTATTCTGTTGCAACCCACGAATATAAGCTTGTTTTATTGCTTGAAAAGTATCTTTTCCTGTGTAAAATGTCCGCAAGGATATTTTGTGTCAAAATGCCAAGATACAGTACAAGAAATGCTTATGATTTTTAAAAGATGACTATAGAAACATACACTTTATTATAAATTACTTTAACAATTGGTATAAAGATGGAAAAGATGAGTATTTTATTAGTCTTTTTTTTTTTTTTTTTTTTTTTGCTTCAAACTAATGTTCTTCTCAGGCAGAGCCTTTTTGAGTATTTGAGCTGCTTTCAGTACTATTCAGAAGGTCGGAGCACTCAGAACGAGCTGATGGGATTGTACGACCCCGATCGACCATCACTGCGAAAACAAACAGTATAATAGATTTATTTTGTTATAAAATATATATGTTCCCATACGAGAATATATCAGAGCAGACTGGTGTTTTCAGCGGATTGATATTGTTACTTACAAAAAAAGATCAATATATACATTGTACACTTAGTATTTTTCTGTATCAGAAAATCACTGTGTTTACATGGGTGGCTCGGCTCATTTCAGATGGCAGTTTGATACGAGGAGAGGAGGAGTTCGGTCTTTACGAGTTCACCATTGGTACACGTTGACTCGGGAAAAGCAACTTTTAGCTTGTGAGTGTTCCAGACCACCAAAAAGATGTCCCCCCCCCCCCCACCACCACAACCAAAAAACAAAAAAAACAAAAAAACGAATGAGTTCACACCCCCCCCCCCCCCCCCCCCCCCCCCACGATAAACACGTCCACTTCGCAAACCGTCAACTCTCTAAATTAGGTGAAACGACTAACAAAATCTAATTTTGATGGTTTCCATTCTCACTGACACGTCAAATGAGACTTTTAACGGACTCATCGGAGCGACTCATCTTTGGCACAACCTGGGAAAAGAAGGAAAAAAAAAAAAAACTACTACACACGTGAACAAACCAGCAAACGTTTGAATTTCTTGCTTAATTTTTCCCAAACGTACGGTACACACAACAGTTTAGTGTCATATGTTTTAGGTGTATTTGACCAAATTACTCATCCCAGATTTAATTATTAGCACATTAATAGAGACTGTCATTTATTCTAGGTGTTATTAATTCTTTCGGCAAATGTTTGCAGATGTTGTGGAGGCGACGTCTGGCATTTGACATTTATTTTACTAGAAGTCCAATTTTATTTGACCTTCCCCACAGCTGCTGGCATGAACCTTTTTGTTTATGTCAATCCTTGTTTTTTTTGTATTTTTTTTTTTAATAGTTCCTCTTGGACGCATGCACCATTATTTCTGTTGCCCCCAGTTCTGGGTTGTATGATTATGTTAGGTGTCCTTTTTTTTAAAAAAGTTTATTTGGATCTCCTCCTTGTTTTCGGTGGTGTCCCACACAAGATGATTGGATTGAGATTTTTGCCAGTGTTCCCCAGTTTTGCTTCAAATCTGTATTGGGCTTTGTTAAAAACTGAAATAAAAACACTTCTTTTTAAGTCTGTTTGTAGAGCTTTACTCATGTTTTCTGTGCCGCCGAGCCTGTTCGCTTGCATGCAAGGATATTGAAAATCAAAAGTTTATCTGGACGAGAAACACATTTACATTTGAAACTAATACGAAGTGGAGTTTTGAGCCAATCAGAATTCAGAAAGGATTAAAATTCTAAAATTAAAGAATTAACCTGGGTTCAATTCCCACTGTTCCAAAAATGAAACGCGTTAATGAAGCGTTTCTTTTTGCAGTTGATTTTCGCTCATCTGCGTAGCGGAGTAATACCACTGATGACCAGTGGTGGCAGTGTTGTGCACTTTAGCTTATGTACGGCGAGTGAAAGAACGAAGGAGACAATGTAACTTGAGAGACTATGAAAATAAGGATCTCTTTGAGGAGACAGATGTGAGCAGTTTAGAAAGACTTCACTTGCAAAGTGAAGAATAAAAGGCAACAAGTTTTACCTCGAACCTTCTTAACTCAGTAGCAGTGTGCTGGAGCAGTGGTTAAAGCTGAGATCTTTCTTCTTCATATAAGCTCACTCGGTATGTATGAAAAGTTTCTCCACTTACGCAGATGATGCTGTGTTAAATTGTTGGAGAAGTCCTGTTGATTTACCAGTGAGCGCCACAAACCAGCGGGACTCCTCCATTGTTTACACTGATTTTCTGTCAAAGAACAACTATTGACCGTGGCCACAGTGTGCACGTGCATGTTTCAGAAAACTTGTGTTGACCTTTGTCACGAGGAGACGGCGACTGACGTGTTTCAGTCGTTTTCTAAAAATTCCCTTTCCAGAGACTCATAAAGTCAACATTAAAGGAGGTGCTGCGATGGACAAACCTGGGAATTCAGCGTTAGAACCTTAATTTAACAGGTAAACTTAATAATGCAGGAACACTCAGCTGGTTTAAGAGAAACATTTTTGGCATTTTTGCTTTTGGTGCGAAAAACCAGAATCAGATCCGACAGTGTATTTTCAATGTTACTCAGAATAATGAATGTATAAAAGACAGTAATGCTCCACTGTTTAATGCTCTCCTATGATCCAAAACAGAAAAAGGAAGAAATTGTACTGTTAATAATTCATTTTCATTCATTCCATTTATGTCTCCGTCGATCAAAATTTGATATTTAAAAATACAGTAAATATTGAAATGTTCTGATTTGGTTGCTTGATTATTACAGTGGGTATATTACCAACACTCGGTCTCTCATTTGCTCTTCATTTTTTGATATTGCTGAAAGAAAGTCTTAAGAACTGGACAGGAAATGGCAGTGAATGCACAGCAGGATTAAAGTTTAGCTCAACCGGCTGCAGTGGCTTTGCGCAGCTCCACGGAGAGACTTGTAAATCTTTGCACGCTGGCAGCTCCACAAATCACTTTTTTTTCCTAATTCCAACGTGACAAAAACCAACTGTTCTGCAGCCTCTCAGATTAGGATCAGTGCTGCTGGAGCATTACAAGCATTCGCAGGTGCACAAACCAGTTTGTCCTTCTGCTGGAAGCCTTCGCCGCGTGTTACCAGACATCTTTGATCAGTGGACATGACTCTCATACCAGGTGTCTAATGCAAGCGGCACACAGCGTCGGCTCGGAGAGGAACGAGAACGCGGCGACAGCTTGGAAGTGTTTCGTCAGATATTATCCGCAAACTTGTCCAGTGACTCCTGGAAAGTTACCGCGATCAGCTTTATTCCCTGCGGCTGGTTTGTTCAATGCTGCTTGCACAAACTCACAATGAATGAAAGAAAACTACACAACTAATGTTATAAAGTCAAAACTAAAACAATTTCAAATATGAAATTTAAATAAATTCTTGAAATTCCTGCTATGTAATGTACTATTTTCAAACCAAATCCTCTAAATATGACTAACTGGAACAGAATGCAGCATATTTTTGCAAGGGTTTGTCAAAACACACCAGCAGAAGAATGTATTCTTTTACCGTGTGATTATCACCACTGTGTGAACATGAGTTTGAAAGGAACAGGAAGACGGCCAGAATCTGCCCGGCAGGGTCACATGTGCGCCGGCCGGCCTGTCGGGGGTTAAACCCGGTGGACTTGAGACCTTCATCTGGGATCAGCTCCAGCTTTAAGCTGGTCTTTCATAAAAGTGATGAAGAGCTTTAACGGCGAAGCGCAGAGCAATCCTACACTCGCTTCTACTATGATCTTATTATTGGAGCTGATACACTTTTAAAAGCACAATTCGTCCTGGAATTTAAGTTGTTATGCAATTTGTAATGCAATGAGCTGCCTTGGTGTATTTTGCCATAAGATTCTTTAAGGTTTAGGTTTGGGAAAGCACACATTTTAATGAATTGCATTCATATTTTGATTAATGCATTTTGTATTTCATCTCGATACACTTTATTTGGAAATTTAGAGTCTATTGCTTTCCTTTGAATATGAAGCAAAATAGGCTGTTCTTTTGGTTTTTTTCTGTTTTATTTCAATCAAGCTGAAATGAAAGCTCTCAATACGACGCCGCTCTCTCAGGAAAAAGTGAAGTATTACCATGATGACATATTTTCGCTGCTGATTACTGCTGCCGTTAATGGACTCCTCCATCTGTAAGTAATAGTTGTAATCTGCAGAATCTATCTCCTGACATCGATTTGCGAAGGCTCGGGGGTTTACACCAGGACAGACCCAGAGGGCGGAGGAAGCATATCGTGCATGAAAATCACGCCGCGCCCCGGCTCATGTGAGCCATCCCGCTTTGGAGCAACTACAGTCAAACATTACTGGTGAAATGCAACGAGACTTTTTCTAAATGGGCGAGAAAATGAGTAAAAATGAAGCAAAGCCTTTCCAATTCTTGAAGAAAAAAAAATCTCCTCTGAGATGAGGAGATGTTGCACTTTTAGGTCAGCCGTATGGACGGCAATGTCAGGCCTGCTCCTCCAGAGCCATAAAGGATGAGGGTTGGAGATAAGGCAACGGGTTCAGATGGCTTATCTGGGCAAAGCCTGATAGAGGGAGCAGAGGCTGCGGCATTGCACAGCACTCTGTCAAATATTAACAGATATATCTGAAGCATTGATGAGAAGCTCCCAGAACCAGATCTCAGGGAAGTAATTAGGGACCGAAGTCCGTCAATCGACCGCCCCCCATAAAGGATTAACAAGCCCGTGGTTCACTTCACGGATTTCAGGGAGATTTCTTCACCACGTGAATCACTTTTTTTCCTCCTTCGATAACCAGAGTAATCTTCCCCTCATATCTCCGCGGCTCGGCCTCCGCCCTCTCATCTGGAATTCACGTCGCTCAAACTTTAAAATAGAAAGCGCCCCATTGTCCGATAAGACGCGAATCACCACCGCGCGAAACCGCAGCACAGACTTAAAAGTCTGTTCCACAGAGTTTATCTAGATCATTTTGATCAGCAGTGAAGCAGAAAGTCTCTAAAAAAAAAAAAAAAAAAAAAAAAAAAAAGAAGAAAAATCTGGCCTGATGCGGAAAAGGCCGCGATCCGGGTTTTACCCCGTAGAGATAAGTCAGACTGTGCAGCTCCCAGAACGAGAGTTTGGTTGGAAAATAATGACATTCAGACCGGAGAGAGACAAGTAGTTCAGACTGATAAACTCAAGGTCAAACCGGAGAGATTACTGCTTTATCTGCTACGTTTTATTGCAATCTAAAGCAGTTAACTTGGCCTCAAATCAAAGTTTTAATGCGGTTTAAAAATCATGCACTGTTAAAAAGATTCATATTCTTATTCTAAAATAGTTTTTTTTTCCCCAAGGAATCGGTACAATAGGGACATGTTTGAAGAAAAAAAAAACCAGACGGCAAGTTCGTCATGATACTGATGGCTGCTGTCGGTGGAACTGTCACGTTCATGAACAAGTCCAATCTATGGAACGACTCTTTTGAATGTTAAATGACTATTTGATCCAAAAAAAAAAAAAAATCCAGCCCTAAATCCATAAAAACACATGACGTGGATGAGATCATATTCTATAAAGTTTCCTTATTATTTAGAGGAAAAGACTTCGACCCTCAGGCGAAGGCTGGAGGTAGGTCCCAGTTTGAGAAGAACTCTTGAAACACACACTCACAATTGAACAGTCTATGAATTAAGATGTGAGCGAAATAAATCAATTCCACCTAAAAAACTGATCAAACTTGCCTCCTCTTGCAACAATCACTATGACATAAAGCTGTAAGTAAAAAAAAGTTGAGAATTACTGAAGCTTTGATTCTCAAATCATGTGAAAACAGTCATTTCAAAATAAAATAACGAAGAAAAGCAGACACTGTTCTTCATGTTCTGGTTCTGTCAGGGTTAGTTTGAATGCTTGCTGGAGTCACGTTACGGAAATAAATGATCCTGAATGATATGGGTGTGAGCACAGGGTGGAGTCGTGGGAGAATGAAGTTTATATAGGAGCCTCCCAGCTGATGCAGCGAGTTCAAAGGTCAGGAGGGAGCCGGCTGCATGGACGGAGGCGTGCTGCGGCGTCACGCTGGGTCTGGACTCTGAGTCACAGAGAGCTGATGAAGTGTGGAGGAACAGAAAAAAAAGCCACATGAAATCGCTCGGATCGACTTCTGACAAAAAGACAAAAAGTTCCAGGCTCTGGTCCTGCACCGTGATTGGTTCAGAGGAACATCTGAAACAACTCACCCTCAGCTAGAAAATCTAAACGTACATTTAGAAGGAAACTGCAGCGTGGCTGGCAAAGATCAACTTCAGAGGAAAACTTGTGAACTGTCCGTAACCAGTTTGATTCACTTCAATTCATAGAGCGCCAGTAACGACCTCGAGGCACTTTTTCCACAGGCGAAGGTAGAAAAGAAAAACTCTCCTTTAACAGGAAGAAATCTGGTGAACCAGGCAGCTTTCTTCTAATGTGCCTCAATAATTGGTTCTCAAGTGGTAAAAAAGGTCAAAAGAGCTGTAAAAGAGTCAACTCTTCCCATTATCCACATTGTTTTTCCCACTTTTATCTTCCTCATGTATTCATAATGATAATTATATACTTTCTAACTTAACTCAGTCATTTTTTAAAAATAAATCCATTTGCTAATCATGCTGTTTTCTTTGTGTCAGACCGGCTTGTGTGTAACTGAAGGTATAATTACGCCGGTTAAAATAATTGCCACTTCTGACCCGTTGTGTGAGCGCGGACGCGTCGAGGCATCGCCGAGGCGCATGCGGCCGTACGACGATCCGGCGCCCCGTGATGAACGTCCCTATTAGCGGGGCTGTAAACAAGCGCCGGCCGCACGCTCGCTGCACGTTTTGGGATGAAATAGGACGGCTTTCCGTGGCCCCGGTCACATGCTGCCGGGAGCATCTGCGCCGCGCCAGCTGCCCGCCGCAAGTCAGCGCACTGTAAACGCTCCAGATTGTTAATCAATGATCGAGGGCATTACGGTGAATGAGCGACTACGGCCGGAGCGATACGTGGTGTCTGGCAGAGCGGGAGGCTTTAGGTCTATCTGGATCACTATCATTTAGGCTGACGACAGACGTGACTGCAGGGCCTTGAACCGCAGCACGCTCGCCATAAACCTGGAGGAGTGTAGGTCACCGAGGAGGAGAGCTGCTCCCTGTTTCTTCGGATTTTACTCAAGAGGAATGACACAGAATTACAATTCACTACTAAAATAAATACACTAAAAGTAGAAAATGAAGGAAGAAACTAAGAACCATCCCGTGCGTTTACATGGGACTTTTATTCCTCTGTAAATCTGAATAAAGCCTAATTCTGCTTTATAAAATGACCATGTAAACCCCTGAAAATTGTATTCAGAATTAAGTTTTAATCCGAATAGAAGAGGCGGGTTTGCCCTCCATTGGAAGCGGAATTATACGCTAGTTAAGCGCGACTTCATTCTGGTCATTTGCGCATGCCCTGTCGTGACGACGCAATTTTCCAACATGGCGGCCTGCGGTCTGCATTTCGACCATAGGCTTAGGGTTACCTAAGCCCAATGGTGATTTGACCCATCTAAGATGGCGATTTGAAACCCAGCACACCCAATCCGGTCCTGTTTTCTCTGACATCACGCCCTTACGCAAGTTAAGCCCCTCCCACAAGAATGTGCGACGAACGCCCCTCGACCAATCACGGTTAGAGCCTCATGGTCTTCTGATTGGTCAAAGATACCTGGAGCTGTCTAGATTCCTTTTCAACTCAGAACAAAGACAGATGGAAACACTGCGCCCTCGCGGTAGTGCAGTTATGCTACACTCCTAAAGGATTATCAATGGATACTCTAACATTTAATCCAAAGAAAACACAGAAAAATTAGCATTGACTAGCAAAATCCTGCCTACAGCACCTTTAAAAGCGCCATGTAACCACACTCAATGCGAAGTGAAAGACACTGCCAGCGTGTTCCGTCAGAGAGGACCGGTTTCCAGGCACGGCAGACGTTACTGTGATATTTTTCTTGACATATTTCTTGTGGAAACACTTCTCATGTTCCCCGTTTGATTGACGTCCACAGAGAAGAATCTGGCCGCGCTCCAGAATCAAGACAGACGGTTCGAAGTGTTCTTGGAGAGCAGGAACGCTGCACCGCAGCTTTAACATCAGTCTCTGACTGTGAGTCAGAAAATCTGATAGATATGCGATTGTGATCGGCTTAACTCTTTGTAGGACATTTAAAAAAAAAAAAAATTCTAGGCATTTTCACACATCACTAACAAAAACTTGTCAGAATGTATAAAACTGACCATAATCACAAGATTTGCTTCAATTTGGAGCAATAAAAACGCAGAACACCCACAATATAATACAATATACAACTAATGTGTATATACAAGAAAACACACACGTTTGGAAACCCTCTTCCACCCAAGCTGTACCAGACAAGAAAAAAATTCTGATCCTATCAAATGTGCTGACTGGCCTTTGATGTCTGATTATCTCTGTGATCATTTGAAGTTCCTGCCTCGTCATTTTCTGTCCGTTTCTCGCTGTTCACTCTGACTCAGATAAGGTTCTATTTCGGTTGATTTGCCACTTCTCCAAAGTAACAGCACAGATTTTGTGGTTATCTTGCATGTCTTTAATAGGATATTGTGTGTCTTAGAGACCCCTTTTAAGACTCTTTCAAATATCAGGGTAATTTTTAACCTCTGTTTTCTCTGCCTAAACAGCTAAATGTCACCAGTGTTAGTTTCTCTGACTTTTCAGTGTGTCTTGAAGCAGCACCGATGCTTTTTAACAGGACTATAAATCATTACAAAAAAATTCCATTTAAGACTGAAGAGAAACAATCATATGAATGCATAAAACAGATCATTTATAGTTTTACACTTAAAAATCTTTTCAGAAATGAGTCAACATGACCGAAAAAGAGAAATAAACTGATATATTGACGTAGTTTTTGTCAATTTGTCATGCTATTTTTTCTCAAAGTATTGAGTCAATAATGATGCAACAAAAAGAAAACTGACCTATTTTACACAGTGAGAAACTGAGATCATCTTCAACAGACCAGTTATTAGACATTTAAATTATCTATTAAAATGTAACAAAATCATGAGTAAAACTCATCAAATCCTGTTTGTCAGTGATTTGTAGCTGGTTGTTGGTGATCGGCTACAGTATCAGATTATTCTGTCAAAGCTAAACACTGCTTTTTGTGGTTTAAAGTCTAAATGTGTTTAAGAAAATGAGTCCACAACAGAATCTGAATTTAACCATCTAATGAAGATTCTGGACACTTTTAAAAGTATTTATTTGTTGAAACACTAACCGAAAAGCTGCTGTAGTCAGCATTTAAAGAAAGGCCTGAATTTTCCTGCTTTCTGTGCCAAAACCCTAAATTGTACCAGCGATGATTAATTCTTAATTTTTTTTTTTTTTTCCAGTTGACTTCCTGCTGATGTTTCACTTCAGCCGACTTCGTCCTAATCTCTCAGCCCATCTGATCTTTCTCGTGTCCACAGAAATACGTTTTCAACCCACAAGTCTCCAGACAGAGTGGAATGTAAATCTATAACTCCGTCTCCAGACTACACTTACAGATAATGCTTTGGGCGATTACCTAATTGCTAATAAATGTGCAATGTGGGTCTCTTAATAATTAACAAGCCGGAGTTGAGGCGGCTGCCATGACATCAGCTGTGATTAGTAAAAAGTGTGCGATCGAAGGCGAAGTGCTGCCGCTGCTGCTGCCGCGCCGTAAATTATGTTTCCATTACTGCTTCATTCGTTCATTTTATGGCAACCCTGTCAGGCCAAAGTACAAAATGGCAGGAGCGACAGAAAGTGTGCTGCGAGGAAACAAAGAGCTCGGACGCCGCTTTGCCGTGAGGTATTACACCAGATCTTTCAGAGACTTCTTTCTTCTCGGAACCGGTTTGTGTTCAAAGCTGCTCTTGAGGCTGTCGGCTAAAAACTTCTTCACTGCAGCGTCTCTCCTTTTTCGTCTTTGTGTCAGGAGTCAATGGAAGTTTGAATCTTCAGGTAAAGCATGAAATGAATAAATTTAAAAAAAAATCAAGTGATTAAACCAGGAACATCTTTGCATATGCCAAAAAAGAACCATAAATACGTGTACGAGCGACAGATTTATGACTTATTTTATTGGGAAGTTAAGACATTTGCAACAAAAGGTCTCATTGACAAAGTTAACTGTAATTAATTATTCATAAAGTTATAAAACTCTGAAGATAAATTCTATGGGAACGACAAATGTTTGGTCCAAATAACCTAAAACCATTAGTCACTGTGTTATTTAACTCAGACTCGCCAACATATCGCTGAATTTCTGCTGTTTCAAGAAAGTCTGTTGGATTTAACCTGTGAGAGACTTCAGTGTTTCTAACAAAACTCTTCAGTTTGTCAACTTTGCAGCAACATTCAAGACTAGAGGTTCAGAAACACAATACATCCAAAATGCAGAAATGTTTTCTGATGACTATTCTACAGAGAGAGACGCGTTTCACCAGGTGAGTAGAAGTTTCTCCCTGTGAACAAAGTTATTAGAAGATCACTGAAAGCATGAAAGTTCACAACAAATTAAAATAGAAACATTCAGCCTCAGGGGAGCACCAGAGGTTTTTAAGGAAACGTCATCTAGCAACCAGGAATGTCTTGAAATCAGGTTTAATCTTCTCATAAAATGAAATGTGTCAGCTTCAGTTTGGACCTGAGAATCACCTGAAAGGAAGAAATCCCAGCATCACTGGAGTGAATCAGATTTATCTTCTGGAAACCATGAAGCTCTTCAGTTCTTCCAGCAGAAGAAGTGGAAGCTTCGGCCACAGGGGGAAACTGAATCAGATGGTTGATGAAGTTATCATGACACATACTATGGGAAGAATAAATGCTGACGTGTATTTATCTGCCAGGACTGCTGGGATTTGGTGTATAAGTGAAAATTTGACATACTAATGACAAAAAAGGTTCAGAGGTTTACCATTTTATTGGTCTGTGTATTGGTCTGTGTATTTATTGGTCTGTGTATTGGTCAGCAGCTTATTTTAATAATAATTACGGTTTAGTTTAACCATTTTTGCCAGATTCATCATGTCACCCTGTTCAACCACCAAATCTGAACGTTTTAAGTTTTGAAACTACATGCGTTTTGAAACTACATCATCTTCTGACAAACACGGAGCTGCTAGAATTCATTCCCAGCGAGCCCTTACAGGTACATAACAGCACATGGCCCGGGAGCGGGTGCACAGCGGAGCTTTGCAATGGAGAAAATGCACCGATAAATAAAACCTGTCACCGCGACATCGAGCGTCTAAAAAAGCCGAGCACTTATCAAAAGTGGGCACCTAGCTGTCACGACAGCTGATCACATCTATGTTTAGCTATCACAACACAGATGGGGATTTGCAAACATTTCAAATGTCAAAGGCCATGGAGGAGCTGACCTCTGGGTTTAAATGCCCATGGATTCATTGTGATGCTAATCCTGTTTTATCCAGTCGGGCCCTAAAATAAACCCAGCGCTCTGAAGAATGAGCCGTAATCCCCATCAGCGAGCCTGTGCGCTCCTGTTCTGAGCCGGCGTTGGTTATGTCACCAAGCCGCAGAGTTAAAACCATCATCAAACGAGAGCGAGGAGGAGAACACGAGCAGGTACCGCAGCCATCATAACCAGATTTACAGAGCTGATCGGAAATGTTTATCAAAATGTACTAAAACAAAACGGAGGCTTTGCACAGAGTCGCAGCGTTCGCACGCAAACCTGCAGGAGGTGAAATTAATCACGGGTACAGACAAGCAGAGAATGAGAAGGCAGAGGATTGACCTGGTTCAGAGCAGCGGAGCGAGTTAAAGGAGCATCACGGCTGCGAAACCAGAAACACCGGGCAGTTCTTTTTCAGCATATATCCTGAAATTTACACGTTTTCTAAATTAAGTCAACACTCACATCTGATCTGTCTGCAGACATCGCCTTCACCTCCTAATTGTCTTAAAATCCTGTTATTAGGGACATGTATGAACGTTGGCAGGACAACACAATGACGCTGCACTTCAAACGATAGCAATAGTCTTTAAACATCTTAATTTTACTCAAACAATGATAAAGACTGAGTGTTTACTGTGGTTTCTCTCACCACTGTCCTCATTCTCATTTCTTCCACAAACAAACTTTGTTCCTCTTTTATCTGCTTGTGTCGCTTTAGTCAGAATTATTGCACTAACCAGAAGTCGCCACAAACCTTTACTTATGGCCCCAACAGCTGAGCTCATGTCAGTGAAATCAACACCTGACAGCATTAAAACTAACTCTCAATTAAATGTAAACACAGAGCAGAACCAGGTGGAATGGGGAAGTCCACTTGTATTCTTCTTTCTAGTCCGTTTTCAAAATTCTGCACCAGTAAGCCACAGCCATGAGGCCAGAGGACGGCGAGTCTCCAAAGGATCTGCCGTGAAACTGGTTGGTGGAACGTTGACTTCCCCGTCTGGTGGTACAAACACCTCCACTGCAGCAGAAGAGAAAACACAAAAATAACAGTCATCTCCGTTGACATAGTAAAGTAATCCTCAAAATCATTCATTCATTCATTCAGTCCCGCTTTGTTGTATTCAAACAGACCAGAACAGAAAAAGTAAAACTAGCTGTACATTTGCTGTATCGAGATTCTGGAGATAAAGTCAAATGAGAGCCAGGTGATGCAGTAGCGGTTCACTCTTGGTTTTAGGCTCAAGTATGACCCAGGCCTCTCCGGGATGGGAGTGCATGGGATTTTGCACTCCTAGGCCAACTCTTCAGATTGCTAGTTGTGTTCTAAAAACTGTTCTTGAAGCATTTCTGGTCCAGCATGGTGCTCTACCCTTCTGAAGAAAGCCACTCTCAGCACAGAGTCGTGTTAAAAGCTGTGCGTAATCTGCTACAATGCTTAGGTATGTGGCGTGCGTCAAAATATAATCCACTTTGACGGCAGGACTCAACATTTCTCAGCGAGATCTCACAGCTCCCTCTGGCTTGCCTGTTAAGACAGGCCGTTCACGCCGTTAAAGGAGCAGAGCCTGATGCCGGCTACTGGGGGGGATGTCGACCCGAGTTGGACATTTTACTCCCTTCACCTCTCAGACACCACTCCGATGGCTATGTAAGGCTCAAAAGATGGAAACACACCAGCTGTTTGCAGCAAAGTGTGATTTATTTGAGTCCCATGAAAATACAACGATCTGATTTCCTATTGAGCCACAAAGATTCCAGTTAGTCCAACAGACAGTGGCCTGGCAGCTCCACAGTGTCAGCGTTCTCCCTCTGTGCAGTTCCCCTTTACAAGTTACACCTGATGCCAACTTTGCCCTGCCACCACAAAATTATTCAAACACACCTTCACTTTCTTAAAGCTCAATTTCAGACAATGCTGCCCTCGAATTTTCCACAATTTCCATAAACCTTGAGTCTTTCTAGACATTTCTTTCTCCTTCACAGCTGTTTCATTGAAGTTATGATGATACCAGTTAGTCAGCAGTTCTTCCAGTCTGCACACAGTGGGAGTTGAACACCGGATGAATATGGCCATTGAATCAGTTCCTCTGGTGTCATGTTGTCAGCAGTGACTGGCATTTTCTTCTGAGTCAGAACCTCTGGAGGAGAATATAAATGACTGCCATCCAAATCAGCTACTTCCAAACCAGTTCAGGAGTGGGCTGCAATTACTGCCTCTTGTCCCATGGTGCTTAGCAGGAAGTCGGTTCTTTTCACAATGACATTCAGCAGTGGTTGACTTTCTAAAGAAAATATATAACTAACGTGTTTAGAGGTTGAAAAAAACTGTTACTCCTCACTCCTTCAACACAAAGGGCATTACCTCCCCAAAACAGCTGATCCCTCTCTCTTAATTACTGGAGAGGGTCGGCAGCAAGGAGGAGGAGGCAGGTGAGTAGTTTTTAGCAACCAATCAGAACAAGGAATAGCAGCATGACTTCAGATTCAGACTCATCATCATCATCGTCATTTAAATAATAATTTGATCAACAGGCTCCAACAGGATGTCATGCACATTGTGCACTCACGGCTCATGTGACATGCAAAACAAACCCCTGTTTATCCTTGTGTTTCTTTGCCTTTAGCTGGTTGCACTCATCCAAGGTGTGATTGTGACCACAACACAGGCAACCAGTTTCTTTAATATTTACCGAATCCTTCGGTGGTGAAGTCTCCCCCTCAGTTCTTTCAGGTGGGCTCACTGATGTCACTGTGGTGGCAAATAAACCTTCCTTCGTGTGCCTTGGGTGCGATTTGAATCTTGTGAATGTCCTTGTACCAACCATACCAGATGATGGATCCTGTATATCTTCATAAAGAGCTGCTGACGTGTCGCTCTACAAATGTGACAAAATCCTGGAAAGGAGCTTGTTCATTGGTCCTTTCCGTTATGTTTGACATACAGGCTCTCATGGTTACAGGCATGTCCACTTCCTGCATTTAGTGAAGCTCTTCCATCACACTACATCCATGCAGGAAAAAAAGGAGTGTTTAGACATCCTCTGATTTTATTGTTTGCCATGCCAAAGCCTTCTGCATGATTGACAGTATATTTTCCGATTGAACGGTGTTGGTTTGAGCAGAATCGATGCGATGAGGATTTGTTGGTTGCGTTTCCTCTTTTAACCACACAGTTGTGGATTTCTCTTGCAACTGCTGAGATGTTTTCATTTTAGTTTCCATTTGTTTCTTGTGGTTGTGACAGGACTGGTGATTAGAGGCAGGTTTATTCCACTGGATGCAGCCCTTTGGTCTCTCATCCACCTGTTTGTTCTGTGGCTGCTTTAAGTCCTTCATGTCCACTGATTTCCAGGGCTGAAATTCTTTTGCTGATGGGTTTAAAGTTTTGACAGTTTCCATTTTCCCTTTCCAGGGAAGAGCTCATGGCATCTGAGGGTGTTGAGGAGGAGCTGTGAGCATCTGAAGCATACAGCACAGATATTTTTGCAGTTGTGGCAGCAATTTCAGTATCCAAGTGGAGCTCCCTTTTCTTCATTGCTACTGCACCAGCAGCTAATGCGGCTCCGTCTGTGAGGTGTTTGATCTCACACTGTGAGTTCCACAGAAGCGGGAACTCACAGCTCGGTCCACCTTCGGTCCAAACAGCAGCAGCAGCAGCAGCTTCCTCCGTCCTCCCGCGCAGCTTCCAACACGTCCAATCAATTAAGAGTCCAATAAAGGTCCAACTGCTGCACAGGCTTTTGAGTAATGCTAAATTCTGACGCTGCCTACTGGGCGGATGTTGACCCAAGTTGGCCGTTTACTCCCATTGCCTCTCGGATACCACTCTGATGGTTGTGTAAAGCTCAAAAGATGGCAGCATGCCACTTTTGCAGCAATACGTGATTCATTTGAGTCCCTTGAAGATACAGCAGAAGCTTTTGAATCGATTCAGGTGTGACAATTTATGCAGCGGACTCCCTGACAGGTCTGCAGCTATGAGCCCATCTCCATCAAAGTGTGGTTCATTATGTAATTTGACACCTTCTCATCAGATCCAGCATCAACTTCTGCAGCCCTTCAAGTAACGTGACGTGAAAATGTTCGGCTTGATCAGTGACTTATCCAATATATGGAGGGTTTTGTGTCTTTGAACTTGATGTTTATGTAATTTAGGCATTAAAAAAGTCACCATTCTCCCATATTTGGTGTGTAGACTTGATTAACATGAATGGATGAAATGAATGTTGAGGACGAACTCAAACTGTTGAGTGAATCATGCAATGCCACCAATTTCTTTCTTTTTTTTTTTTTTTTTCATTTGGTGCCAATATATGCAATGCAGAGAAGTACATTGTGTCCTTTGGCAAACATGCTTTCAAATCAGGATTAAGACCATTTCAATTTGCTGCACATACATGTTCGTATTTTACCGATTCTATACATTGATGGAATTTGTTAGAATTTGCTATAAGGAGCTTTCAACCCAAAATGCTCTCATAAGCCCAGATTGCGACTTGACGAGGGTAAGAAGTTGGGGTTGTGATCTCTGCAGAATGTAGGACTGGAATGAAGCAGCTTGGACCCGTCATATGTGAGGTTCAACATGCTAAACATGGCTCCAATCCTCTTAGGCTCGGGTCCAACTTGACGTACATCTGCAGCGACCTAATGAAATGTGTTTTTTCGCCTTTAATGCGCTCAATGTAAAGCGAAGGAGAGATGACCGTGCGAGGATTACAAGATGCCCTCATTTTGGCCAAGAGGAAGGAGAAGCGGCGACACGCGGAACAAAAGAGATTGAAAACTCCTTCGAGATGATTCATCTTAATGCACCCGTCGGCCTTTGTTTCCCTGGCTTTTAATCAGAGGTCAGACAGCTGGCATGGAGGCTTTCATATAATTGCGCTGCTTTCCTGAAATGGACAATAGCGTCAAATCTATAAATTTGATCAAATCCTCTGTGATTAACTAAATGAGCTCTGTTGTTAATCTATGAAACAGAGATCCATTAGAGGGGATCACTCACCATGCTGATAGGTCATAAAGCCCCCCAACCCCCCCCCAGTATGGTCGTATGTATGGGTATGGGACACTTTAGACGCTCTCTCTGATGACAGCAGCCCACGGACATCAGGTGGAGATCAAAATGATTCATTATTATGGGATTGTTCTCCATACAGCATATACTGTATGTACCCATATTAGCCATTACCAGCGAACTACAGAGAATCCTCCCAAGATGACTCAATTTCTAACTACTCTGAAATAACTAAGAAAAAACACAATATTTAGACTATTTATTGGCAAATACTGCATCTTATTGGTGACATGTGTAGTAGGTACGAAGTGATGGAGTCTCCTCCACCTTCTCCTTCAGCGGGCTGCAACCTTTACCATCAAAGCCGTCGTTTCTGTTGTTTATGTGTGCGATCGTCTTTGTATTGTACTGTCCTGTGAAAGACTGGTGACCTGTCCAATGTGACCCTGAATTGTAGTAAAGTTTCATAGAGGATGGATGAATGATATACAGGTTTATGGGGAGACATAAAGACATAAAAATATATAAAGTACTGCCAGGCCTCATTCATATGTGGAATGTTCCAATGGGAAAGCTCAGTGACCCATTTCTATCACACCCTGCCGGTGATACAACACACATCAGATGTGATTTTGGCCTTTTTCATCTTTCTCTGTCTAAAAATCCAGGAAATGTTTGGCAAACTTCTCAGACATCGCAACAGACAAGCATGATACGGCTCCTTTTAAGCAATTCATTTCCACTTTATTCCGTGACAGAAGTATTTGATACACCAGAGAAACAGAACTTAACATTTGGTAAAGAAACCTTTGCCATTAAACAGATTTTTCCCGACTTTTCCCGTAGTGCTTGACCAGGTTTACACACACACTGCAGCAGGGATTTTGGGCTGCTGCTGGGCAACACACACTTTCAGCTCCCTCCAAAGATTTTCTATGGGGTTCAGGTCTGGAGACTGGCTAGGCCACCTTGAGATGCTTCTTCCGGAACCACTCCTTAGTTACCCTGGCAGTGTGTGTGTCGGGTCATTCAGTCAAGCTGGTGGATCCAGGCACGACCCGTCTTCAGTGCCCCCATCCATCCTCCCCTTAGAACGATGCTGTCGCGCTTTCCCCGTTGCAGAAAAGCATCCCCAAAGAATGATGTTTCCACCTCCATGCTTCACGGTTGGGATGGTGTTCAAGCACTGGCTTGAGCAGGGGAACCTTGTGAGTAATCAATTATAGTGTGTAATCACTAGCCTTCGTCAGGTCATTGACCAGGTCTTGTCGTGCAGTTCCGGGCCGATCCCTCACCTTCCTCATGATCATTGATGCCCCACCGGGTGAGATCTTGCATGAAGCCCTGAACGAGGGCGACTGGCCGTCATCTTAACCTTCTGCCATTTTGCACCAACAGTTGCTGCCGTTTCACCAAACTGCTGTCCACTAGCCCATCCCAGCTATGTGCAGGTTTACAGTTGTGTCCCTGATGGCCTTACACAACTCTCAGGTCTTGGCCATAGTGGAGAGGTTGGAGTGTGTTTGATTGTGTGTGTTGACAGGTGTCTATACACACCGGTTTGAACTGGTTACCTGTATAACAGGTGTTGTACAGGTAACCAGTTCAAGCAGCTGCAGGTAATGCAGGTAATGAGTGAACAGGGTTGCTTCTTAGAGAAAAACTAACAGGTCTGTGAGACCCGGAATTCTTACCGGTTGGTAGGTGATCAAATACTTATGCCAAATTAATTACTTAAAAATCATATTTTATTTCAGTATTGTTGTTTTAGATTCCATCTCTTCAAGTGTACGGATGATAAAGATAACAGACCTCCACACGCTTTGTGAGTGGGAAAATTAGCGAAATCTGCAGAGCATGAAATACTTGTCTTCTCCACTGAGTGTAATTTACCGTAATGAAAGTAACTGGTAGCCCTTAGACAGGCTCCAGAGCCATGTGGATCCAGAGCAGTGGGATGTCCTGACGTGTCGTCGTTGACAAACCTGCTGTTTGAAGTGAACGAACAGAGTCAGCAAAAAAAATCTGAATTTTAAACATGCAATTTAATTTCACAAATAATCCCTATTAAAAAAAATATTATTTTGACAGCCCTACATTGTTTACACATTTTACATTATCTTTGCCAATAAATTTACAGCAAGAAAAAACTAGTTTGTGGATCTCAATCTTTTCTGACCCAAATTATGAGAACCAGCTTGTCTAAAGAACCAAACCTCCAACAGCAGCATGTCGTCAACCCTGATCTAGTTGTCTCAGCTGGTAGGAACATGTGAGACTATTTAATCAGACGTGCATCTTGTTCAAAATACAAATTTACAAGATCACAACTGAAAAAAGAAAAGTTGAGTTTTGTAATAAAACCACAGTCAATGAGTCTTTTTTACAGCTTCAGAGCCACATTAAAGACAAGTGGAATGAGCTTCATTAATTATTTTAATGAACTTTCCCTAAAATGACAGCCAAGATAAAAGTGTGAGTTTCCGTTTCAGTTTTCTTCCACTGAAAATAATCAAAAAAGAGAAGATTAAAATGGCTTGTTCTGAACGATATCTGTAGGCTTCAGAGTAAGACATAAAGTTGAAGTATGGTTTTTATGCTGCCATCATCATCATCGCACAGCGCATGCATGAGGAAGGTCACCCAGCGAACAGAATAATCACACAGAGCATGAAATTACCCATTTTTCAATTACATATGTCCACCGGAGGAGTGGAAAGTAGTGCGGAGCAGCACTGACAGGGCCGCGGCAGATGATTTAGATACATGTTCGCAGAGCGCCAGGGACTCTGCGCCGAGAGCCGGAGCCAATTCAAATATAGCATGGGCTCTCGGGAGAAACTTTCCTTGAAAAACATGATTAATGGCGGCCCGGCGTGTTTCAGTGAGGCTGCATGGCGTGACTAATGCAAACAGGTTTTCTTAGGCAACACAGTAACCTTTGCTCAACTGGCGCTTTCAGCCATTTTCACTCCCGGTTGACCTCGAGAGGGGAAAATCCTCGCCTTTCCGTTCGGGGACGACTCAACACAAACACTTCACGTTTCAGGATAAACAAGAGGACGTAAAACAGAGCGCGATAATAATGTGTTAATTTGATTTAGCCCAGCAAGAAAGCAGACTTGTCTTTAGGTCATCGCCTCAGCAGGAGAGAGAGTCAGTCGGCTGTGTAAATTTGAGGCAGCTCTTTGAGCAAACAGTGATATAACGCTGTGCAAATACTGGGAGTATCACAATGTGTAGCAACTCCATGACAGTTCTCAGAACTGTTGGCTAATTTTGGTTTGCATGTATTGAAAGGCGGACCCTGCTGGAGGGCACCGTTACAACGGCGCTGCACACATGACGCCGTAGGACACAGGCGAGGCTTATCGCCACACAAGTTAGACTTGTTTAATACTCCCGGGGCTCATGAGTTAATTCAATCTGGACTTTGAAGCCGGTGTTAATATCTGCTTGATTTCGTCAATGATGTAACAGAAACTGAACCTTTCTGTGGTCAGATGCAGCGAGAATGATCAGAAAGAAAAATGTGGGAATATTGTGGTCACTTTAACATCCAGTTCTTCTGATTTTGAAAGGGATGTTTGTTGAGAACCGTTAAGGATTTTCTCCACAGATGACGAAATCAACTGATAACACTGCTTAAAAAAGTCACTGTAAATGCAGGCGATGTTAGCATCACTCGAGGTTGAACTGATCAGCTTTGGTTGCTAACTGTTGTGTGTCTTGATAAATGTGAGTAATCGTATTTTAGTTTAGCTGAGAAACATGCGCTGACAAACAGACATTTTCATGTGGATTCGAGGATTAACTGATTATATTCAAAGGTCACTGTGCTTTAATTTTGTCTCTTTTTTCAAAATTATGTTTTATGGAACCATGTCAAAAACTTCAGTTACCTCCTGAATACACAAACACAAAACATTAAAGATCTAGGGATGAATGAATGAACTGATAATATTTTCCATTCTATATTTAAGTGTTATAAGGGCAAAGTGGCGTCCGATTGGTCACATTCTTTTGTCATATTTCTGGATATTTCTGTTTTTGTCCATTTGACATCATTGACAAGTTCTGAGTTCTTTTTTCCTCCAATTCTAAAGACGAGGTATTTGGAACCTTGATGAGCAGAAGAGTCATTTTACCACTTTCCAAGAGAAATCGTATCTGGCATCACAAAGAAGTTTTTCTTTTGAAAATGAGAATAATTCAACTAATAGAGAGTTACTTTTTTGATCCCAAACTGGGAAATTCCATTTTTTTTAAATAAATTACATGTCACACATAATTTTCGTTGCTTTAGTGTTAACTAGTGCTGTCAGTTTTAATCGCGATTAATCCATTGAGGTCTGCCAATTGGGTCAAAGAAAAGAACTAGAGGATAATAGTATTTTTCCTGACATTGGGACTGATTTATGAGGATTAGATTCTTCATTGCAATTAATCTCAACTTTAAAAAAGTTAACTGTTGACAGCTCTCCATGAATTAATCACGAATAATTGCGATCAATGCGATTAAAACTGACAGCACTAGTTTTAACACCTTTTTTGAGCAGTTTTATTTTAATGTTTATACTTTTTAAGCATTTTGTTGTTGTTTGACCTTTTTTTTTTTGCCATTTTAGTTGTCTTAGCTGCTTTATTCATTTTGGCAGTATCTCCTTTTAAACCGTTCACTGCTATTTCAGCCACTTCACCTTTTTAAAATTGGTTTTTGCTATTACGGAATTTAAGGAAGATTTAACCATCCTAGTCATTTTACTTTTAAGTTTTTTTTTTTTGTTTTTTTTTAGCAACTTAAGCTGTTTTAACTGATTTACCTTTTTCAGCCGTACAAATGATATGCAAATGAAATAAATCTCAGACAGCTATGTCTACATATACATTCCTGAATACTTTATGAATCCTTATTTTTCTTGCGTCGCTTCATTTTCCAGCTGCTCAGGAATTCAAGACTTTAAAAGCAGCGTTAATCAGGAAATGTTTCCAGTATAAAACAGAGACTGATGTGAAAATGGATCCGTGGCAAATCTGCTACTTTTTTTTGGGCTTTCAGTACATTCAGCTCCAGTTTGTGTCCAGTAAAGCGTAACGATCCGATCTCAGTGTTGTAATATTCATTGTGCAACAGTTCTGATTGACTCAGAGATAAACTGATTAGAAGACAGCTGTCAATCCTCAAAATAGCTCAGACTTTGACCTAAAGTCAATGTGATTCGTGTCGATCATGTATTTGGCTCAAAAGCTTGAATTCAAGTAATTAAAGTATTTCTTGACACGCATTTATACTGATCTATTAAGATTTTCAAATTGACCAATCAGTTTAATCACGACTAAAACCAGAAGCGTGACTAAAGAAGTATGTAATTAACCAAGGATGGACTTTAACGATCCCCTCTAAAGTTTGGGAACAAATACATCTCGTCTTATCTGGAGCGAGATCAGAGGTTAAATGTCGTTCATGTTTTGGCTCAACTCAAGACGAGAAGGTCCTGAACAGTGACCGCCGCCGTGATCAGAGGGAAGACTCGACTTGAGCGGTTACTCTCTGGAGCCACATTACAAGGACACTTGACTCCCAGAGTCCTTATTTAGAAACGTCTCAGGGTGAAATTAGATCTCGGCGATGCGCCTTGATGGAAATCCAGGTCAGGAGTTATTTCTACATCTTTGAAGTTAATACGGAAAACTCCCCGCTCCCTGCCAGCCGGCGGGCGGCGGGTGTCTCGTTGTCTCGTCACTCTTCATTGTCATTTCTGAACGTCATCGTGAAAACGGACACAGCCGCCCGGACGCATGCACCTGCACGAGCAGCACCGATACTCAGAAACCGCCGGCGGGCTGAAACGACACCAAACACTCAGTTTGCTCCTGGAAGTTTGAGGGAAAAGGTCAAAATGTGTCAATGGACAAACCCCCCCCATCCCAAAATCAGAGTCTGACTGACTGAATCACCTGCTCTATGATGAAAGACTGGAATAGACTTTGCTTTTAGAAGGAAGTAGGACAGATCGATATGCCACATCTGACCAAATCACGCGGCTTTAAAACTGGGAACTCTGCACATTCGTTGCAGGGTGATCGAGTTCCTCTTAGTTAACAGTTTGATGACATCTGTTTTAAGAAAAATATCGATTTTTCTTTTTTTTTTTTTTTTTACTCTGGAAAGGTTCAAAAGGTCTCTTGTTGCAAAAGTGAAAAGATAACGCTCAATTTAAACTCGATTTTGGAGCAAAGTCGAGAGCGGCACCTGGAATGAGAAATAAGTGAGTGAATATTTATAGATACAAACAAAAGGAGTGGATCTGCTTTCGAAACAAAGCTGACAGAGATTTGATTTGGATTTGATGTAGAAATTTCATGATCTCCAGCATCTGCAAAATACAAATGAAAACCTTTTTACCCTCTCATACTTGACAAAATTCAGTTGAGAGACAATAACAAACATATAGCTGCATTTCAAAATAATTCCTTCAGAATAAATTGATATTAATTTCATCAAATGACTGGATTTCTTTTTTTCAAATGTGTGGAAAAAAAAGACATTTCATGTGAATTCAAAGTGTTTTACTACTGTGGTTACCTCCTGTAATAAATACTGTGGATACTCACCATAAGCTGATGGTAAAATCCTCATCCAGCTGCAGCACTGCAGAGTAAACAGCGCCATCTGGTGGAGAGAAGAGGATACGCTCCGGCAGTGCCAAAGAGAGAAGAGAGTGGACGCCTGCACTGTTTATCAAACTAACATTTTTATTTGTATGGAAGGTTACAGAGCATCGTTTTCTCTCTATGAAAATAAGTGAATGGAATTTTAAATATTAGTAGAAGGTCCAACAGTAAACGTATGAAAACTTTTCTTGCGTGTCGGCTTCGTGAGCTGATTCGACGACGGAGGAACCGAGTAAACGATGAGTTCGGGGGATGAGCCGCCTTGTGATTATGTGCCTTCGACATGTTACCGATTCAGTGGCTCTTTTTTTACAATATTTTTTTACATGTCAATACAGATGCTTTGGTCCCAACAGCACACATATGGCAAAGAAATTACCAGCTACTCTCTTTGGAAGGGCAGAAATAACAAATCACACACAAACAGAGGTGTCGGGTTGGGACGTCTACACAACAACTAGGACTGAAGAGGCGGATTCTCAGTGATTCTTTGGTGTAATGGTACCTGGCAGGTTCACTGTGTGTTTGTAAAGATTTGAAGATGAAGGAATGAAAAAAAAAAAACTGCAAGATGAAGGTGCAAGAGGAAGAGGAGGGGGAGGAGGAGGAGGAGGAGGAGGAGGAATAATTCACGAGTCTACGATCGCTTTTTTCGACTCTCAAAGTTTCTGAAGTTGGCCGGTCGGAGCTTCATCTCTGCGAACTGGATTGAGTGTTCATGGCCTTTCCAGTGGAACCAGTTGATCCCCTGTTGGAAATAAATAATCAAGTCAAAAGTCACGAGGAAGCAGCTCGAGTAGACACGCAAGGGCTGAATCTGAGGAGATGGACAAAACAGACCAAGTACAAACGAGCGGATCAAAACAGCGCCGCCAGAGCAGCCTTCACGCTAACGGAGAGATTCGGAGTCTGCGGCTCGGGTTTCCGCGGCGGACGTACCTTACTGTGGCTGGTGTCTCCGTATTTCCCCATGAGGTTGACGCGGTGGCAGTTCTTGTACCAGAAGGCGCCTTTGTAGGACAGGGCGCAGTTCGTGACGGCGATGTCGTTGTCGTTGTCGTAGGTGGAGAAAGGCCGACCCTGGTGGTACGTCATGGAGTCACCTGGCGGAGGCGAGACGGAGCGGCCGGGTTCACATTCAGGAACACAAGAAAAAAAAAGAAAAGAAAGGATTCCATTAAAAATGAAATATTTCCTTCTGGGCCATCTTCATCTGTGCATCCATGAGTTTCAATTCAACTGTTTTTAACATCGGTTTTATTTTTCATTTGACATTTTCTTCCAGTTTTTCTTTCTCATCCTGTATTTAACGTTTTCCTGTCATCATTTGTTTTGTCGAATTATTCACTTTTATTCATGTCTGAACCTTTTAAACTGAATCACATTTCAATAGCTTACAGCAACCAATAACACAATAATTCTGATCATGAAATAAATTCGGCGGCTCATCTCGCCCACCTGCGGTTCCGCTGTAGGCCCCGATGTAGAGTTTGTAGCGCGTTCTGGGCTCGGCGATGGTGAACTTGTCGTACTGAGCGTAGGCCGACTCGCCGCTGTCCCTCAGGTCCACCCGCAGCTCGTAGTGACCCAGGGATGTGATCTTGTGGAGGTTGGCCAGGCCTGGGGAGCAGGTTGGAAAAACGCGTTGAGAAACACACAGAGCGAGAGGAACGAAGAGAGTCCGGAGGGACGGGGCCGTCCGCCGTACCGAGCCAGAACTCATCGTTCAAGTTCCCGAAGCCAGCGGTGTAATTCTTCCAGTTCCTGAAGAACTCCAGCTTTCCGTTCTGTCGTCTGAGGAAGACCTGGAGACGGGAGATCTGTCATGAGGCTCACGCCACGTCGAGGCTGGACTATCCTCCACTAAAGGTGAGCCGAGGATCCGAAGCTGCCTCCGGGTCGGATCCAGGACTCCTCACCAGCCATCCTCCTCCGTCTGTGCTCATGTCACAGTAGACCTGGATGGGCTGCCCCTCCTCTCCTCCGATGTAGACGGTGTAGAGGCCGGAGGTCGTCTCCCCGTTCAGCAGCACCTGAGCGCAGTCTCTGGGGCGTCTGTACAGCTGCCCGACTGAAAAGCACATATTAAAAAGACATCAGCTTCGAGTGCTGGGAGGACACAGTTGCTTTATATTCATCCATATTTCATTTAAAAAAAAAAAAAAATGCCAGAAAAGGTGTACAGTGTCGTCTGGGAGGAGAGACGTCTGGAAAGAAATGGTTCGAGTGAGGAAAAAAAAAAAGCTCAGGCGAAGTGGAAAACAGACGCAGGTGACCTGGCTGAGAGATTCTCATTCTGACGTCCTAGAGTTTCAGTCACACACGCACGCTGAGGGCGAGGCGTGTGTGTTTTCCCGCTCACCGGTAGTGAAGGCGGTGGCGACGTGGCGGCTCTTCTGGGCTCCGGCGTTGGCCTGCAGCCTCACGCTGTACTCGGTGGAGCCGCTCAGCTGCGACATGCTGTAGGAGGACGCCGTCGGGCTCAGCACCACTTCCTAAGGTCAAACGCACAAAAACGGGACTCATGAACTGTGACATTCGCAGGTTCTACCAGTTTGGGTTTTCAACGCTCTGGTTTTATCCCATTCAGGCTCTAAGATGGATCAGATGGACAGAGTGACATTTTTAGCAAAAGACTGAAAAAGAGACGAGACTAAAAGATGAATGGTGAAAATACTGCTGATTTTAAGATGATACACACAGTTGTTTCTCTGACGGAGTGAAAATCCACCTAAAAAAACCCAGAAACGAGACATCAGAGAATCTAGTGAAGCTTGAAGGGAATACAGGCTAAAAGCCACCTGAAATAACTCCGGTCTGCACCTCTCTGAGAGTTTTATGTAAGGAGAAACATCTTTAAAAACCAACAGACGAAGGACAGCCATGTGAGCTCAACGCTGTTATAACCGAGTGATCCCAACAGCACACATCAGTAAAAACCCCGCGAGTCCTCTGATCACGGCTGTTTCATTTCACCGGGATTTTACAATGCCGACATCCGGCCTGTGATCAGTACGTACCCTGATGTTGCCCTCGGCTGAGGAGAAGGTGAGCGTGTACCCGGTGACGGCAGAGTGCGGCGGCCTCCACGTCAGAGTCGCGCTGTCGGTCTGGATGTTTGTGGCCGTCAGGTCTCGAGGAGGATCCACACCTGAAAACATCACAGCATACATACTTGAGGTCTAAGGCTGAAATTTACATTTGACTTATTTCTAAAATAGATCTTTTGTTAAAAATAAAATGCAGTTTAAACCGTTTCCTTAATTACACCATGGAGTAACATGTCAGG
This sequence comes from Salarias fasciatus, assembly GCF_902148845.1. Classification (NCBI taxonomy): domain Eukaryota; kingdom Metazoa; phylum Chordata; class Actinopteri; order Blenniiformes; family Blenniidae; genus Salarias; species Salarias fasciatus. The sequence continues at coordinate 20,225,230 of NW_021941229.1, read as the reverse complement.
AATCCGGTGAACTCAGGCTTTAAGATGTGATTTCAGAGATAAGTGGGATCCTTGATCTCGGCCCACCTGTGGTGAACTGGGTCACAGCCGAGTCGCTCCTCAGGGCTTCCTTCACAGCCTGAACTCCCACCGTGTAGGAGGTTCCTGGAAGGAGGGAGTTCATCTCGAACTCCACGATGTTCCCGGAGACATGCTCCTCCACCGGGGACACTGCGGGGAGGAGGAATCGAATCGTTTGATCAAAAGAACTGATTTCTGTTCGGTTATATTGACTGAACGTGAGAGGACACACACCGGTGTCGGTGCTGTAGGAGATGACGTAGCCATCGACGGTGGCTGCGGACGGCTGCCACAGCAGCAGGGCCGAGGTGTCGGTCACGTTGACCGCCGTCAGACCCTGCGGCCGGTCCAGAGCTGGAGGACACACACAGAATCATCCACGTGTTTCAAACGGGCTCACTGTGAGAGAATCTGGACGAGGGGAGCGATCGGACCTGTGGTGATGGTGTCGGTGCTGGGAGAACTCTCCTCCAGGCCCTTCATGGCGCTCACAGTCACTTGGTACGTCTTTCCAGGCTTCATGTTGGGCAGAAGAGCCTCGAACACGCTGCCGTCCACAGTCATGGACATCGGGCTTCCTGGAGAGAAGAAACATTTCACAGTGTTAACGCATCTCAACAGCACTTTATCAAACCGTGCACAAATAATAAAAACATACTTTTAATAATAAAAAAACGATTGGAATATTGATAGGACGAAACTATATTTTTAAGCTTTAAATCTTATTTCAGTTTGACGAGTCAAATTCCAAAAAGTTCACAATGATGATGCATTGTCGTATCGAAACAAGATCCCCCGACGTTTTACCAACAAGACTGGATTTAAAGTCACAGTGTATGAGTGTGTGACTGTGATCAACACTGCAAAGGGCTTTGAGGAGGCTGAAGCAGTTACAAAAAGCAAAACTTGAGGTGCTTTCAAAACAAATATTTTGTTGACAAAAAAGATAACCAAACAGAATCTCAGCTGTTAGGTTTTTCTCTATTCTAACCTCCAGTTTTATTGCTTCACGAAAGGGGAAGTGAAGGTCGTCTCAGTGATGAATTACCTCCGTCAAAGGAGAAGTAGGTGATGCGGTAGCTGTCGACCGGAGCTCGAGGCGCCGACCAGTGAACTACAGCTGACGACTCGGTCACTTCAGAGAAGTGGAGCCCTCTGGGGTTACTCAGGCCTGGCCCAGAGCAAAAGGACAAATATCGACATGGAGAAATGGGGGAAAAAAAAGAAAAAAGTTAAACAACACTGTAGGCAGGAACAATAACAGTCCGGGGAATTCAAATTAAATCCAAGACTCGGTAATTTCCCAGAAGGCCGCCTTTATCTAGAGACCGACTCGATTTGAACCAGAGGGACAAAGACGATTAGTGGAACACTCCGATCTGAGTTTGCACCGAAAACCCAGAGAGCTTAGCATTTACGATGAAAACGGCACATGTTGTAAAGTCTTTTCTTTCTTTTCAGATACCTGTCTGAGCAATCCCTGTAATAGGTTGGGAGCGTTGGTCCAGTGTGACACCGTAAAGCTCGATTTCATACTCGGTGCCACTCACAAGTCCGGTTATGACCTTGGTCCGCTCATCGCCGCGCACGTTGAGCTCCTGAGGGTGCGTCATCCTCTTGCTGTCTCTGACTTTGATGACAAATCTGTCGAACAGGTCTTCGTCGGACGTCCACGACAGGCGGAAACTGTCCGCCGTCACGTCCGAGACAAAGAGATGCTCCACTTCCGGCTCGGCCTCTGGTTAGACAGGAAGACATGGTGGGGGAGACTTTTGGTGGTTACCCGAGAAATACTCATCGGCTCCTTGGGAGACGGCCGACGGAGTCAGTCTGAGAGAGGGTCGGCGACCGGGAAGGGAGGTTTGATCCCGGTGGTAGAGTGGGATGCAGTGCAGCCGCCTCTGAGCTGCCGTTAGTGGAGGAGCGTCAGGAGAAGAGCACAGGGAGCTTTGAAAAGACAAGATGCTTTCTGAAGAGCTTGTGTCTCGTCTGACTGAAGGATTTCAGCAGACCAGGTCTCCATGCGTCCTTTAGGCCAGTGCATTCAAGAGGCAACCAAAGAAATATCAGAAGTTAAATAAACAGACATTTCATGCTCAAAATGTCCGTCTGATGTTCAGTGTTTTCCAACATGTGAAAGTTTAGGTTTACTCGGTGGACCATTTCTTCCCAACTGGATTTTTCGAACCCGTTCGTGAAATCTCAGCATCAGAAGACCAATCAGAGCAATGAAGTGAAGGAAAACACATTTTAAAATATGAACAGTCGCTCATATTTTGAAGCTAAGAGGAAACAGACGGAGAGCTGTGCGTCTGGTCCTCCGGTGACTCAGCTGCATACCGAGAGAATGCTCCAGATGGAGAGAGGGTGAGATCATTCTGGGAAAAAAAGCTGGTATAAATCAGAGGTAGGGTTAGGTGAGGGTACCGAGCTGAAGCCTCGCCATCAAAACAGGGCATTCAAATAATGTGCTTGTATTAAAGATGTCATTTCATTTACATTTTCCGAAGACCCATGAAGATGATGCAAACGAACAACCTCGTGAATATGCATAAGAATCAGGGGGTGGGGCTAAGAAATGAAACGCTTCTATTGGAAGTGTATTTTTAACTTCATGGGGTCTTTAAGATTGCTTCGAAATGAAAAATATCGAAAAAAGCCGCCTTATTGTGATGGTGGAACTTCAGCGTTTATGCGTGTTGGAATCGAAACAGGAGGCCGGACGTCTTGTTTTAGTGGAAGGAGCGGCCTTGCCGCGCACCGCGAGTGGTACCTGTCACAGCCACTGTAGTGAGAGGCCGAGAGAGGAGCCCTGACTCTGACACCCCGGTCAGCCTGACCTCATAGCCTATGCCGGTGATGAGGCCCCAGATGTCCCGGTGGCTCTGGTTCCCCGGCACGGTGAACTCCTGCGGCTCCAGCAGCCAGCCGGAGTCTGTCACCACTATGTGAAAGCGCCTGAAGCCGCCGCTAGAGGCGGCCGCCCCGTCCCGCTGCGGCGGCTGCTTCACCTCCCACGACACGCGGAAGCCGTAGGGGGTTATGTTGGAAATGGTCAAGTTTTCCACTTTGGGCAAAGGAGCTGGCAGGGTTCGGGTGGAAGGGGAACGACAGTCCATTAGGAGGGGAACGTGTGCAATGGTTGCAAAAGCAGAGGGTTTAGAAACGCTGACAACTGAGTTAAGTTTTAGATGTACTCAGAATATGAAGGCTAGAAGACATTACGAGCAAATCCTGCATGCATCCAAGCGCTTTACTTTGCCTTATAGCTTCGCTAGAGCCTCCGCTATCAAATCAGAGCTGCTCAGACCAACGATCAACTCAAAACAATACTAAATAATGCCCTGAGCCACAAAGTAATCTTACAGAATTTTACATTTCACCGCAGCAATTTTTATCATGTTACACATTTTATCCAATTATATTGTGCAACACGGCATTTCAACTGGGTATAGATTTCATTCATTTTTCATCGTACTTTATCTTTTTTATCTAAAACACATTTAAACTGAGAAAAGGGCACGATGGTGAATATTTTACCTTAAATTTATTGAACCTTCACATCTCAGTATTCTGTCAGATGCTGAAGCAGTTTAATTGCTATCTGTGCATACACCCTTACACTGCATGATTTATAACACCAGAGCGTGCAGGTAAAAGTTGTTTCATGCATGGAAAAAAAAAATTAAAAATAGACTCTGCCCTTTAAGATGCATGCCAAGTTTGCTCGTAATGCATTTATTAAATCTGCAGGTAAAATGAGTTGGTCTGCTCTATTAAAACGACAACAGAAGAGACACAAATGCAAAAGGGAATTTAGTTAAAAAAAAAAAGGTTTGTATGCAAAACCTTTAGTTGCTAGAAGAGACTAGAAAATGTGAGTAAAATACATAGTACCTGTAACAGCATGGGTAATCACAGAGGGGGTGTGGCGCCCATGAGAAATACCGTACAGCTCAATGCCGTAGCCCGTGGCATCCATCAGGTTAGAGATGGTAAAGTTACGAGCCTCGGCGGGCAGCGTGAACTCCAGCGTGTCGGCCTGCTGCTCGGGGTCACTGACCCGGATAACAAAGCCATCGAAATGGCCCGACACTGTGCTCCAGGACAAGCTGAGGTTATGTGGACTCGCAGACGAAGCGACTACGGGCCCCAACAGTGGGACGTCCTCTGGATGGGAGAAGAACACGGCGATTTTTCAGTGCGGCAGTGCGGCGGATGCATGCAGTGTCGAGGAACGCATGTGATGGGGATACCTGTTGTGGCTACGGCGAGCAGCGGCCGAGAGCTGCGGCCACCGCCGGCGCCGGCGTACAGCTTTATGTCGTAGCTCGTGCTGGCTTTGAGCCCGGCCATGACCGTGGAGCGCACGTCTCCTGGCAGAGTGCGCCCCATTGCCTGCGAGGGCAAAGCAGACTCTCTGACTTCTACGATAAACTGATCAAATGCCATCTCTCGTGCCCGCCACGACAGAGAGAATCTGTCTGAGGTAACGTTAGAAACTACTAGCTTGGACAAATCGGGCTCTTCAGCTACAGGGGAGAGAAAAATATAGCATTGATTCATTTGGGGAAAAATAAAAAGCATGAAATCTGTGTTGCTGTTGTTTTAAATGCAATGAATGCATGCAGGCCCAGATTAACTTAGCAATGGGAATTAAAAAAATGACAGCTCATATGGATTAACCCTGTTCTCTAGAAGATTTATGATTTAAAAGATCAAAATACCTGTTGATGCAACAATACTGACAGCGCTCGTTCGAGATCCCTTGTACGTCCCATAGAGGTAGGCTACATAATCAGTGCTGGGCCGGAGCCCCGTGGCATCATGGGACTTTACGCTGTGGGATATGTCATACTCCACAGGGTCCGTCAGCCAATCAGAATCAATTATCTCCAGGATAAAACCATCGATTTCTCCTTGAGTGGCGTTCCAGTGGATCGAAAAGCTCTCTGAAGTTACGTTTGAGACATATAGTTTGCCAACCACTGGCTCATTCACTAAAGGGAGAAACCAGGATTAGATTCTTTATCAAAGCCATGAGACACACAGGAGAGCAGCTGCTCTTCAGCTTCATTACAGGGGAACTCACCACCGCCAGCAGCAGCAGCAGCAGTCCCTGACAGTCTGAGCAGCTCAATAAAAGATTAAATGCATGCAAATAATAAAAAAAAGCAATGAAAGAGTACTCCAACACACCTTGGATATAGCAACAGTCCGAATTACTGGAACCCCAATCAACGAACTGAATAAAGTCTGTTCAGTGGGAACACCAAACATTTATTTTCTGCCTTAAAATCATTTCAAAACCTTCTACGGATAAAAGTATTGCCACAAATTTTTCTTTCTTTTGTGTTCATCTGAAATGTTTTTGGCCTTTTTCAGCTGTTTTCTTTCATGTATTTATTACATGGTTTAAAGGTTGGAGACGTCGTTACCTCAGTGGTGCATCTTTCTCCATACGCTTTTAATTCAGGAATTCTTTTTAGGTCTTTTTTGATGGATTTATTTGTGCTGCACGATGTGATTAAAAGTCACAAAGGTTCTCCTCAAACAGTTCCTCTTCAAAATTGCTGACTAAACTCGAGATTTTGAGAGACAGAAGAAGCCGGACAGCATGATGATACCTCCACCATGCTTTACAGAAGGCAGGCTGGACTTCGGCTATGTAAACCTGAACTGCTGGATTACAAATTCATTAACTGAACAGTTTTTAATTGTATATCAAACACTACATCACAAACGTATGTTGTAAAAAAATGTGTAATTCCGGTTCAGCGTAATGCTCAAAGTGCTGAAAGGTGTTTTTTGAAATTCCTTTTATGGAGTTTATGGATTTATGGCGGATCCGGCCGAACGTACAGGCCAGGGACAAACACACAGAGACAGAGCAGGAGTCTCCACTTTGAGTCACCTCAAAAGCATGTTCATAGGACAAAATCTGGTCACTCAACTGAGCTTTCACGCAGGAAGAACATGCAAACTCCACACAGAGACGCCCACTGGGACTTGAACCGAACTAAAAAGAGAATACTAACCACTACACCACCGTGTGGTCAAATCATTAATTCTCAACTCTGCATGTTTCAATCAAATGATCTAATATTTTGTTATTTTTACTTCTCTGAGAAAACATATTTTGCTGTTTGTACATTTCATTAAATATTCTGATGATGATCATCAAGTTCATTGGCATCTATTTTTGTTTTAATTCTTTAAGAAATTCAGGGGAACCAGTAATTCGGCCAAGCCTTTCAGCCTAAACCAGACGCACCTGCAGGTGGTTCTAAAAATGATAAGCGACTTTAAAGCAACACTGAGGAACTTTCAGTTTTCGTTGATTTTGGCGGCGCCAGTGGACAAAAGCGGTAGTGTTTTGCCTGGAGGAATACTACAGTTCCCATGAGGACTAGCGCGTGGCGTCGTAAAATGCTGCTCCCGGTGGCGTGCTGTCGGACTGAACTCGCCTACATTTGTTTCCAGTGGCTGTGTGAAGGATGGATAACGACGAGGTAATGAATCTAATGGTGGCTAAACAATGTTCTATCATGATGTGACGCGTGCCGTAAAGCAGTCCGCACATTTGGGGTTTTTTAGTGTGCAGGGTTCCTACCACCCTCCTCACAGTTGCTTAGTCCAAGTGAAAGCAATACTGACGCCCTCAGCCCGTGACAGAGGGTCATTCAACTAGTGGTAAGTAGATGTATCATCACAAAAGATATTAAAATATTTTTTTAAGGTTGAAAAGTTCCTTAGTGTCGCTTTAATGCAAAGAAGTGAAAATCAAAACAGCTGAAAACTTCTAGATTGCAAGTTTAAAGGATTAAGTGGTGATTAAAATGTGAATATATGACTGAGGAGAAAGGTCTATCGCGGAAGTGATCATGCGGTCGGTGTTTTGATTCTGATTAGAGGATAAAATCTGCACATTGACGCAGATGAAAGCAGACAGCTGGAGAGAAGCCGTGTTAATGAGAAAGACAGTCATCTGCATGCCAACATGCAGCAGGCCCAACACAAGGTGGAATTAGACTTCACCTCACATTGTTATTATACATGTATTTTTATTATTATTATTTTTTTTTTACCTTGATCAAAGTCAAGAAGATTTAATCATTTGCCACCTAGCAGTTCAAAAGGAGACGAGGATACCGACTTCAGAACGGATGAAGCGCTCCGGACGTCACTCACACAGACTGACAGACCTCAGGCCAGATGAACACTGCGAGCGCTCGCACGTCCACGGGCAAATGATCGCTCAAGGTTAATCAATGACACACTGAATGAGGGCTGATGGGGTGAAATGAGATGGTCACGCTGCTGCCGTGTGACGGAAGGGGGAGAGGATGGGGGGGGGGGGGGGGGGGGGGGGGGTAAAAGTTATTGGTTTGCTTTTGCAATCGTTGCAGCACATGAGCGTCAGACCGGACCACGATGCAGGGATGCTACGGAGAGGAGGGGGAGGGGGAGGGGGAGGGGGAGGCGGGGCTTCATGCACTTCAGAATGGAGGGGAAGAAAGTTGGGGGTGAACATCCGAGTGTGCGATGCGACCGGAGTGCGCATCACGCCGCCCTCTCTCAGCGAGGCAGACAGTGGCTGGAGGGCGAGGAGACGCCGGTTAAGATGAAGCAGCTGAGCAACAAGAGAAATGAGGTTACGGTGATGGTTGTTGTTGTTGTTTCATGCAGCGAGACGTCAGACCACAGAGAGAGCGACGGACGGATTTCTGAGTGTGCAGATGTTGACTGAAATATTTTTTTTAATCATATATAAAAGGAAAGGAGGAAAGTTCAGATGATAAAATACTGCAACGCTGCGAGCTGCAGGTACCTGTGGTGCCTTCACTGTACACGGGCTCAAGGATGGAGCCCTCATACATCCCATACAGGCCCACCATGTAGCTGGTGTTGGGGTTGAGCCCGGAGATGCCCAGGCTCAGAGCGTCTCCGGACAGAGTGAGGTTTTGGCTCTCTGCCAGATTCTCCAAGTTTGTCACCTCAATGACAAAGGTCTCAAACTCGCCGCCCGAGGGGCTCCAGGACGCAGTGAAGCTGTCCCATGTAATGTCCGAGATGGTGAGGTTCACCACCCTCGGCCTCAGCTCCTCTGGGAGACAGACAGAGCAGACGGAGGTCAGCCATTCCATTCATCTCTACACCCGCATTCAGCATCAAAGGAACTGACGGTCAGCTCCAAGGTTGGGACAGACGTTTGAGATGAAGTAAAAACAATCATGTAATAACTAAAATATATCATAGGGAAAAATTCAGGCTAATCTGGGCAAAAAAAAAAAAAAAAAAAAAACCATTCTGACTGATGAAAAATTTTGTCTTTTTTTAATTTGTACAGTTAACTTACTATTGAAATACTGCGTTTTCATGAATTTTCAATTATTTTAAAGATATCTCAGAACAGTTTAATAGGAAGAAAATCTGACTTATACATGATTTAATCCCAGTGTAGCTACTGAATCAAAAATCTCACTTCATTTTAAAATATTAAATATTCATTAATGGAAAAAAAAAATGTGTATATATATACATATATATATATATATAAATATATATATATATATACATACATACATATATATATGCAATATTTTAAATGTGTATTATTAGCTTAGTCTAGATTACACAAAAATAGTACATTAAGTTATTTTCAAATCATCTTTTAAAACATTTCTTCTGTTTAAAAACTGGATATGTTTGGACATTGACATGTCCTATACATGTATTGATACTGGCTTCAACTTCATTTATTCTGGAATACTGTTACATTTTTCATGTAGAATTACAATGAAAATCAAAAACTACCGCAGGAGACATCTGTTTATCGTAAATTTTCCAAAATCAAGATTGAAACCATCAAAAAAGACTGACAGTAAATGATATATTTTCCTTTATGCAGTAAATACCTATCTGGGCTTTCTCAGTTTGCTGCAGGGAGTCAGAGAAAAACATGAAGTATATGTGTAAAAATCCTGAGTTAATCTGACCGATGTGATGCTGGCTTGTGGTGAAAGCCTACAATGAGAAATATTTTGCTCCATGTACCTGTGGTGGCAAAAACCGTGAGAGGTAAAGATGGCCTCCCTTCCAACAGCCCTCGCAATGTAATATTATAATGTGTCGAGGGGGACAGGCCCTCTATCTCAGCCGTCCTGGCATTCCCTGGTAATCTGCTCTCACGAGGCTGAGCCGCCGCCGCTGACGAAGCACTGAGCTCCACCCGAAAGCTATCGAACGCCCCGTCGGGCGCCGTCCACGCCAGCCGCACGCCCGTGGCGGCTACGCTGACGGTGAGATTCCCCGGCGGCTCCACGCCTGAGGCTCTGGGCTCAGCCTGAGCTCCGTCAGGGGCGGAGGGGGCCTCGGTGTTCGGAGGGCCCAGGGGGCCCGAGCTTTCCGGCGCTTCGGTATCCGGGGCGTCTCTGACGCTCAGAGCGAGAACATCCGGAGAGGTAGGCTGCGGCGCTACAGTGAATAAGAGCAGTTTAAATGAGTGAATTTTCTCACTGGATCTCCTGACGGCTGTAAAAGATCCTGCAATGAAAAAACCGCGTTAAAAGTAGAAAAACAGTCACATCGATTCATTTCTTGGACAGTTCAGACGTTTTCTTCTCCTCTGCGGATTAACTATCCCCCGTTCGACCGGGATAGTTCAATCACATAGCATGAACGCTGACGCATTAATGACCCCCGAGTCGGGGTCATTAACTGGTTGAAGGCTCTGAGTAGTCCACCGCAGTGAAGGTACACAGGCGTCTTCAAACGGGTGACGAAGCCATGCACAGCCGCTCGGCTCCAGAGAGGAATAACAAAACACTGCCGAGTCACGTTCACCACATGCGAGTGACGCTCGGTGTAATTTCCTCCGACAGAATCGTCTTAATTCTGTAAACGGGATGAAGGAGGATGAACGATGGGGGTGGAATTAGTGTGACAAGGCTTTCAGGGGACAGAATGGGCTGCATTTTATAAACCTCGAATGCAGGAAGAAATTGGGACAGGCAGCTCCTCGGGCAGCGTACCTGCAGGATTTATCCGGGTCGTCACTGATTTACTATAACAGCGCTGAGGTTTTTGACGTTTTTTTGTTATTTTAATTTGCTGCCTTAATTATCTAGCTTTTTAGAGACTGAATTGAATCTGGTGCAGTTTAAACTGAGCATGAATGGGTCCTGATAGAATGAGCTGCATTATACACACATGCAGTCTGCACTGAAGGCATAGGAGAGGTTTCTTCTATATACTGGTAGGAAAAATGCAGTATTACTTTAAATTGACCTAAATGAAACAGGAAAAAAGGAGGATTGCAACAGATTCACAAAAATATGCAGATATATGCACAATTACGGAAAATATGCAGGAATAAATGCAGGAATACTGCATACATACAGAAAAATGTGCACAAAAACACTGAATTACTATAAATTCCACTACAACTAGCAAGAATATTTTTTAAAAATTGTATGTAGTAACTTGAAATCTTGCCTGTACAACACAGAACAGGCCAATATCTGCTCTAATTTTTGCAGAAACAATGCAAAAATACTGGGATTGTGACTGGAGAATGCTGCATGAATACTAAACGCTAAAAATGAGCACTGCACAGAAAAAAACAAAGGAAGACAGTCTATTAACTGAAGATAATTCAATGAGGTCAATGAAAAATGTGCAGGAAATGGAATGTTATTGTAAAAATCACTGGAAATGTAAATGATGGGGGGAAAAAGAAAATTAAAACATGATTGAAAATGATTAAACGACAACCATGTACTGAGATAAAAATGTGCAGAGAAACCACATAGAGTACTCACTGAAAAACGAACGGCAGCACTGGACAATTACTGGAAAAATAATGCATCAAAACGGATTTACTGTAACCATACATACTGAATAAAAGAAAAATCAGGATTACAGTGCACTCACTAAAATACTGAGAATGAATGCTTGATTAACATCTGATTATTGAACGCTGTGCAAGGAAAATGGAGTATTACATTAAAATTGTTGAATGAATATAAGTGTACGGATATTCAATAATAGGAGCTCCATATTTTCATTGGGTGTTTGGATAATATCCACCTTGACTGTATCCAATCATTACAGCACAGTTTTCAGAGCTGCCTGTCCTGGTTCATTCATGGTAATTTCTTCTTGCATTTGAGAGTTTGGATGCAACTGAAGCTTCATTACATGAGATAAAAACACTTTTTTCTTTATGAGAACAGAGTGATCTCTGAGGTTCATCTTCTACCTGAGTCATGCCAAAAGCTACGAAGGTGATGAATGCGACAAAAACTACTGCTGCAGGGAAATCTCACACCAGCATGCGGAGTCAAGTTAAAGTGATCTGCGGATGCTTCGACTGACGGGAGAAGCCGTCAAACAGCGGCGCCGTGAGCGGTAAGCTTGTACCTGTAACTGCAACAGCTTCAAGTAGCGTGGACCGCTGGCTACCCGTTACTCCCAAAACTCTGATTTCATACTCTGTTGATGCATTCAGGCCCCGGATTCGAGAGCCGCGAGCGTCTCCGGGAAGCTGGACCTCTCTCACGTCCCACGGCCGCCGAGCGTCGTGATATTCGACTGCGAGCTTATCGAAGGCGCCGTGAGCCGTCGGCTTCCACGAGAGGTCGAATCCGTCGGGTGAGAGGCCCGAGACGGCCAGCGGCCCGAGCTCGTCCTCGGGCTCCATCCCAGAAAACATGGACTCAGAGGGGTCTAAGAACACAAAGCTAATGACACCGTCCTCCGAGCCTGCGGGGGGCGCTAACTTATGGTCGTCTGAGTCGGCTAAATAAAAAGTAAAAGAGGCTACAAGAAAAAAACAGAAGAGGAACAAATGAAGAGGACAACAGTTGTGAAGTCATTTCAGCGTGTAGGTCGTGAGCTGCAGAGAGATCGACTGTCGTAAACAAGAGCATGCGCGCTTTAAATGAACACTGCAGCTAAATGAGAAAAGAAGAAGAGCAGCTGGCGGGTCTCTTCACTGTCAGGTCACCTGAAAAAAGAAGGATGCTAAAAATACATGACGCTGCGTTCCTGGAGATTATTGAAAAAGATATTCAGACCTAATTATTTAGTGTTAAAACAATACAACAGTTATTGCTTTGAATGTAAATAACTTGAGCTGGCTGTTGGCGGCTGTTAAAAAGGTTGTAAAACACACCATGAGACAGTTTCTTCCTCAGTTAGGGAGATGATAGAAAATTGTACAAGGAACTCAGATTTGCTCCGAGTGGTGAAAAGCTGATCTTCTCACACAGGTGAGTGAAAAATACGGTGTTCTCACAAGTTAAGTTCTTGTATTTTTCAAATTATTTTACTGTTTCTTGCAAAATAGAGAGAAAAAACCAAAACAAACCTTGGAACCTAAAAGTTTTTGGAACATAAAATTATCTAATATTTAGAGAACAAATCCACATAAGTGTATGTGATATAAATTTTAGTATACATGTAAATGGAGTAACACTGAAACTGAGCCTCGTCTATATGAATTGTGATGCTCTCAGTGAAAGACTTTTCTCATTATAGAAAGACAGATTGAAAGATTATTGACAGTTTGATGCTACATTAACGCTATAATGATATAAAAAGTTGGTCGTGATGATAATACAATTGTTTTTCTAAAAGATTCTAAAAGGATGATTACAAGTGAAACCTGTTTAAAGAGTAATCAAACACACGCCAGCACAGTCCTGCTCTCCGTGTCCTGTTGGTGTTATTCAGCATGATGTGAAGTCGCTTCCACCCACCTGTGGACGCCGACAGGGAGACGGGCCTGCTCCTCCGGTGTCCCCGCTCTGCTGTGAGCGTCAGGGTGTATCTCATGCCGGGCGTCAGGCTGTGCAGCATGTGGCTGCTGGCCGTGGCCGGGACCTCCACCTCCTCCGCCTGCCCGTCCCTGGAGACGTAGTCCAGCTTGTAGCCGCTGACTTTGGCCTGAGGCTTCTGCCACCGCACGGTGACCGACGTCTCGGTGGACTCCACCTGCTCAAAATCTCTGGGAGGATCGATGTCTGAGCCAAGAGAAGAGGGCAGGGTGGTCAATTACAAGATGATGTGAGATAGTTTAAAAGGAAAGTAAGAGGAAAACATTGCAAATGAAGAAAAAGGAAAAGAAGTAGGTGTTTGTGTGCGTTTCCATTTTCTCTACCGATTCTGTGCGAAATTACAATGTGAAACAAATATTTAATTTTATTGAAACACAATACCGTGTTTAATTACCGGGGGGAATACCGAGGGATGCCGGGCAGTGCCGAGCAGTGCGGTGCGACGGAGCGCAGCGCAGAGCGGCGATTACACCACGCGCAGAGCGCCGCGGCGCAGAACGGTGCTCACACGGAACATGGAGCGTTTAAAGAAAGATTTTTTTTTTTTTCCCCCCCATACATTTGCCCTGGGTCCACAGCGAGGTGTGCCGCGGTCCGGTCGTGGGCCGCGGTCCACTAATTGAGGAACCCAGCTTTAAAGGAAACTAAGTGACACGTTCACGTTGTTCTTACTGTTTCTGAGCTGGGATCTGATGCTGATCAACTTGTTGTTCAGAGGAAGCAACAAGTTCAGTAAAAAACTTAAAAGCACGTGAATGACTCTGGTATTTGAACCACTGAGCTCCCCCTAGTGGTACGTGAAGGTAAGTCATGAATATTTTTCAGAAATTTATTATAAACTCTCTAATTTTATCTGAATAGCACACACATAATACAGAAAAAACATGAATTATATATTTAAAATTTATATTATCTTTAGTTGTTTTTGAAGTGATTTTTAGATAAAGTTGAGTTGTGCTGTGGTTAAAGACATCAACAAATTATTTACTATGATATAAATTCAGACATAATTCTCCTAAACAAAGTTGTGTTCTGGCGTTACGCAACGCAACAAACAAAAAGGGTTCGATAGGATTTACAGGACAAGAACTCAACAGCTTTTAAAAGGTATCAAAATGTTGAAACAGTGGCAGGATATCCTCCATTAGACCCATCAATTAAAATCTGCTGCTTCAGCGCTTCTGGGGAAATCACGTCTTGCGTTCGCTCTGTTGGGAGTTTAATTCAAAATGTGAGAACAACACCGATCAATCAAACTGCAGCAGGGTTCGTCTGGAGGCGGATGGACACTTGCTTTTCTGGCACGGATCAGTCGTAACGCTAATAATAATTCCACAGACGAAGTGAGAGCAGTGACGTCTAACAGGATGTTATACAGTATCTACTGAGGTTTCAGGCCTTGATATTGATGTAATTCACTGAAACGGACTCCTGCTGCACTCGGCTCTACAGGATCGACATGATTAATTCAACCCAGCGGAGATCGTACCGCTGCTCGAGGGGAGCTGTTGCACTCTGAGGAATAACAAAGCACTTCACCTCATTAGTTTCATTTCATCGCCCCATTTGTATCAACACGGCCCCTCTGTGTGTGTGTTTATGAAGCCGAGTGAAGGATGAGTGTTTGTGCAGCTGCTCACCGGTGGCGGCGTTGCTGGTGGCGGGGAGGCTCTCTCTCTCGTTATTCACCGCCGTCACTCCGATCCCGTACTCCGTCCCCGGCCGCAGCCCTGCGACGCAGACGAGACCGAGCCTGAGGTGAGATAAATCGCCTGCGGGCTGCGTGTGGTGATGACCGCGTGCCTCTCTGGACCCGTACCCGTGATGGTGGCCTGCGTGGTGCGTCCCGGCCCCCGCGGGAACACCTCCTCGCCGTGAACGGCGCCAGAGATGGGGCTGAATTTCACCCGGTAGCTGCTGACGTCCGCCTCACTGTTGGTCCACTCCAGAGTGATGCTGCTGTCCGTCTGAGACACGGGCTGCAGGTCCGAGGGGGCGTCCAGGGCTGAAGGAAACACAGACTTAAACATTATCTCTGTCAAGAAGGCAGAACAAGGCGAAAAAAGAAATGCTAAACAGTTAAACTCTGTACTTTATCTGCTCGATAGCTGAAAACAGAGAAGAAAATCTTGAAATGGATCATAATTACACGCTTTAAATTCTGAGAAGTTCCAGTGATTTTCCCAAATTGCTGGGTCTTCCAGTTCTATCAAACAAACAGCACTAAACAGTGGCCGGATTGTTCACCCAGTGAAAATCGCGGCTACCTGTGGTGAAGGAGGTGGTGACGGGGTCGCTGCTGACGCCGCTGCTCCAGGAGACCAGCGACACCGTGTACTCGGTGTCCGGCTTCAGGCTGCTGATGCTGTACTGCTTGTCCGGCGGGGAGACGTCCACTCGGGCTTTCTGTGCCGGGTCGGAGGTGGGCGAGTAAAACATGGTCACTTTGTCCGTGGGAGCCACCGGCTGCGACCAGCTGATCAGAGCTGAGGAGTCCGTCACGTCCTTCACCTCCACCTGCGGCGGGCCGTCGATCTCTGAGGAGGGAATCGAAAGCATTTAACAGATCAGAGCTCACACGTTTGAGGAGCTACTGTCAATGAAGATGCCTCAGTTTTGCTATGTTGATGGTCGATGGTCCAATTGGAGCCAATTCTTTCACAGAGGGCAAATTGGAAGGTGAACTCTGGACGGGACAGCGACAGGAGCGAACTGTTGGCCAACTTACCGATTCAATTCAACTCAGGTTTATTTATATAGCGCCAGGTACAACACAGTCATTTCCAGGCACGTTTACAGAGAAAAACCCAACCGTTCCACATGAGCAAGCATAAAGCGACTGTGGAAAAGAACAACTCCCTTCAAAAGGGAGAAGCCTTTGTAGGACCAGGCTGAGATGGGTGAGGGGTCAGAAGGAGAGAAAACGAACCAATGAACAAACAAAAAGCAAGAACCTTTAAAGTAAAAGCAATAGGCACTTCATTAGTTTATAAAAAAACCCTCTTGATATGTTTTTATTTGACATCTGGAAATGTAATTTTGACAACCTCAAAGCTCTCAAAGCCTCGGGTCAGGGGTCACTGGAAGAACCTCACAGGCAAGGCTTTGGGAAGAAGCCAGACTAAAGGAGAACATGTAAACTCTCCACATGCTGTCACAGTTTTCGTGAGGCGACGGCTTTAATCAGTGACCGAGCGATCAAACCCATTTGAACCGTGCGCCGCGTGCGGCTGAACTGTTTAACGGAAAATGTCAAAACAGATAAGTAGGTTTACCGATTCAAAGTCAGCGTGACTTCTCATGAGGTGGAACAATTACTGGAATTTACAAACACATGACCTCTCAGACACGTTTATACTGTTCACTGTGAGATCGGGTCCGTCGGCCAACAAGCCTCCAGCGCTGGAGGAGAAGTATTTCCTTTATGTTCTGGAACCGAGAGGAACCCGGGAGGCTAAACGAACGGTTTATCTATCACTCGCCGGCGGGGGCTGCGTCGGGTTTCTGCCTACGCTAATAAATGACGTCAGAAATGAAACGGGCGCGACTCCCGCCGGGAGCGAAACCGACACGAATCCGGAGACTGGAACGACTTTTCCATGTGGCGGCGAAAGCCGTTTGGCCCTCCGGCGTGCCATCGGGGCTGCGTGAGCAGCTGGAAGCATTTCCACGTAATGTATGGAGTAACGGTGCAATAAACGTCTCAACATGCAGAGAGAAAGCGCTCGGCCAAGATTTAGAGGAAGGGAAAAAGTGGACTGGTGCGACACGGTCACGCTAGGCTGAGGTTCAATTCGCCTGAGTTATTACTCTTTGAATAAAAATTGGTGAAAGGGAGCAATGGCGGCGCAGCGGGGATTTCCTGCAGTAACTCTCCATTTCATCAAGGAATTTCACTCTGTGACGTCTTTATCCTTAAGTAAAGTTATTGTAGCCAACCGAACTACAAATAGGTGAAATAAATAACACGATGATCGACGCTTACGCAGGGCATGGCGGCCATCTTAACCGTCTACCTTCACACCAGGTGAGTGCGAATCCCGGGTGCTCGAGACTCACTGGTAGTGACCGTCCGGGACGTCTGGGGTCCTCTGGTGTTGTTTTTCACGACGTTGATGGATACTTCATACTCCTGTCCTGGTCCGAGTCCCGACTGCGTGAACTGGTTCTGAGAGGAGGGAAGGGTGCTCAGGATTTTTCCATTTTCTTCCTTCTGCAAAAACACGTGGCACATAAAAAAAAAACAAAAAACAAAAGTTAAAATACATGAAATCTATATATAGTGTTAAAATTTCTTTAGATAAGTTATGGTGGCCTAGAAGGGACACTGCAATGTAAAAATAGCACACTGATTTTTCACATAGGAGGTTTGACTTTTGCTTGCTAGTTACTGCAGTTGCAGTCATCTTGTAGATTTTGAATTGTTGTCGTGACTTTTGCATGCAAATACCGATAATTTATATTTTTGCGTTTTCATTCCCAATGCTGCTTCTGCATGTATTTGTGTTGTGGTTTTTGCATTTGTATTTCAATTTAGGTAACGGCTAAATGTTTCTTGAAACTTGAAATTGAATCAGTAATTTTACTGGAACATTTACTTCAAAAAGAAAAGAGTGAATCTCTTATTCCTCTGGTGGGTGTGAACAATACGCTAAGCTTCTTATTTCAAAGTACAGTGATTTTTTTTCCTTTAATGTCAAATGTCTGCGATATGTCAAAGGAAATAACTGTGAGGCGACTCTACCAGCAGTTTCTGCTGCTGATAAAACAACTGCTTCTGATTTTCCTTCACATTTGGCAGCTTTACACCGCAAGATATAGAAAAACACTTGATCTATATCTGCCCCACGGAGAACCAGAAAGTTAGCAGCAGGAACTTAAAGGTCAGGGAAGGACAACACTTTCAAAACTTGGCAAAAACTTAGCAGCAACCTCAGAATAGAAGAAGACCTGTGAAAGATCCAGAGCCACAGTCGTTCAGTTTCAAAGAGCCGCTGCCCCGGCTTCTGAGCGGCAGATTCAGCTGCAGCTCTTTGACATCCGGACTTGCCCAGACTGAGGTTTTCCATATGTCACAGCAAATTTAATGGTTAACACTTAAATAAATCCATGTTTGGCTGAAACTTCCAATAAGCTGGGCTGGCTTATAACCTCTCACTTTTTCCCCTGATGTTTAATAAAACTCAGAGGAAGTGTTCAAAGAGCGGGGACCAGACTGACCGTGTTGCGGAAATAGATCTCCCAGCCATCAAAGGGGATGTCCAGCTGGTCCCACACCACCTCCACCGACGTCTCTCTCACTGACTTGAACCTCAAGCCCTCGGGCTGCGGAAGATCTGAGACCAAAGCCACACAGAAGTGTTACTCTTTCCCGAAGAAACTCGGAGCAAACCGACGCCGGAGCGACGCTGACGTACGCGTGGCCACCCTGGCGCTGACGGGGACGCTCCTCTTGTTGCTCAGGACGGCGTAAACGTTGATCAGGTACTCGAAGCCCGGCTCCAGCTCCTTCACGGTGGCGGCCGTCTTGTCGCCGCTCACCGTGACCTCCTGCTGGAGCCCCCCGGGCACGGTGGGCACGTACGTGATGAGGTACTCCGTAACGAGCATCTCGTTGTTCCAGGACAGGTCCACGGTGTCGGTGGTGACCTCGCCCACCGTCAGGTCCTTCGGAGGAGACACTGGGGGAGAAACGACGGCGACAAAACTGCTTGAGGCTCCGGTCTCGCTCGGATTCTCGTGCCCTCAGTGACTCGGTATTCACCGCGGGGCGGCTAATGCGAACTCCAGAGCCACATCTGGCTGCCGAGAGAAGGAGCGCAGAGCTCAAGCTTCTCTTATATTCCTTAAAAACGGATGAGTGCCGAGTGAATTTTGAGAATGGAGGGAAATTACATCACACTGGATTCTCTTTAATAGAAAATTACATCAAGGCACGGAAACTTTGCGAAAACGTGAACTGCCAAACCTTTCTATGGTCTGACTGCCGGCCGCAAGTCCATTTTATTTTCTACTTTTAGTGTTATTAAGGCTTTTGACAAGTAACCATTCAATTTTTGTTGTTTTTAGGAAACACTGTCTAAACGGCACAATATATGTCTTTATGTGTCACAAATAGATTCACTTTTACTATCAAAGCTGAATATCACAATAATATAAATTTCCAGGTAAGGTGGCACCTTTAAAGAATGTTAAAAAAAAAAAAAAAAATATATATATATATATATATATATATATATATATATATATATATATATATATATATATATATATATATATATGTATATAAACTACTGAATCACCATTTCACGGCATTGTATTTTCAATATTTCTATTCTTGTATTGTCTGTTATTGAAATTCAGTTCACATGTCCAAATCATAAATCACAATATCAAGTTTAATCACTATTGGAACAGGAATCAGAATTGACATCAAAATTAAATTTACTGTCAGCAAAGTTTACAATTACACGGAATATATGATGCCTGCTGTGATTTTTCTTAGAAAAATGTTTTAGTTTTGAAAATATTGACTGATTTATAGTAAAAACATATCCACTGAAGATGTTTATTCATAGATGACATGCCAAACCTTGGCAGGTGATTAACTACTGCCAGAAATTGGCAGGACTGTTGAGTACACAAGCTCGTTTTATGGGCTTTTTTGTGTTGTCTGTGTTCTCACACTGCTTTTACAATTGTCTGTGGAAACACTGTAGAAAGGTCAAAATAACTTTCCTGTTGAAATCCAATTATATGTCAGAGTCAAACTAAGGAATAATAACTAAATCAAAATTACAACCAGATCAGATTTGAGATCAGAATCTGAATTAGAAATAAAATCAAAATTACATTTCTTAAAAAGCAGATTTCAAACTTTAAAAAAGGAGAGTGAGTTGAAACATTTCTCATGAGAGCTTTTTTCACTCGTCAGGATCAGGCAGGGTAACGCCTCATTCTCTCCTGTTTTTAGTCAGCACGGTCTCCATCGTCTCTCAAGTGTTCAAGCACTGTGTCGAAATCTCAGCATTCTGTTGAATTTCAATTCTGTCCATTAATTGCACAAATGCTTTGTGTTAGTCTGTCAACCACTTTGGTTCTGTGTCTTGAAGTGCGCCACCATCAGGCCCGCTGAATTTTTAAGACGCACTTTTGTTACACCGAACAGAAGTGAAACTCGTCTTCACTCGAAGGGGATTACTCTCTTTGCCAGGAGACTCTTCGTGTTGGAAGTCACAGACTGGCAGAAGTATCATCCGATCCCTGAGTAACCCCGATGTATGAATGAGATCAAGATGATCAGAAAAAAGTTGGAACTGTCTTCGTCTCGATTTCACTTCCATTTTGGCATTTTGGCCATCACGGAAAATTATAGCTCTGCAGATGTATTTTGTTTTTGTTTTGAAGTACAGTCAGTAGTGTAACTTTGATGGGAAGTGCTGGGACAGAGTGTGAGCCAAACAGACGGCGACAGAGAAACCAAACTGGAACCAGATGAACTAAAGCGATTCAGGTAATCAACAGCTAGTCTGGTCTCAATGCTGTCTATGAACAACTAGCTGCGTCCAAAAACAAATCTGATATTCAGTTTTTAGGAGCCAACCATAGACAAGAGAGCGCCTCCTACCTTCTGAGCAGTCCTCTCCGATGTATCCTTCGTCACAGACACACTGACCGTTGACGCAGCGGCCTTTTTCCTGGCAGTTATTGATACAAGTCAGCAGTGAGCAGCTCTCTCCCTCGTATCCACTGACGCAGGCACACCTTCCGTTGACGCAGCGCCCCCTGTTGTTGCAGTTGTCGGGACAGACGAGCACAGAGCAGTCGTCTCCCGAGTAGCCTTCCCTGCAGACGCACCTCCCGTCGCGGCAGTAACCCTGGGCCAGGCAGTCGTTGGGACACGCCTTCTGGCCGCAGTCCTCCCCGCTGAAGCCCTCGTCGCAGACGCACTGGCCGTCGACGCATCGGCCGCGGTTCTGGCAGTTGTAGGGACAGCTGAGCTCGCCGCAGTCCCGCCCGGTGAAGCCGGTGTGGCAGACGCAGCGTCCGTCCACGCACTCCCCGCGGCCGTAGCAGCTGGACGGGCAGGTGCGGATGCTGCAGTCCTCGCCCGCCAGGCCCTCCTCGCACACGCACTGGCCGTTGACGCAGCGCCCCCTGCTGAGGCAGTTGTTGGGACAGGACAGCTCGGAGCAGTCGTCTCCCTGGAAGCCGACGTCGCACGAGCACTGGCCGTTGATGCACTGGCCCCTGCTGTTGCAGTTGTTCAGGCACGCCAGCTGGCTGCAGTCCTCGCCTTGGTATCCCGCGTCGCAGATGCACATCCCGTTGAAGCACGTGCCTCTGCCGTTGCAGTCGTTCAGGCAGGTGAGCTTGGAGCAGTCCGCCCCGCTGTAGCCGGCGGTGCAGACGCACCGGCCGTCCACGCAGAAACCGTTGCCGCCGCAGTTGTTGACGCAGGCGCGCTCCCCGCAGTCCTCCCCGGTGAATCCGTCCTCGCAGTGGCAGGTGCCGTTCTCGCAGCGCCCCCGGTCGTAGCAGTCTTTGGGGCAGATGAGCTCGGAGCAGTCGAAGCCAGTCCAGGGTTCTTCGCAGATACAGTATCCGTCGTCGCAGCGGCCGTGGCCTCTGCAGTTGTTGGGGCAGTTGCTTTCAGAACAGCCCTCGCCGAAGAAACCGTCTGTGCAAACGCAAACGCCGCCCACGCAGCTGCCGTACGCGCCGCAGTCCACCGGACAGACCTCGACCGAGCAGTCCGCCCCGGCGAAGCCTTTCGGGCATTCGCACCGCCCGTCCACGCACCGGCCTCTTTTCTGGCAGTTTCCTGGGCACGCGGCGTCAGAGCAGTTGGGTCCTTTCCATCCAGGCTCACAGACGCAGGAACAGGTCTCGGTGCTGTAGTTTCCATGCCCGTTGCAGTATGGCTTGGTTCCCAACTTGCCTTTCAAAAGAGAAAAGGACTGGTTTAGAAACAGTGAGCAGAACACTGTGGGGATGATGGACTTTGTAGCATCAATGCGGTCTCCTCAACCAATCGGTTCATGCAGTTTTCAGGAAGGGTTTTGTACTGGGACAGTTTTCGAGTTTTCGGGAATTTGTGGGAATTCTTACAGGAGAAAATGACATCTGGAGTCGGGGAAAGCAAGGATTGCTAGTTTTTACATTAGTGTACATTTTTATGTGAGTAAATAATATTGTTTTTTGTTCTTTAAAACACAGACTACTTTATAAAATGATGAAAAAGTGACTTGTAAATACTGGACAGTCTGCTACCAATATTCTTAACTGAACACCATGGCCAGCCATTGTTTCAGCGTAAAAGCAGTTTCGAGAAGTTAGCTGGATGACTAAACTGGAAAAAGAATATGAACAACAAACAGAAGCCTAAAAAGTGAAGCCAAAGGGTTTTAACAGCCTCCATGTTGATTGGTTGCAGAACACGGCTGTTGTCGTTTCCTTGTCAGTGGAATAAACATGAGCCAAAACAAGAAAAAGAAAGTCAAAATACTCCTTAAATTCACCCCAAAAGATTGTCTCCATCCTGCCTGGTAGGTTTTGGAACACAAATTGTTATTTAGGTGTCTCTTTGTGTGTGTCTTGATCAATTAAAAGGTGATTAAATGATGATGGCCCTTAAACCGTGATCATAGAAAACGATACAGTCAACGCCGCGTTGACCGTTTCTCTGCAGCGCCGGAGACGCACTGTCCGGTCCAGCGCATGGCAGTGGATGAAGGCAAAAAGTTCTCCTTTGTCCTAAAGTACAATTATTCACTGGACTTTCCCCGGATTTCCAACTATCTGTGGTCACGATCTGTTTTATTCAAAATGTCACACTACGTACTTGGCTGTTTCAAAAATGCCTGTTTTGCCATCCAAATACAAAATAAGTGGAAAAGATGATGAACTTTTGTCCCACTTTTAGATATTCTCATGAGGAGAACATGAACACCAGATCCTATAAATTCGCTATTCCCTGGTAAAATGTACGTAAAGAACAATAAGGAGCATGCTGGTTGTTAAATAGTGGGATAAACCCTCTGCTCTGTTTATTTTCCCATTTTTTTCCAGAATATAACAGCTCACTTTACAATATTCCATATTAGACAGCTGCTTACTAGTGAAATAACTTATTTGAGACCTTATATCGGACAAAATACATTAAATACATGAACTGCTTTAGTCCTACTGACTATGTTTTGAAACAAAGGAAAATAATTTGGACATTGATCGGTTTATGACCACTTTTACGGTGAAAACATGTAATTCCTGATACGCTGTGGGAGCGAGGCGCTCCCGAATCATCCTTTAAATCCTCAACCGTTCTAGTTGACTTCTTGACTAGAACTGGACATGCCATAAATGGGATGTTGGGAAGTTTGGCACTCTTACATGCAGCTGGGTCAGTTTGGGTGCGACCGTGACCATGTGACTCACACAAAACCTGGTTACAAACGGTGCCGCTTGTAAAATGTGGCAGCACTTTAATTGTTCAAATGTGCCAGAAGTGGGTGGAAGCAGACACATCGCTTGGCGGAGTTAAACTAAACAAGCGTCAACTCAAGTAGACTTCCAACATGACCTTTGATTTACCACAAACAAAAGCCGTTTCTCTCACACACCGTTCAAATAATAAATCTGCACATTTGTCAACATATCTAGGCACAATTTTCCAAAGAGGGTCTATAATCACCACGAGTCTCTGTACCCTCATTCAAACACTCCTCCGCTTCAATAAACCACATCACTTTTAGTTTGCTCTTCGTTTCTCGTCCAACCCTTTAATAAAGCATATATTGAATCTGTTTGTTTTCCACGTTGAGCGTGGGTTAGCTGCAACTAGTGAAGAGTGCAAGTTGCAACGCCTAGTTGCTGGGAGACCCACAGGAGAGAGCAGATGAGCAAACACCATAAAGCTGAAAGAAGTCACAAATGGGGCATTAGCTTCAATGTGATTTAGATCATACACATAAATCAAAATCTCTTAAACTTAACAGAACAACAAAACTTTCTTTTTTGTTTTTCAACTATAAACCAATAAAATCACTGACTTATGAAAGTCGAAATTGAAGATTTTCAGATTAAATCCTACTCCATTTAGTTTTAATAAATTTAAATAATAAATCTGTGTTTCTTTCCTACAGGCAGTTTAACCTTTAAGGTGCTTTTGAAGGCCTCTAATCTCAGTATGCAGTTACAGATACAGATAAGATCACGTTTCCTTTCAGAGGAATTACTCACTTTTTCTAAGGCTTATTTTAGCAGCCACTACACCCTTCTTTACTGATGTTAATGCATTTGCATGTCTTGGCTTTCCGAGTCAAGTAAAGCCCCGTTCGGAGCTAATTGATGCTTTGTTGGCCTCAACTGTGCAGATAAAATGACACCCACACAGAAAACACAGATTCCACAGAACAGATGAATGAACCTGACGAGAGTCATACAGGAAGTCAGCGAGGTTACTTCTGAGTGAAGCGCTTTTCATAGAACAGTTAGATAGATTCAAAGTAAAAAAAAAAAAACATAAAAAAAACCTGACTCCTGCCTACCTGCGACCTGAGCGTTGCTGCAGCAGGTCCCGTCAGTCTTGCACTGATCCCTCAGAGCTGAAACCTCTCCTTCCAGCATCTCCAGCCGGCTCATGAGGTCCTTCAGGCCGGGCAGGTCGTCGCCGCAGCCGCAGGCCTTGCGGGGGATGTTGATGCGGTGGGTGAAGACGATCTGGTTCTCCTGGTCGAGCGTGTGCTCGGTGACGTGGTGGTCGATGGAGGACGCCGCCGCCGCCGCGTCTTTGGGGAGGAGCTCCGTGCCTCCTGGAGCGTCCAGGTTGACCGAGCACAGGGAGCTGGCGGGGACGTTGATGTTATAAACGTGGTTGAAGACCACGGGGTGGTCGGCAGCGGGGAGGGAGACATTATGTTCCGAGGGGGGCGCCAACGTCTGCCGCCGATGCCGCAGGAGTTTCTTCACGAGCCCGGCGTTTGATGAGCTGAGCAAAGCGAGGAGGAGAAGGCAGCCCAGAAGGCTTCGTGCACCCATTGTGTGTTTGGTGAAATAAATACTAACTTGAACCTCTGGTTTAGGGTCTATCCTGGTGGATGCAGAAAGTTCTGGAAAGAAAAACACAAAATAAACATGATCATGTGACACAATGTTAAACTTTAAACTGTTATTACTGAACTTAAACATCATGTTTCCATCATATTTATTATTTGTGTGTTTCCTGTACAGATAAGTGTTTTTCTTTAAGTTAAATAATCAAATCAATCCAATGATTTACTGGAATGATTGGAATAAAACACTTCTCACAAAATATTCAAGACAAAATGCTATATGAAGAAATACATTGAAATATTGAAGTTGAACTTCTTCAGTCAGTCTGATAAAATTCCTTGTGTTCGATAGATCAGCTCGTCCCGTTTACATGATCACTGAATAAAAGTGATTGGATTAATATCATCTGACTCAGTCAAGGCATCAATCCCATCATGCTTTGCAATGTTACGCTGATCGTTTGCCGACTTGTGCAGCTGAACCAGAATGCTCACCAGTGTCAAAAACGAGCCGGTTCGGACTTGTTAGTTCCAGACTCTGTGCTTCTTGCTTTAACAAGTCATGATTGTAAACCTCACACCTGTCGAGTTTTTCAACCATTTAAGGGCCTTTTAAAATGTTTCTGTGATGGAACATCGTCTCCTGCATTGTCCAGCTGTGCTTTGGTTGTGCTAAATGTCCAACTGGAAACCGAAAGCAAACTGAAAAATGTGCATATGTGGCGAGAAAAGCTTTGCTTCATAATCTGACTGTTGTAGATTAAATAAAACAGTCAGAAGGACAAAAAAAACATTGAACTGTATGAAATAATTTTCTTCTTTGTGATGGCTATTCTCCTGAGCTTTGAACAGAAGATGGAAATTCTCCATTGCTCTTTTCACTCTTTTGTTACCGTCTGTGGCGCGTGCTTAATAAGGAAAACAGTCACGAGTCTTTCAATCTGTCACAAAAATATTCATGATTATTCCTCATTTCTGTGTCTCTCCTGTGAAAACACTGCTAAAAACAGCTGCGTTGGCACACCAGCTCTATTCAGGGTTCGTGACTGTGTGTGAAATAACTCAGCTGTTTTGAACCCCCAGTATCCATACAGGACAATAAACGGGGTAGAACAGTGTGAAGCGCCATAATGCATCCCGTGCACTGCGCTCCGTCTCGCCCACAGATCTCTCAGATGACTTCATCGGCTGGATGCGAAGCACACTATAATTTGCAGGAGTCGAATGACAAGCCTCTTCCCCGGCGTGGGAAAGCCTCCCTGGATTATGGAGCGATGACTTTCCAACGGATCTGACTACGCAAGGCATGGTGGAAATCAATAGAAGGGCCGACAGTCGAGTCTCAGTACGAGAGACAGCCCGCCTCCTGGACTGACGGTTACGATCGCACTGCGAGTTCATCACAACATCTGCTTTCTTTGATTTTCAGATCGTATCTTTATGCTGTTTTCGTGAACATTTTCATCCCCACACACTCCCAGGTATGCACGCTCCCGGGTCCACACACATTCCTCTGCTGCCACATCTGGGACGCAGCAGACTCGACCTCGGTAAACAAGCTCCGCCTCGGCCAGCTCAGACGGCCAGAGTTCTGGACAGGTGAACAGCCAGCCTGCTGCACCACAATGAAAAAAAATCTGACTTCCAGGAGAGGAATGTGCATCTTTAAGAGATTAAAAAAAGAGAATTCATGCTGTCATAAGAACTTCTGCAAACTGCTATTCAGAACTGATAATGCTTCACCAGCCGATAACAAAACGATGATGTAAATCAAAAACCTTCTTCTGTGTGTTTGTATCACTATATTACCATGACGGGACTCTGTCTCTGTCAAAGCAAATCACGGATTTATGAGTGGGATCTAGTTTATCCTCCGAACAAGAAAACCACATGTACATGAATCAAAACACAAAAAACTCTTACTCAAACTCAGTCGGTGTTCATTTCAGTGCCTACAAATTCAAACTGAACCACGGGAGAGGAAATCGTTTTCCGGAGAAAAATCAAAACCTGAGTTTTCCATCGAGCGTAAGGCCGAAAAATTTAACTCGGTTCTGCTCAATATTACTCGATCACCTACTGAATAGCTTTATGTAGGTGGTTTTAATACGTTACTATTTCAATGATGGCTTTCTCAGGATGTTGGTGGTGTGTGAGTGTGTGTGTTTTATGGGTAGCTCTTGTTAAATGGTCAGAGGGAGTTTAGTCAGCAGTTCCTCACGTGGGTGTAACCAAACTTCACCAAAAAGGCTTTGCATTTCCAGACGTGGTGAAAATTAGATTTGCAGTTCAGGGAAACGATAATAAATCACTTTCCACAACCTAGAGGAGAAACTGCACAGAGATTTTTAAGCTCAAACTCTGTAGCTGTTTGGCTTCACTGTTAAGTTTTGGAAAAACAATCCTCAAATGTGAGCGGTTCCACGACCTTTATATTCAATTCATAAATCTGTTTTTTTTTTTAAGGGAAAAGCAGGTTTAAAAATCATCAAAAGCAAACCTCTAGTTCAGCCCATTATCACATAATCAGTGTTAAGCACATCTCTGAAGTCATATGAAGCCAGATATTGTCTCGAGACGATCTGCGCCACATCAGGTGTGCTGGCAGCACCGAACAGGATTAACGGGCGAGCGGTGTCTGAATGTCAAAGATAAATGTATCTCTTTGAAAATGTGAGTTCTATCTAAGCCAGCCTGTGCTGAAGCGTCCTCTGAGAACTGGAATGAATTTATATCTGGAGAAAACTGATAAATCAGAAAAAAGGGTAAATGGTCTTTAAAACAGCTGAGTCGGCGGAGACGCCTGCACATTGATCTCCCTTGTTATTTTTTTTTTTTTTCCAGATGACAGGCAGCGCCGTGTCCTCCTTAAATCTCTGTCGAATACTTTCCACCAGTGTCGCTCAGGCCCTTCCCTCCGTGCCTACTGCTCGACCCCTGCAGGTTTAACCTCCTCCCCGATCCCCCCTTTTTTTCTCCTCGGTCCTCGTTTCCCGACCGCTGACCTGACCTCCCTTTCATCAGGCGGCCTTTGGGCGAATTTCTTTCCTTCATCTTCAACAGTTAAGGCGCAGGTATAAAACCCAGCTTGGGTTTCACAAGTCTTCACACATCTGGCGAGTGGTCGGACCGAGGCGGTAAATCTGAAAACTAGGTCACGGCGATACATTTTTCATCTCCTTCTAGAAAACTTTACGAGAAACAATGCCGATAATTTGCGACCTTGGAAGAAGGAGACGAGGTCCTTAAACGCCTCGGCAGGAAGCTCCTTGCGAATGTTTGGGTGAAAACGAACATGATGGCTTCAACTCACCGCTCACGTTGCATCACATACAGAAAAAAAACACCTTCTGATGCAGTTACTGCAGTTTTAGACCCTTTAATGGTCAAAAAGGTCAAAGACAGGCTTCAATGACTGAGTCCAGGACTTTATTTTAAATTTTATGTTATTAATTATCATTCTTAGTGACATGACTGATCAATTTAGAAACATCTGTGCTTCAAGCAGCAGGAAATCGATTGATGTGTTTAGAAATTAGAGGCTAGGCTTTGGATTATGTGTTCATTTGCCAATTCCACCACTTCCTTCTACAAGTCATAGGAGCTTACACTTATATTGAATCCACTTCCTGCAACAATGGAAACACTACCCCGGCTCTCCACAGGTCAAAGCTTCACCCAAAATGCCCTCAGGCGGAACTGTATCCTTTTAATAAGAATGTGAAATTGATGTTTGCATCATCTCTCTGCCTGATGTTGACATTCGGTAATAAATCCAGAAGTACTGATGGTGCAACTCTTCAAAAAGCTTATTCAATTGCTTTCTAAGCAGAGGTGAGTAGTGCTTATGCCGATGCAGAAAATACCTTCATGTCCACAGAAGTAAAGCAGTTTCAACATGGTTTCCATCTTCAGATTAAGTTAACTTTTATGGGAAAATAACAGCTATACATATTTGATCATCTCTTCATATATTTTACAGTTCAGAATCTCCACCTGATGTTAGAGAAAGACGACTTTACGAACTGAGAAAAAGCATCGACTGAACATGATTCCTGTCACATCACTGGTCTTCCAGACTAACAACGACAAGCAAACCAAAAAGCAGGGAGGAGAATTGCTGTAATCATAGTGTTATAAAATGATGTGTTACCTAGATTTGTTTTTTTAATCCAGCAACAAAGGTGAATCCCTGTTTCTATATTCAGGTGCTTTTCCTCATAAGCATCTGTGTTTCTACTTATGCTAACAATGTGTGTACTTTCTGTATCTGATCTAACGTCCAGCATGTGTTAACATTTTTCTGAATCCTGCAGACAGCCTGTTTAATACAGAGGTGACTGAAGTTTTTTTTTTTTTCTTTTTCCCCCCAGTTCAAGTCTGCAGGGTAAAAAAAGCCAAGAGGACGGCCCTGAAAGAAGGCCGCAGGGTTGACCAAGGACAACTCATCTGACTGTGGGACATGGGAAGATGATTTGGAGAAGAAACTGAAATAAATATAACCTGTTCGCTAAGCTATAATCCAGTCGCCGTAGCTTCAGAACTCTCCCCCTGATGCTGGCAGCGAGAAGGGAACTTTCCCGCGTGGAAATGAGAAACTGGGAATGTTGGCCCTGGACTGACGGCATCTGTTTTGCCGAGTCAAAGATAGAAAAAGTAAGAAAGGAAAAAAAAAAAAACCCAAACCTGAGGCATGGAGGAACTTGTCCTGCATCTGCATAATAGCTGTGCTTTTAGTAGAAGTGGGAGTGCTTCTGCACGCAGGTTTAATGCGAACTCTGCTGCCTCTCATTACGTCTGATTGACGTCAACCGTTCACATGCATGAGGAGAACCATCAGAGTCCGGAAATAAACGTCCGACAGCAACATGGCGGGAGTCCTGTTCAGCAGTCAACAACAAAATACCTGCATCTCTGATAACGTGTCATTTGTTTACCACAGAGCAAAGGAAACATCTGGCGCAGCTGGAAATGATCGCAGGAAGGCTAATTGGAGAGGTTTTCTGTCGTTGATACAGTGACTGAAATTGCAGCACCTCATTAGCAGGTTCCACATTTCCCCTCAGCTGTGGGTCGGACTCCCTCGTGGGGGACTTTAGGAACACCAACACGGACCTGTAGCGCGTCCTCAGCAGAGACCGAAGCGGAAGCAGGCTTCACATTTAACGGCAACAAATCTCAGAACCTGAGGAGTCTGAGAAACACTTCTACTTCGATGTAATCATGTCGGTTATCGCTTTATTTCTGATGCATGTCAGTGAACTAAACATATTTTGATTTTATACATATGAAGTAATGCCTGGTATTAAATCAACTACATTCTGATCATAGACAGTTTGATTTTTTTCACCATATATAAAAAAAGACAAGTTATAAATATTAAAAATCAATCAAACTATATATTTTCTAACCTTTTTTCTATGATCCAAATTGTTAATTTGCTGCTTTACTGTCAAGCATGTCATTGACTTTAATATAATTAAGTTCTGCACAAAACCAAAACAAATAACCTAAATCTGCCATGCTTTTTTTTTTTAAATTTTTTTCAGGCGTTACAAAGAGACGGCTTTGACAGTTTAATCCATGTTTCCTCTGGCATGTAAGCAAACTGTGTATATTCTGCTTTTCATCACAAGAGGGAAGCTAAATATGTCGCCTTCTGCTATTTTCCTATTCCAGACTCTCCAGTGTGATGAACAGCTGGTAACGCTCCCGCATATGACTTGACTGAATTATTACTTGTTTAAAATACAACAAGTGGCATAAATACATAATCTTTTGTGACTTCTTTCTGTTACAGACTATTTGATGTTATAATTTATTGCATTTCGAGTGAGCTCAGTGTAGTGGGATTCACTGAGCGACCATCACACGTCACTTTTCATCATTATCAATCAGCCAATTTATTTTTCTATTAGCTGTCAAGGATATAAGTTACTTCTGCAATGATGACAAAAACATCCAGAAACCGCCATCTGCGCTCATAAAAAACACACCTGATTTTAGAAAGTCTGAGCAGATTTACAATGTTAAAGGTCCAACACGCTGTCACAGTCAGAGCTGACACACACACACACTGCAGTTATATAACAACACTCACATTTTCACTTGAATTTTCGGTGCTGTGATGCCATAGCTCAGCTTGTTAAACACTAAATCTCCATACTTTGGGGCTGCACCTTTTGACTGAGCTGGACAGAGGAATTCAACAAATTTTCCATAAAAAAAAAAAACAAAACTAAAAGGTGTGTGATTATGAGTTACGGTCCACCTCTGGTTGTCTGGGTCAAGGTCAGGCAGAGGGAAACGGTGCAAGACAAGCCTGGAGGGGGGAGCTCCGGCTCCGAAACCAGCTGTCTCTGCCTGAGACGCCTTTTTCTCACTCAACTGCACAGACACATGGCAGGAGGACAACCAGCTCAAAGAACCATCATCACCAGCCTGAATGCCTTCAACATGATGTGCATTTTTAGATAAAACCGTGGGTTGGTGCAGGATGCAAAGCTGCAAGTGAAATGAAGTGAACAATTAAAGTCTTCTCCAGCTGAAATACTCATTTCTGCTGAATACAGACCTGGACTGGTGAGTCAAACCAGCCACAGGAGAATAAGAAAGATAAAACAAACATTAAAATAAAACCGCTGTGGAGCAGAGCTTGATTTGGATTCTGTTGAGCTAATGAGGTGAATTGATGAGGATTTTTTCCATCGTTTCTTCTCCTGCTCCCAACTTTTTTTTTTCTTTCTAAATTTTTCTCTCTGATGGAAAATGATGCACAATGAACTGCATCCCTCCAAGGTACCATGATGAATCATCAGGCTTTCCACTCAGAGCGATTCTCATGCATGTCTTAGCCACGTGCATGCACAAACACACACACACACACGCACAAGGAAAAAGGCTTTTTCATACATATTTTCCTGAGGATTTTGACAACACTTTAAAGGCATGTTTTTTGGTTTAAAGTGCACAGCCTGCTAGAGCGATAACTCCTCCACATGTTCACTCTGTCAGCAGTCAGCCATCACCTCTGATCCCTGCACTGGCTGCTGGGTGAGCAGGGAACAACTTGCAGTATTCACCAAGAATGCATTTACAATAAAGTCATATCACTGCCTTCTGGTGATGACAGAAACCTGCATTTCTGCAAAAGCGCAACATTTGTGCATTGAAAGTAATTCAAATAAAAATAACATTATTAGTGAGGGAAACTCATAAAAATGGCTTACCTTTCTGGGGGTTTTCTTCCCTGCGAGTTGTGACAAATCCAGCCAAGTCACGGCTCCGTCCTCCTGCAGCCTCTCCAGCAGGGTGGTAGTCCTCCTCCAGCCTTCTCCTTATCTTATCCTCTCACCATTCACAGCTCAGGATGGGAGTTCAGCTTCCTCACTGCCACAGAGAGTGAATCACAAGCAGAGAGAGAGAGAGAGAGAGACAGAGAGAGGGAGAGAGGGAGAGAGTGGGAGTAAAATGTCTTATAAAGTGTGAGGAGTGTTTAAGTCAGACCCCCATTGCTTAAAAAAAAACAAAAAAAAAAACCTGCCAGCCCTTAAATAGCCGTCAGTCTCACTCCCTCCTTTTCTTTCAAAGCTGCGTCCTCCCCTCCCTCTGACTGCAACTAATGGATGCAGAGCTCCGGCTGCAGCCTCTAAATGAGATGCCACTGTTACTGGGAGTCATGACAGAGTGAGCGGCGCTTGTGGTCATGCAGGAAAATTAGAGGGGAGAGAGCCGGGCGAACGAGAGGAAAAGTGAGTCCAGACTGCAGACGGCACACAGACAGACATTTGCCTTCCACTAGATTAACTGTGGCGGTGATTTACGGTTCTGTCCTCATGATTGAAGCTGCAGAACTCACTTTTAGGTACATTTGCTTCAAGTGTCATGTCACATTCATGGAAATTACCCTTCCATCATATGGTATATAGTTCCAACCTTCATGCTAAACCCACTGAAAAGGACTCGGTGCAAATCCGTCTGCAGCTGCGGCCAAGAGGCTCCTAATGCTGCAAATCTGTGGCATAATTTTCCAATAAGTTAGTAAAAGTGACAAATAAAAAGGTGAAGTTGGTCTTCAGTTCCTGCAGGAAATGTTCCTGCGCTCTGACCGTTATTTTCCTGTGCGGACACGGTTACATCTTCACACTTTCAGCAGATGGAACCAGCAGGAAACAGATGCATTATTCATTTTTTGACTGGGCACACGAGTTGGATTTCAATAAAAGCAAAGCTGTTGAGAATTAGTCTGTGATATCGGTTGAGGTCGACTCAAATCCTGACCGAAAAAAAAACAAGCTGAGCGACCACA
This sequence comes from Salarias fasciatus, assembly GCF_902148845.1. Lineage (NCBI taxonomy): Eukaryota > Metazoa > Chordata > Actinopteri > Blenniiformes > Blenniidae > Salarias > Salarias fasciatus. Next base: position 20,191,967 of record NW_021941229.1, on the reverse strand, counting down.
AGAAGCTCAGCTGGGAGAATCAGGCAGTGTGCCGCCACCAAACAGCCTCCACAGTCTAATCTGCATGTGATTAGACGAGGATAAGACAAGTTATCGGCTTAAGTCTTTTAAGTGAGTCCATGTTGCCGGGTGAGATGCAAAGTTTGGAGTGTGTTTGTAAGCACAAACTTGGAAACAGTGAGCATTTTGTGACATCCTGCTGAGGTTTTCCTTATCCACGCTCGCAATATGAAGCTCTGCAGGACCCCACAACCCTGAGTTGGATAAAATGGGGTTGAAAGAATAATTTATGAAAATGTTACAACATCAAAAGACTGCAATCTCAACTGTCATGTCCAGCAATCGCATCAAAAACAATACACCTACTGTAAACAGTTTGATATCACAGAATGAAGCAACGAGGGAAATTCCTACATGAACAGGAATAATGAATAAAATACTGCCTGACAGTAATTGTGTTTGTTTGTAATTTGTGATCTGAAGTTGTATGCCGCAGCAGATTTTATGGTGAGTTTCTTAAAGTGCTTAAAAACCATACCGTGATAATTACTCTCCATTTCTGCAAATAGATCCTTCTGAATCTTGCACACCAGATCTTTATTGAGTAAAACATAAATCCTCATTAAAATCACGGTGCAGCACGGATAAGTAGATTTGTCACATTTCATTGGGGGGGGACGTGTCGAGCAAACGAAAAACACAAAACACAAAAACAACACTTGTGCGACTGGAATGATCCAATGTGATGAAAACAGGGGGGGTGAAGGATCATATTGAAAGATAAAAATGTATTGTTTTTTCTACATAATCAGCAGAAAAGAAAAGAAAATCTTTTGCAACTTTGTGCAATTTGCAAAAATAATGACAATAAATTTGTAATCATTTTATAGGTTAGCTTAAAGAAATAACAAAATCTTACGTCAAAACAACACAATGCATTGGAGAGTAGCTGCAACAAGCACACCGTGCTTCACGATCTCACAATGTAAAGCAGGAAATGTGTGCATGTCTGTAGTGGAACTGAAGTACGTGCACTCACAGGCTGAGGACGCACTCATAAACTCCGTCACCATTCATCAAATCAAATGTTAGCCTAGCCGGAGTGGACCCCGGGGATCCTGTCTGCAGGAGGGCCGGGGAGAATGAGGAAAATGTCAGTGGAACGGAGCAAACGGGTCAAACTGTGGTCTCCCCTTTTAATTTAGGACTCAACATGTGTTTCACATGTACTGCGCACACTGGCCATGTGGCCAAGCAACACACCGCTGCCCATCTGCACGCCGCTGCTCCCGAAACCAGAAACAAATGACAGTTATGATCACAGCTGAACCATCTGAACAACGTCTGCCTGGAAAGAAACAAAACACTGAGGGTCCACGCTCATCAGAAAGGTAATCAAGCAGTAGCTGAGACACAGTGATGAATCAACGTTGAGACAACAGAAATAATCTGGGTGAAGGTCGACTCAACGCAGGACCTCAACAACATTATCAGTCAAATTACAGTGGAGGGATTTATTCTGTCAGGTCAAGGTGGGATTTGTAAAAACGTTGGGTCCTGCGAAAATTACACAATTTCGGATCAATTAAAAAAAAAAAAAATAGATATTTCATCCATGAAATAATTAAAGGTGTCAATTGACTAATTTGTTAATTAGTTAATGACACAATTGTTGTAATATAACTGATTAAGCATATTTTCCTCATATTTAAAATTCCATAATTCTACCTTTGCAAAGCATTGCAGCGAAGTTCATGGAAACTTAAGTTCTGCATGTATGAAATGTACACTGCATTGATATTGCATTCATGATTGATTCCATATAACTTTGATATATTTTGTTATCTCATTACAACGTAAGCGCCAATAAAGTTTAATCTTCAAGTTAGGTTTTGAATGTTTCCCTTTTGTACACAAGCAGAATGATCTAAATGTCCAAAAAAAACCCAAAAAACAAAAACTGGCAAACTGTGAAACAGAAACCATTTTCAAAGCAAAAATGAGGAAGTTGTTTTCATATTTAAAAAAAAAAAGGTTTATATTTCTAAGCAGTAAAATGAGGTTGTAATTTATTCCAGAAAATGCACAAGTCAAATTAAACCAGTTGTAATAAAACTTTAGAAATGTTTAAAATAAACATCAAATGTTTAATAAAATAAATAGCAAAATGAAAAAAGTTCTTATCTCATTCACAGCCTTACTTTTTAGTCTTCTATGTGAATGCAACCAGTGAACCCAAAGGAAACAAGAACACATCGCTGCCATTCAGTAATCAAGAAAAATCAGTAATCAACTCCAGGTTTTTTTAAAAAAAAGAGCCTTCGTCTGAAACCTTATCTGTTTGGAATCAGGTTTTTACTTACACTAATCAGTTGAGAGCTAATCCATCTGCAGAAGAGGGCATTCAGAGTCCTTTTCAGCTGTGGGCTGAGTTATATTTTGCGAAGCTGCCTAAGACTAAACATCCACTGGTAGTTTATACAGCGGCACTCCTTCCTTTAAATTATAGCTGGATCATCCTGTTCGTTCTGCTGCTCTGACATGCTATTCGGGACAATTCTCTGTCATCCCAACAGGCTGAAACTGGCACCAAGAACAGCGAAGTATCACAGACAGAGATTTAAGAAAGGAGCTCGACGCGAATCACAATCAGCTTCAGCTTGAAGAAAGCCGTTCAGTGAGCCAGGCAACGACACTGAAAGTCTCCAGTAAAAATGAGCTCTGTCACTATTTTACTAAACTCTTGTTCACAGGAGAAGCTTGTAATAAACTCAGTCTTCCTAAGAGAGCAAAATGAAAGATGACTAAGTAACACAGGCATTAGTCTGCATCTACGACATCTGGGATGCATTAGCCAGCCTAAACAGACAGTAATTCATAGGCGCTGTCTGCGTGTTGGTACGTCACCTTGGCACTTTTGCTGCTGCTTCCCCTCAGTGTCTTTACTTCATATATTTGTGCCTTTAAGAAGTGAACTCAAATCATCGATCAACGAGTGAGTGAAGCAACTTCAGCGGTGCTGACGGCTCAGCTGACGTGTCACAGCAAAAGCCACAATAATAAAACTTTAATAATAAAACCGAACAGGCAGACAGCCTTTTCCAGAACTTTATTTTGGCAAAGGTTGTTACTCTACCTTTGAAAGTAGAGCTTAAACTGTTTTCATATATTATCTCAACAGATTCAGTAACCCAGGGACCCGTAAAAAGTGGAGAAATACAAAAAAAATTGACAAGTTCTTATGTGTAATTCAGTTACATCCATGGTGTGATTCATATTTATGCCATAGCTCTTATACCTATTCATCCAAAGTACAAATTGTGGTTAAAGTTTTTCAGACAAGGTCTCACCAGATTAGGATTTACTACCAGCAAGCTGTCAGTGACTCGTAAACACACAGACAGACAGGGAATCTCCTTCTTAGATGACCTTTCATTAGTTTTAATGGCCCACTATAACTCGTGGAGGCTAGTGACAGTCGCAGGACAACTACATCTGCTATCGATTTGTTTCATCACAGCTGGTCCACTGAAGCAAATACCAGAAAACAACTGCTTCTACTACACCAGAAGGTTTATATGAAGTAAAATAATGGCAAGTGGCTGGTAAAGCTAACAGCGGCAATCAAAGGCAATGTATGATGCCAATGGCATTAAGTCCTCATAATCTACCTCAGACTCGCAGCTAAAGGCCGTTTGCAGACATTAAGCAGACCAGGGACGTCACAGCTTGCACAAACATGAACTAATATGGCTCTGAAGGAATCACAAACGCCTCTAAGGTCCCTACTGAGGCTCGCCAGCACATCTGCCGAGAGCCTCCGATCGCGCTCACGGCACAGAGCGGCTTGGACTGTGCAGAGATCGCTTCCCTTTGTTGTCTCAGCGCAGTTAGCTCTAATGAGCTTGAGCTCTTTACAGATTAGAGGATCTGCACGTCCAGGCATTAGTGTAAGGATTAGAGTGACACTGGTGGCTGATCGTTACTGAATGGGGCCTTTGTTGACAGTGGTGTTCGGCTGTGCCGGGTGAGTGCTTAATCAACGACAGGACCCATTATCCTTAACAAGATCAGCGATAGTCAGTCATGCTCACAGTCGATGGCAGAATCTGTGACAGGGAGCAGTGCAACTGTTGTAACTAACATGTTAAGTATGCTATTGAGGGCACATGGCACAACTAACCAAAGATGGTTGAAAATTACAAGAAGGGTTAGACAGTGTTGTCGTTTTTTGTTGTTCAGTTTCCTCAATAAAGTGGACCATTACTATATCATCATCTGGATCACAGGTGGAGACACATTCTGTCTCTTACTGAGTGGACCAAATTAACCAGGAAAAACGGTGTAAAGGAGCTTCAATGTTTACAGTGTTGTGTTTTCTGCATGTATTCATAGATGGTTGTATTGGATAAAGCACCCGTTACTGGCCCCATATGAAAAGTACATCATTTCTGCCATTTCCTAATGTACGGGCATCGTTTTCAAGATGTTGCTGTCTGAACACGAACCTTTACTGAAGCAAAAAACACAAAAACTATGGCGTTTTCAGTCGATCCAACCAGGTAGTAGTTAAGAGTACCTGATTACATTAAATTTGAGAAGATATTTCACTTCACTCATCACTAATTAAGCTTTTTAAGAATTAGTTTGATTTGTAGAAGACAGTCCAATCTACCGCTCACTTCAGGGCCAAAAGGTGGTAGCAAGCTCAACATGACATTGAGTCAAAGGGAGGGTTCACCCTAGAGAGGGCACACACCCTAAGACAAACACAAATATTCACATTAGCAAGCAATTTAGATCCAACAAATAACCCAGAGAAGCATGACTTTAGGTCCCTGAAGAAAGGTGAAGAGATTCAAGGAGAACATAAAAACCACTTCACCACCATTCCACCCTAATAGATATACAGTAGTACCGATCTAAGGTAAACTAAGGTAACCCATGCACCAACATAGCACCTATTTAGCCAACATAATGGTGTAATGTCGGTGCTTCGTCCTCTTCTCCTGACCAGTTCATTTCCCGGGTAAATGGACTTATCAGGTCAGAGGAAATTGTCAATTAAAGCAGACAAAGACAGAAAAGACCTGCTGCCGCTGCATTGGGAGTGTCTTTTGTCACAACTCAATGCTCCAGTGGCTTCGGTCCTCCAACATAAAGAGGTCTATAAAGGGTTATTAATCATTCTCTGAAAAGCTACTGCTGCAGATATCTTCTTTCACTGTCTGAATTTGGAAATAAACTCATTTCTTTTCACTGCATTTGTCATAATTGCTCCCACATAAATAACCTCACAGGTTAAACTGAAACTATCGACCCCGTGCCAGACTGTAGTGTAGTGATCAGCATTCCTGCCTCACGGCGGCTTCGTCCCAGTTTGTGTGGCGTTTGCATGCTCTCCCTGTGTGTACATGGGTTTCCCTCAGGTACCCTGGTTCTTCTTCTACAGTTAAAAATGGTATATTTCAGATTGATTGATGACTGCGAAACTGTGCATGTGAGTGTGTGTGACCGTCTCTGTGTGTTTGCTCTTTGATAAGTGACGCATCCAGACTGTAGCTTCAAATCCCCCGGTGTCAGCTGGGATCGGCTCCAGCTTCCCGCAACACCAAGTTGGACGAAATATAGAGGATCGCTCATCTTTCATGCAATTTTTCGACAGTCACAAGTCTGGATAATTCCAAAATCCCAAATACAAGGGCAATATTGCACTCAATGACCATGAAACTCTCCAAATAAACATAACAACAGAAACATGCTGATTCTCCCCTAACAGATTTTCTTGGGATTTCTGGCTGCGTGATCCACACATGAACAAAAAATATACCAGCATGAAGCTGCAAACGGCTGAGCTCAGATATCCGTGGCCCCTGTTGGTGTTTACGTCTCAGCATTAATCCTCTCCCGAGGGTCGATGACATAAATGCCAACTGCAATCCCGTTTCTGTATTATATGTATTATGACCGTCAGTTTGACCAAGTTAAAACTGTTTTTACTGTTTTACAGCAGAGCTTTTCAATCTTTTCTTTTTTGCAAACCTCTAATAATCTCCTCTTTATCAGCATTTTCACATCATTAAGTTGCAAAGACCAAATAACTTATGCAGATTTTTTTCCCCTTCCCATCTTATTTTATTTTAATCTTTCCTCCCTTCAGATTTATTTAGAAATCCACACCACATCTTAACCGCTGCTTCAAACCACGCATGCTGCGTTGAGTCAGGAAAATCACTTTATTCTAATGAGGGCAGATGATTTAACTGAACTCAGCGCACTAAACCACATCTTCTGACTTCCAAAAGTAGATCTGACCAATAAGGTAAAAATATCCCCATCACTCCAAACTAAACGCGACACAGATCAGTCAAGCCAATTTAAACAATTCTGCTCAAACACAGAGTTCATTAGCATGAGAACTGCACTGCATTTTGCATTAAATAATAAAAATCTGAGACGTGAATCAGCTTCAGACAAGAGTTGACCTGTCCAAAATCTACTATAGACACCATAGAATCAAGTGTGTCTCGGGATTGTGGGAGGAAATGACAGTAGCTGAAAGAAAACTCACAGATGCACAGGGAGAACATGCAGACTCCACAGAAGAAGGCCCAAAGCAAACCAAAGTGGTAATCTCGGCGCTCAAAGCTTCACACAGCAAATAGAGCCAGTCTTTTTGTGAGTAAACAGCACCAATCAGCTAAAGCAGTCACAACAATTAGTGTGATTTATCGTGGGATTCAATAAGAAAAAAAAAAGAAAGAAAAATCGAATTGATGAGCGACAATTAATGACATTTTGAGAGTATCTCTGTATCTGACACAAGAATAAATGTTTCTAGAAAACTGAACCGAATATACACAAAGTAGAGTAATCAGTAAAACTAAAAATATTCATTGTGTTTTTGGAACTAATCGCGGTGATATGTAAACTCTAATCTGCATATTTTGCTCTCACTTTTATTTTCATCCATATTCCATCAGCTTGTTCAATCCAACAGTCTTTAAACTGAAAGTTCTCATCCATCTGTTATCATGCATGACATTCACCGACTGCTGTGCTTTGTTGCAGTTTAGAAAGAAAAACACAGCGCATTTAAATGTCTTTTAGTTTTTATTTAACTTTTAGAAATCATGAATTAATCCCAGCCTTAGTGAATGTCTTTCTGCTCCAACACACCTGCCTAAAATCTTAATTTCATCGTCCAAGTTGCTGAACACCTGAAGCATACTGTTACCATTTGTGCCAGAGTGTGTGTGCATGCATGCATGTGTGTGTAATAAGTGGATGGGACTGATTGTGTGACGCCGGAGTGGTAAAAACGTGCTGTATGAGTGAAGTCCATTTCTCATTTATCATCACCGAGCTCAGCAGAAAGCGCGGTAATGTGCGCCTCATTACAATCAGACGTATTCTTTTCCAGAGTCTCCGATTCAATTTCTGCTTTCAGAGCCTTTAACGTCTCCCTGCAAGTCCATCGATATTCTTATCTAACCTCAATATTGCGACTTAAAAAGCACCACGTTGTGCACGTGCACGCAGCTGAAGACTTGTGAGGCTGGCGAGAAGTGAGTTATAACGGCGCGTCCGGCGGGGGCCTCCCCATCTCTGCAGGGCTGCGTCATTCCAGGCAGCTGACATCTTCCCACAGTGGGAGATGGACGATCTTCACAGAGGCCACTCGGTCTGGCCTTGGTTAGCGGCTGCTCAGCTCTTTCATGCACACAGCTGCGGGAGCTTCGCCGCCTCCGCTTGGACAGTCGGGACATGTGGAAAGTATGTAGGTAGCACGGTGTGGGTCGCTCTCACTAGTTTTTCATGCGCATGAGGAACAGTTTTCATAAAAATCTCAGTGGTGAGCCGACGAAAACTGCTACACGATCAGACTGAAAGGAAAAACAGGCCATTTCAAGTTATAAATTAGGAGGGATTCAGAACTTTGGTAACACTTTACTTGAAGCCCCCCTGCATAACACATTATAAGTACATTCATAAAGCATTATAATGCCATTATGACATGTGTAGCTATAGTTATAAACATTCATAGATGATCACAATGCCAGGACCAAACCCTAACCCTAACCCTAACCCTAACCCTAACCTTAATCCTATGCTGTATACTGCTGTATAGTGAGTTATAAAGCATTGTGATCATGTATTAGTGTTTATAACTACTTATAATGTGTTATAAAGAGGGGCTTCAAGTAAAGTGTTACCAGAACTTTTCTACCATGCGAATTAGTTGTAACACTGTATTTCACTGAAAACGGCCTTCTGCTAACACTGTAGGGCCTCATTGGAGTGAAATACTACAACACTAATACCCACAAACTGCACCATGTTCAGGGTGTTGAAGAATAATGTGCAGATGAGCCGGCCAGCCATTGATAACTGTCAGCACAGCCTTTGCTGCTCGAAAGGCATGAAAGTTTACTACCCTGGCTTAAAATAAATACGTCATGTAGATACAGTATATTTCAAACTAGCTGTCGAGCCACGTTATTCTTCTCGGCAGTTGACAGGAAGGACAAAAATGTCTGCAACTGACCATTATCTTTTCAAGATCCTTTTATGTTTGACATAACAGATACTCTGTCAGCTCGCAAAATTAAAGTGTGGATCATCTGCGTTATTTCCCCCTGTTCCCAACATGGAAGAGATTATACGGAAATGATGTGCTGCAGTCTGTGACCATCTGTGGAAAGGACGCCAGCTTTAAAGAGCATCAATGGCAGCGTCACCTCATCCCTCACGTGCACCCAAACACACTGTACTACTGGGAAAAATCAGGGGTAGCTCCACCTCATAAAATGTAAAAAAAAAAAAAAAGATGTGTTTTTAGTTCAAACATTGTGTAAACGTTAAATGAATCCTATTCTGTAGCTTCAGCTTTCCTAAATCATAAAAGCTTATGGTGGAGGTTCTCATTATGAAATCTGGCAATGTGGAAAGGGCCCATGGCATCAAAACAAATGCTCTCATTCCTCCAAACTACTGGAAAATAAATGGTTTTCTCTTTACATCAATGATTTTTCTCAAGAGGGGCAAACTGCATTAGCTCTCCACTAAACACCAGGCTGAGTACGCTCCATCAGTTCCAGCACTTCGTCGTCGCCGTTTGTGGGAAATATGAGATGAGATAAAGATTCCTGGAGGTTGAGAGTGGCTGGCTCAGAGTGAAAACTCTGAAAAATGTATGGCGAGACAGCTGCTTTGTGCGCCCGAGTGCTTGAGACCACCGAGAACAGGAGAACTTACGTCAGCGTAATTAGTTGTGGTTGAACTACTGGATAAACATGGTAAACATCACTGTACCAAGTAATAAAAAAAAAAATTAATGAAATGGTTTTGGAATAAAATAAAATAGCAGCTAACATGACTTTACAGTAACTTCTTAGTCTAGTTTCTCAAATTTCTTTCAAACAACGATCAAATATTCATATGTATGTTCAAGGCACAACTTATCTTTATGATGGAAAACAATTACAATTCAATTAAAAAAAAACGCTTTGACAGTTGCAGTAAGTTCTGCAAAGAGTACATTTGGCACGTGTTTCATCAATGGACCAGCATTTACACTTTCTAAAAGATAAATCATAGTTAGTTTGAATAATAGCGACAGTGTGCTGTATAAACAAACATGCCTTGCCCAGTGGCTTCATGGAACTTTCACTCATTTCAGCTCTTTGTGAGCCAATTGTCTGTGTGATCTCTGCATTTATCCGCACAACGCTTCATCCAGTGTGTGCTGGAGGCAGGTTACGCCCAGGACCAGTCATAGGGCAGACGCAGAGAGACAGTTTCACCCACACACACATTCGCACGCATTGTGTGAGGAAACTTGAATATTCCATTGCACTATGGCAGGAGAAATTTGGGTGTGGGCTAAACTGAAATTTTAGTAAATCACTCTTTAAAAATAAACGGAAATGCTCACAAACAACTTAAACAGCCTAAAACCAGCCTCAGTGTGGCTAGCTACCAGAGATGGCTGAAGTTTTAGAAGAGCGGTTGAACAAAATGCACTGAGGTGTTGGAACAGCCCTCGCAGACTTCCAAATCATTAAAAAAATAATGGTGCATGCCTCATGAAACCACTACATACATGACAGCACAATGCTGCTATCGTACGCCCTCAGTTACTGCCATATTTAACTTTCAATTCAAGCAAAAAGAAAAACCTAAACAAAAGATTTTACATTAAAATTGAATAAAAACGGATAAAAAAAATGAAAACAGTGTCGTATAAAGAGAGTTCAGAGATTCTAGACGAAGGAGGATTATACTCAGCTGCAACTTAAATTCTGTAGAATACTGTATCTGGTTTTTATGTACATGGATCATAAATGAGCCTTTACGACTTGGAATTTAGTTGCTCAACAGCACAATCCCTTTCTCCAACATATTGAAGCATAAAACTAACGGTGTAGACAAATGGGGTATATTTGTCTGCATTCTCTATTTATGAGTTTCATTCTTTACAGCTTCACATGATGTGGTCCCACTTTTCTCCACGTGCATTTCGTTATCATTTGTCTTATAAGTACATCTGAATGATGCCAGTGTTTTAATTTGTAAAAGTTCTACAGGTTAATAAATCCTTTTTTCCCCAAGAGATCTACACTTTTGCTGTTAAAACAAGATCCACGTTTCCATGGTTTGAAAAAATATATCTCTCAAAGTGCTAAATCTGTAAATTATTCTCAGGCAGAATTGGCGGAAAATATATTTCAAGTATTCCTCCCCCCCCCCCAAAAAAAAAAAATCTGCCATGAAGAAAGGTGGAAGAAAGCCAGTTGAGAAACAGTGTGTGCCCTTCTTTGCAGAAACAAAACCTCAATGTTCCAGTTTATGCATTTCCTCCTGCCAAATCAAGCCTTCCCACAAGATAGAAAAAGCAGTCAGCCAAAGACTGAACTTTGCCACGGGCTGCAGTGACCAGCAAACACCCAGCTGAGTGAAGCTCATCCAAATATACAGGCAGATGTTCTATGGTCTGAAGTTATCGTGGAGGAGATTTTTTACCTCAGAGCAAAAAAAGCATAGGATTATACTCTAAACAGTCTTTACTGCAACTTTGCTTTTGATCTGATTTAAAAAGGCAATAAAAATAAACACCATTTAACCCCTTGACTGTAGGTCAAATACTCTTTTTATTAATATTATAGCATTTAATTGTCAACTCAGTATTATTTGGAGGAAGAAGTTAACCTCGGCTGAGAATCATTACCCCAAACCAGTCAAAACAATCTTCTGTTAACATGACAACCACCCTGCAGCCCTCAGATGTGGGAGCTCGTGGGAGGCGGAACATTTCTGTAGAAGTTACTCACTGGTGATGTTCACACAGCACAGAAGAGGAAAACCATGAAACTTCCTTCTATGGCACTGTTCACTGAACATCTCTGAGGTTTGAACTGTTGTTCCAGACTCCAAATGTCACATGAAAACACAAAGCTGGGCATGAAGGCAAAGCTTGAACTTGGTTTTCTGTGGACCATAGAAGCAAAGATTTCTTTTCGTTAATTTGGTCAAACTAATGTATTTCATGGAAGCGTTTTCTGAAAACGCCTTGAGTCTTGAAGGCAGAAGAAATAGAGGTAGTCAACAGACAGCTGTCGTCACAATCCGTCTGCGTGAGGTTGCATGTTTTAAGCAGAAAGACCCGGAAATCCCTGCAACTCATCCCGACTGGACCCCAAGCTGCTCTAAGCCTGACCTCAAGATCCCAATCATGCCAGTTGGTCTTGGGTTGACCTTCAACCCTAAACCAGCTGGCTCTCCCCTTTACACCAACAGCAATATCTGGCCAGAAAGCTTCCTAACTTGGGAATTTAATTAGGAATCTTTACTAGAATCCTAACAAGACATCGGAAGTGTCTCATCTCGCTACTCTCAATGCCTCAGATGTCTCCCAGACGGCCGAGCTCACCCTGTCCTGAACGGTTTGGTCTGTCCTCCTTTCGGGGTGGCTTTACCTACAAACTCATTCCTTTCCTCATGAGAGAAACACCATGAGCAAAGGTGAGGGTGGGGACGCATACCAACCCGTAAACCATTTTGGTTAACGTGCAACTGGGAAACTAAGCGATTGAATTAAGTTTTGCTTGTACTGTGCCTGCCAGACGACAGCTGCACCAAGGTTTTTTAATCTCATTTTGTGTGCCCGGCTCTCCGACACAAGACTATCCTCTTAGTGTCATCTCAAAAAAATCATCTGAAAAAGAAAACACATATTGTAACCTTTACAGTCTCACCGCACTCAAGCACACAGTTGAGCTTTAGGAATACTTTACGAAGATGGATTATTCACAAAAAGAAGTTGTGTACCTGGGTAAACAGCATACTTTCATTAAAATACTAATCAGCTTCAAAATAAAGGAACGGAATGAGCAAAAAGGTCAATATAATATTGAGTTCTTGGGCTCTTCTGCCTTTTCGTGACCAAACAGTGCAGAAAATAAAGAAATATTGCTTCGACTAAGCGATGACAATTACTGCTACCTGTCTCATTCTTCAAACTAGCATTAAATGCCCAGTGGGGACTCTGCTACAGCTGCTTCCATTTATTCTGTGCTAACAGATATGTAAACACTGGCTGAATGCAGTTTATATTACTGTATTTAAAAAAAGAAAGCCAATACCTCCACGTGTCGTCTGAAGTGGTAATTTTGTCTAAATGTCACGAAGACAAACTGTGGTCTCGCTTTCCAAATATTCCTGCTGCTGATCCCCTGAGGACAGTAAAACCTGACCTTCTGATAAGATCTCCGGGTTGTGCTTATTGTCCGTTTCTGTTTTCCTAAAACTTGCCATCCGTCTTCAGGAGAATGCGGCTGCTGTCTCCGAAAACCATGGTGAGCACAACAAACATCTCGGCCATCGAGGGAAAGCTCGGCGGATGTCATCACTTTCCACCAGATTTGCTCCCAGAGCAGCCGGCTGCTATTTTCAGCTTCACTAGAACGACAGATCAAGTTTTTATCTGCGGGGATTCTTCCATGTGTTGCCTTTTATTGTCGATGATAAAACGTCGAGCATCGTCAATCACACCATTTCCTGAAGACGCCAGACAGACGTTCACCACACAAACATTTATAAGGTAATGTAAATACAATGGGGGAAATAAGTATTGAACGCATTAACTGTTTTGTCATTACATTTATTTCCAAAGATGCAATTCATGTGACATTTCTTCCAGACACTGGTATTAACTCAAACAATCCACACATGAAAAGAAATCACAACATTCAAATCCATAAATAGTGATTATGTGGAATTAAGTGCAATAACACAGGAAAAAAGTATTGAACACACTATCTGAGACTCGTTTAATACTTTGTGGAGAAGCCTTTGTTTGCAATGACTGCTTCCAGACGCTTGTTGTATGTATGAACTAATCGCCCACACTGCTCAGGTGTGATTTTTGCCCATTCCTCCGCACAGATTGTCTTCAAATCCTGAATATTCTTTGGTGCCCTCTGGTGAACCCTTATCTTTAGTTCTTTCCACAAATGTTCGATCGGATTTAAGTCAGGTGATTGACTGGGCCATTCTAACACATTGATTTTCTTTTTTTTAAACCATTCAAGAGTCAACTTTGCCGTGTGCTTCGGATCGTTGTCCTGTTGAAAGGTCCAGCCCCGTCTCATCTTCATCATCCTGGTGGATGGCAGGAGGTTCATCTCAAGAATTTGCCGATAGATGTTTCCATTCATTGCTCCTTCAATTATATGAAGTCTGCCAGTACCACGAGATGAGAAACAACCCCATGCCATGATGTTTCCACCACCAAACTTCACTGTTGGTATAGTGTTATTTGGGTGATGTGCAGTGCCATTTCTCCTCCAAACATGGTGTGTAGTATGACAGCCAAAAAGTTCAATTTTGGTCTCATCTGACCAGACAACATTCTCCCAGTATTCCACAGGCTTATCCAGATGCTGTTTAGCAAACTTTAGACGAGCTTCAACATGCCTTTTTTTGAGGAACGGAGTCTTGCGGGCTGAGCGTCCATAGAGGCCATGGCGGTGGAGTGCATTGCCTATCGTTTTCTCTGTAACACTTGTACCTGCTGCCTCCATGTCTTGCTGGAGTGCTTTCCGGGTGGTCCTTGGCTCTTTGAGAACTCTTCTGACCATCTTTCTGACTCCCTGGTCAGAAATCTTGCGAGGAGCTCCTGTGCGCGGCCTGTTGATGATAAGGTGATGCTTCTTCCACTTGCGGATAATGGCCCCAACGGTGCTTACTGGAATACTCAGATTCTTTGAGATAAGTCTGTAACCAGTTCCATTCTGATGCTGAGCAACAATCAGGCTGCGAAGGTCTTGAGAGAGCTCCTTGCTTTTACCCATCATGAGATGTGTCTTGTTTGACTACTTGGTGAAAAAACAACCTGTTTATAGGGCCATCAATTAGCACTAACCCAGCTGATGTTGGTTTGCACTTATAGGAAGTACAAAGACTAATTACTTTCAGGTGTGAGATGGTATGGTGCCTTTCCTTGACAAACTATACAGCTTTCCCATGGTGTGTTCAATACTTCTTTCCTGTGTTACTGCACTTAATTCCACATAATCACTATTTATGGATTTGAATGTTGTGATTTCTTTTCATGTGTGGATTATTTGAGTTTATACCAGTGTCTGGAAGAAATGTCACATGAATTGCATCTTTGGAAATAAATGTAATGACAAAACAGTTAATGCGTTCAATACTTATTTCCCCCATTGTATATACCTACACAAATAAATACATTAATAGAGCACACAATGAGCATGCTCCCGATCCCCGAGGTATGTTCATGAATCAATATGGCAGCATGGCTGGAACTACAACTATTGCAAAAATGAAAAAATAAAACATACCCTATTTGGTTTTATTTGCTTTTAACAAGGTCAGAAATTAAGCAAAGTTGGAAGATGAACATCTCCAGCTTAAAAACAAGTCCCTTCAGTTCAATTTTATATGTGGGATCAACTTTAATGAGATATTTGAGGTTAGAAATATCAAAGAAATATCTAAAATGTTTGAGGGTTTTGCAGCGTTTAACTAAGAAATAAAAAAAATCTGAAAAGTACATATATGAGGTGGCTTCTCTGTACAGCTACATTGAATTTTCTTTTTTTTTTTTCCACCCAGATGACAAAACGGACCAGATTTAACCTCCATTAACTCAAAAGTGAAGAAGTCGCCACTTACGGCACGAGTCGTTCCAGCCACATCGGCTCAGATCCATCTGCAGCAGGTGAAATCTGGTCCTCCGGGAGAAGTTTCCGTCAGCGACGGGACAGCGACAAACCAAGAGAGCACAGAGCAGGATGGTCACACATGATCCCGCACCGCCACATCAAATCCGGCAACGCGTCCGGCTGTCTTCAAAACAAAAAGTGCATCGATAAACTGTGAATTTAGCTCCTGAGCAGGACAAATTGTTTGTTGGCGTTCTCAGTAGCCAACAGTAGCTGATATGTGCAGAGGGTCATCTGCCTCACTGCAGGAAGTCTGCACAATAAAGAAGCCAAAATCAATAGTGGTAACAAGCCATCATCGGAGCAAAAGAGGTCAGTGCTTCCAGACAGAGAGAGATTAGAGCTGGCGTATTCGTCCAGGCACGGCCGACCCGGCGCTGCTGTCCTGACTTGGATGCCGGTTTTACTACTGAAGATGCCCCCATATAAAAGGACACAGTGGAACTGACTGTCTCCACAGGGACTATTAGAATTCTTCCTGATCATTTTTACTTGTTTTCAAATATACTCTTGAGGATTTAAGCCTCACCATACAATAGGGGCAGTTTTTAATCCTTTTTCAGTTTAAGTCTGTCTAAAGCGCAGAATGAAATACACAGAAAGCAAATATTCAAACAGCGAATAATACTTCAACCATTTTTAAAATCACCAGTAATTAGAGAGCGTCTTATAAAGACATTTAGCCCAACGTCATCTTCTGGGCCGAACATAACAACCGTTAAAATTTTGCTTTGTTGCAGCGCAGAGTGTGAATATGGTTCCACAAAACTAAGCAAAAAAAAAGAAAAACTTCATTACTTACACCGTGCTTCACAGCAAAGAAAAACTAAAAAGTTTAAATTTGAAGGTTATGATGGACACTATTTTACCAGTCCAGCTACGTGAAGATGAACATGCAGCCCCTGAACCAACATGTGTCTGACACCCTGCTTTGAATGAAAACTTCACTCAGGCGCGAATCATTAAGTGTTTTGCAATTAAAGATTTATGTGGGCATAAATAAAATAGATCATGCATCAAGGGCAAAATGTTTTTACAACAGCTGTCGACCTTTGAGCCAACGCCGGTTCAGCATACCTTAACAACACATAACTCTTGTGTTCTCTTTGCAGGATGAGGTGAAATACACTGGTGTACATGTTGTTTTGTTCTTGTTGTGTGAGCAGGTCAGAGGTGAAGCTGACACTGTGACTTCTCCGCTGTCTTTGATCATCTATTTCTTAGAAATGTTGCTCTGAAGGGACTCCTTGGAAATCTCATCAGTGACGTGTACGGTTTCCAGGACCACAATGAGAACTTTCCTCTTTCACAGTGAACGTTGGATGCTTTTTTGGAATCGATGCGTAAATCGAGACTTTTTTTTCCTCTTCTTTTTGGAATCTAAAGATGTTAAATGGTACCTCAGAGTCACATCTGTTCGCTTCGTGTTCCTATAAGGGACCAATTGAAAAACTTATTCCTGTGCATTAGTCATGAGAGTTGCAGCAAACCGCCCACCGCTGATCTCTCTATAGGAAACACTGAAGAACATAAAAGGTGGAACAACAGCTGGGTTAGTCTTCCCATTTCACACACACTCCCAGTTTTCTGTCAGCGTTCTGATATAATGGAGGGTGAAAACTCGACTACAAGTTGACACTGGCAGTCTTGTTAAACAATAATGTCACACTTTCAGACAAAAAACACTGGAGATTTAAAAACCTGTACGTCACAGAGACTTACAGTAAAAAATAAGAGCATTTCAGAATACAAGAAGCTGGATTTTCTCCTAAAACAACACAATGGTACAGTGGTTTACACTCACCTCACAGCAGCAAAACCTCAGTCTGATTCCAAGACGGCTCAATCAGATTACAGTTTGCTTTATGGATGGATGGATGGTTACTTCTTGAACCCCCCACAGGAAGATATGGAGAAAAATACCTTTTCAATTCATTTTGTAAAGAGGCTTTTTCCATCACCAACTGGATTAAATGGGTCAAATACAAGAAGTCCCCGAGGCAACTTGTTATGGAGACTGTATGAATGAACTTTTCACCCTCAGTATCCATCTCCCAAGTCAGTTTTGTGTCTGTTATGTGAATGTGCACAGTCAGTGTACTGAAAATCATTATCCTATTCTGACTGCTCTTAAAAAATCCTGGTTTGACCATCTTTACAACATGTAACAACTTTGATTTGGTTGCTAAAGGAACTGAAACTACACAGAACAATTCATAATCTGTTTTTTTTTACTTTTCAAAAAGAGAAGTACACTTTCTTTAGGTCAGATTTATCCAATATGTCAACTGTTATTGATTGCAAATGCTGTTGAAGGAAACTGCCCAAGATCTGACAAACGTTGAGCTCAGTCGAACTGAAATCTTTTCTCCTTTGACACAAAACACACAGCTACGGTGAAACCTATTTGTTGTGTCACACAATTATTGTGGAAAGTGGCAAAGCGAGTGATGTTGGAAAACACAGAAGACCAGAGAGAAGGGAATAACAACAGGTATTAACGTGTCAGTGCAGGTCAATGATCATAATAGACTTTAAAAATGGGTGAAGAACATGCTGTAGTCCTTGTAGAAGTGATCTCTGCAGTAGCTCATGAATTATCAAGACAGCAGATTGTCCCTGCAGTTTGCATGAATGTTTCATGTAGCTCTAAACGAACATAAAAAGCCAGAAAATCAGTAAACACTGATTAAATCTGGTTTCAAGAGAAATGTGTATTTTTCCATGCCAGGATTTAAATACAGTTAATAAGTCTCAGTCAGAAGCTGCTGTTCGAGAACTTCTCTGAATCTCAATCTGAATTAGTCTTTGATTTCCATATTATCAAGTTTCTCACAGAACTTCCTTCCTAGTTTCTACAATTTCTAGTTTAAATCTGCTGTGCAACGATATTATTTTAATGATATTTTGCTTGCACTGTCAGTGAAATATGGTGGTAATGGAGATTTTTTTCTGCTGGTACTGTAGAATTATTCTGTTATCATACATCGGCTTGTCGTTCCAGTTGGAATGTACTGTGATATATTGATATGAAAGTCTCTTCTGAAGACAAATCACATGAGTCTAGAAATTACGGTAACCTCGAGAACTAGAAATATCCCTGAGAGGAAACAGGGGCTCACAAAACCAGACAACGTGACTGCAAGAAAACATGTCATCTGGCACAAACACAAAACAGCTTCATGAGTTATCTGTGGGTAAGCTTTACCAATGAAATCATATTCAGGTTCATCTACAGAGGAAGAGTGTCTATCTGCAGAGAAATGCTGTGTGTTGCAAAACAACGCTGCAAAGTGTGCAAAATAGTTTCCGACTGCTTTGGTGAGAATCAAGAGAGAGGTGTTTTCTGTGGTCTCATTCGGGGTTATTTTTAGTTCGCAGATGAGCGTTTCTCCAACACTATGATACCATCTGGTGCAACATGACGACTTCTCAAACGCTGCAAGTCGCCTTGGTTTCTGTCTGTTGTTTTGATGCTTGCGATGAAGAAAACTGCAAGAAATAAAAACACTAGTGTTTTTTAACATGGGCTCGAATTCATTGTTGATGCAGGAAAACAGCTCTGCATCTAATGTTGCTACCATGTGTTTCCAGGTTCCTCCTCAGAGAGCAAACTCATGGAAAGGCTTCAACACGTTGCGTTGGACCTGGGCAGGAAGTTGTCAAAATTTGAGCCAAGATCCCAGGAACAAATGGAAACAGTGAACGCACCATATGCACTGAAGTCTTATATTATAGGATGGTCGATTACAGTTTTACAGACATAACAGCTGGTAGGAGTTTTTTTTCCTCTTGTTTTGATAGAACGCAGACGGTGATCTTTCTAGTTGATGCTCTGCTATTGACTTCATTTATCACAAGTCCCCAAATGGATCATGTTTCCACTTTTTGGGCTCCGTATAATATTTGGTTTCCATAGTAACCTCACACAGGGCATCAGCACAAATGATTTTTCTGTTCTAAATAGATTTGAAATTGTTAAAATGTGAATACGTCGAAGCGTTTGGATTAACAGTAAACACTGGATCCTGTTTTAGATCAATAACATGTTGATGAGGATGCAGAGAGCTCCTAAACTAAAGTTACATTTGTTTGGATTCCAACATTAGCAAAATATTCAAGATCTGATATTGCACCACTAAAGGTTATTGTGCCGCACTCGTCTCCTTGTGTCACAGTAATTTAAAGTCCAAGGTATCAAATGCAACACGCACTTACAGCACTCTCAAAGGAAGCAAACCGAGTCACATAATGACTAAAAATGAAGACATTTTCATTGGAAATTGCAGCTGTTAACCACGTCCTGACTGATGAGTCACTTTGTGGTGATGTTTCAAAGATGAGAAACTGCCCAAAATGACAGAAACATTATCACATACCATCTCAGACATGTAGAATTTCTGGTTTAGAAAGACAGTTGGTGAGATGAACTGAAAATGAGATTTGATTGAAAATTAAAAAAAGGAAAAATGTCATGAAAACCATTGTCAAACTGGGGGTTGAGAGATTACAGTCTTCTAGCTGTATTCTTTCTTTCTTATCGTTGAATTTCTTTGAAGAAGAAATTGTGACGAAAACGTGACAAATGGCAGATTTTTAACAGAAATCCCAAAATCTAAAGTAACTGTGACCTGTTCAGCCCCCCCGTAAGCTTCATCATATGGCGCCAGTAGGTTCTCTCCTACATGCTGTCATTGAAATCAAAGTTCTCCTGGAATTTTCCTCCAGTCGCACAGTTCTGGGCCGATGCTGTAGCTAAATTATTTGCTTTGAGTGTTTCAGTGTCATCTCTGCTTCAATTCACATAAAGACACTGAATGAATTCTCCAAATGGGAAACCCCCAGGCTAAATAATGGTATTTTCCCAACAGATCTGACAGCTGATAAAAAGATGATAGGAACTTTATAAAATCCCTCTCAGATGCTCAATATGAAACAGATTCTCTTCTTTTTTTTTTTTTTTTTTAGATGTGATAAATCTGGGACTGTCCACTGTTGGTGTTCTCAGGACCACAGAGAAAAAACCCTCTGAAGCTGACTTAAAGATTTATTGAACTATTAGTCTTAACTGGCACTGAACGTGACATCCTCTCTTCTGCATTCATTATCTAAGAGACAGGCATATCTCGCTGCTGTCTGTTCGGTACAATTTTTTTTCCTCCCCCTTACATCTTACTTTCATCACACCACATATAGAATATGTTTAGAATTTCAGTGGGAGGAGCTGACAATTTTTATCTTTTGGTTGGTTTGTTTTATATTACGTAGGTTTATTGTAATCGCAAATTAGCTAACAAGTGTATTTGTTTTTGGTAGATGTGTAATTTTTCATATAAAATGTTTAATATATAAGAAAAGAAAACCCATGATGGAGCGATTCTTTGGAATCAGGTGTGCTGCAGCATGAAGAGACCCAAAATATGTAAGGCAGAGGCCTGTGGGGAGGGGGACTGCTGTCTTATGGCTCTGTAGCCCCAACTAGTGGTGGGTGGCAGCATGACAGTTAAGCAACAACACTAACGGGTTTAAAAGACTAATATTTCTGGCGAGGCCCAGTGAGAGGGCAGAGGTTTAATCGCTTGCATCTCGTTTTTTTTGTCTGCTGAATGGGCAAGACGTAACAGCACTATGTGTATTTTAACACCACAGCATAGTCAATATGTGCAAAAGACATCCTGGGTGCCATTTTTTTTTTTTTTTTTTTCCCTCAGGATGTTTTACATCTTTGAAAACAGCTGGAAATGAATGAATTCTACACAGATATAGGCTCTCAGTGTTTGTATAATTAGATCTCTAAAACTAGAGTGTGACACCAGATGACTGGTTCATCTTAGGAAAAAAAAAATCATGAAGCTACTGGCAATGATTTCTTTATTGTCCTAACCAGAGGATAAAGATTTTATTTGAAACGTTCAAACTTCCCATCAACACTAAAGAAGCCAAAAAGGAATCAGGGGAACAAAATCTAAGAGCGTGATTTATGACATGCATCTTTACAAATCTATTATTGAGAATGGTAGTTGGTGGAAATCATCCAATAGGTTGTCGATAATGCCGTTTACCGACAGCCCTGATCTCCTCCGTCTGGAATGTTTATCATTTGTAAAACACAGCCAGCTGTTCTAATGCGCTCTTTTACAAAACTCATTGAATCATAGCTGCACTGATTTATACTATTTGTTGATTGCAAAACCTGCCAAGAACTCTGTGTGTGTGTGTGTGTGTGTGTGTGTGTGTGTGTGTGTGTGTGTGTGTGTGTGTGTGTGTGTGTGTGTGTCTCTCTATGTGTGTGCCCGCCCGTGGCAAGCAAATTCATTAATTGCGTAATGGATATTAAAGCTCCAGCTATAAACATTCTTCTCTTTTTCTTCCACCAATGGTTCCAGAAACAACAGGGGCCCTGGAGGCCCCTGGAAGACCCTACGATTTTGCACGGAAGTTGTTCAGCATGGCGAGCTGATCCAAACACACCAATAAAACACACTCCGGTCCTGGAAGACTATTTATTTTTGGTGAAAGACGCCTTTTTTGGAAAGAGCAGGAAAGCTGATTGAGCAGTCTCATATTTTTAGATGACATACGATCAGAAACTTTTAACTTTTTCATGGATTCAATGCTTGACTTCATAATAAAAGTAATTGTTTTGGAGGGAAACGCTGAAGAGTGAGATACAGTGCATCCGGGAAGCACTTTCAGCTCTTTACTTTTCCACAATTTGTTACGTCACAGCCTCATTCCAGCATGGATTGAATTCATTTTTTCTTCAAAATTGCACAAAGGTTGTACAAAAAAACGCCCAATAACATCATGACTACAGGGTTTTTTTTTTTTTTTTTTTAATGATTGCAAATTTCTTCAAAATAAACCTAAATATTATCAGAGACATCTTGAAAGAAAAGCTACTCATCATTTCTGTATCCATGTTACATATAATTATTATTTAACTGCGACTCAAAGTATCCATTTACTGCCAATTTACAGATCTTGCAGCACTTTATTCTTCATTTTGCTGGTTTGACTCCACAGCACTGCAGCCTTCTTGAGAGGGATTGATTCGCTCCTGATATTTCTGACTAAGACATAAACACAAAGCACTTAGAGCTTTTCCTCTGACTGAAAGCCAAAATGCTGCTTTGTGTAACATTGCAGCCGTTTAATATTTTCTCCATTGATAGCTCATATATACAACAACATATTAACAAGTAATGTTTCAAATAGGACAGTCGGCTGCCGTATCCAAATAAAATTGAGCAAATATAGACAGATTAGTAAAATGTAGTATTTCAAGAGTGACTGTCTTCCAAGCGCAGTTAAGACAATGTGAAGAACAAATTCCATCCCTTGGCCTAGCAGCTTTCAATAGGGAAACAATGGGCCCATTTTGATTGTATTACTACCTCCAAGTCACTTCCGCACGTTCTTTTATCTAGAAATAAAGTGCACACTGACAATGCGTACATATGGTGTATTTTCCTGTTAGACCACTGTCTTGGGACGCGTTTGCAACACTGTCACACTACTGATCCTTTCTGATTGGATTGGAACCTGACCGTTCGGGAAGTGGTTTGAGTGAAAGCACTTTTGGTGTCTGTTCACGCTTGTCTTTAGGGCTCGCAACTTGTGATCTAAGGAATCAAAAGCCCTGTTAACGCCAGGTGCGAACGGGCCCTACCTGACGTAGAGCCCCGAAGGGAGAGCGGTTTATGGACAAGCTCGACGCTGTCCAGGTGGAAAATGATCCACCTGCAGGTGAGATGTTAACCGCCATAAAACCTGGAACTGCTGATGTCAGACTAAAAGGTCGTTTGTTATTGAGTCTTTAAACACCAGCAACTCTAATGAGTAAGTAATAAGGCATGTGACTCTTTATTGGCCGGTCTCTTGGACTGTGGAAAAAGTGTGACTGAGCAGTGGATCCTGAAACAGAACATCGGTTCATTGTGTACAGAGCAAAAAGTGTGCCTGCATCCTGTCTTTTTAATTATATATTGACAAAACCCTGGGGAGTGACCTGATTTCAGCCCTAATGAGCATTTAGTCACCCAGTGTGAGATACGATCACAGACTCGACCCACAGCGTCCACAAACGACCGGAGAAGCTCACTAAAGTCGAGTGTTGTAGATTTTTTTTTTTTTTTGGTTTTAACAGCGCCACGCCTCAGACGACCGCTCGTATGCTGCGATGACCAGCACAGAGAAAAGAGGTCGGGATCAGCAAGGAGTGATTTACAGAGCATGAACTGATGATCTCAGGCGAGGCTGAAGGAAGCGAGGGCGAGGTCACGCGATGAGTAGTAGGTTTAACTCAGTGAAATCTTCAGTATGAAGCGCTTTGGACTGAAATAACCTCTGCTGTTACGTCAGTGTCCAAGGAGTGGTTCAAACAGAGAAAAAAACAAATCAGAATAACACTGTGTAAATTCTTGTGCATGCAGATCTGAACTGTGTAGGATTGTGAATATATAGCTTGACGTTATCAAGGTAATAAATGTGAGGTTCATTAAAGAAATTGATGGTGAGAAAACATGGGAAAATACTGAGTGCACAGTCAGTTAAATCCTGGAACACTTTAATATACCCATTTCAGATGGTTGGGATCCGATACCAATGGGGAAAAAAAAAAAAAAAAAAAAAACATCGGGTAATTCTTGAAAATGTCTCTTGCTGGGAGGTCTCGAACATTTTCTTTCCATTAAAAGTTTTTCACAGCACAGAGGATAACCACGCTATAACCGTTTATGAGTGGATGCTTTCACTCACTGATCTGTAAAATTACTCTTGTGGCTTTCGGCATCATCCTGCAGAACATATGTGTTATGTTGAAGGTCTATAAAACTTTTTTTTACTGCGGCCAATAAAAGTCTATATGAAAAACAGCGGGTTTTGCAACCAATTGATTATTTTCACTCCAATGATCAGTTATTTTCTCAAGGGAAAAAAAAAAACTAAAACTGGTCAAACTGTTCATTCCAAACTGTGGTTGAGTGATCAGGTAAATGTTGGACTTTTGCTATTAGAGCCCATTGAGAAAATATACGGTGTTAAAAATGAGTTTCGTGTTTGAGAGAAATTTCAGTTTTGATCATAAAGTGAGATCTGACCTACATCCAAGTTAAAACTAGATTAAAATTGTGTACTGATAAAATAGCTTTTGAATTTATAAAACTCACTCATCAAATATTCCCAGTGATGGATATATTAGAATAAAGTTGTACGTTTTTTTTTTTGTTTTTTTTTTTTTTAATTTTTCAATCACTGGTTTTACATGAGATATTTTATTCCTCTTTAAATTCAAAGAAAAGATATTTCCTCTCCAAAATGGCCATGTAAACACCTGAAATCTGCATTCGGAACTAACTTTAATTCCAAATAAACCGGCCTGTTTATCGGGAGAGGAATTATATGTAATTTAGGCATGATGACTTTATTCCGGTCGCTCTGCACATGCTCGCCCATCGCGAAGATGTACTGGTAAAATTCCAAGATGGCGGGCGGCAGCTCGACTCGTAGAGAAAATTCATTTAACGGGAGCCTAGAAGAAATGGATGTGATGAAAAGAGCAGGTGGACGGGCACATAACAATGCAGACATTTTCAAAGCTGTCGCTTCAAAGTTAATAAAGAAAGAAAGACAGAAAGATCGCCATCAAAATGCTTTGGTTACTACCACAATCAAAATGTGGGGAAAAATGTTTCTGTCTTGAAAGGGTTCACATACTCTATATTTCTAGAGTCTGTAGTTTGCAGTTTCTGTGATTCTATCGTTAGAAGATCGATCTTCTGTGTAATAAATATCCAATGGATTTCAGAGATTTGGACTGATATATTCACAAAGCTCAAAGATCTTTGATGATAGCTGCATCCAGAGTCAATGTCATCTATAAAATTCCCAAATGGAGTGAAAGCAGCTGGAAGAACAGTGATCAGACTCAAAGATTGAGCCTCTTCTCTTTCTGGAGTCGATGTGTAAATGGCCCGCACAGAAAAAGACTGAAGTTCACCGAGTTTGCAGTCTATTATTTTCCAAATCCCTGGACTTTTTCTGCATGAAATGAGGATTTGTAACAGTATGAACTGTATGAAGAAGCAGCGTGCCCTCACAGATCCCTGCTGAAGAACAGGAAAAGGTGACCCTCACCAACTGGCTGCAGGACAACACAGTGGATTATCCACTGTCACCACTGAGCACTCAGTGAGTCCAGACTACAGACTTTGAGGATTTCCGCTGGAGTTGGCAGCATCTTCCCACCAAACACCACTGGGGCTACGAGCGCCTGAGTCATGAACCCATGTGCATCTTAACTTCTAACTACAGAGTGTACAGATTCCTAAATATGCACAGACTCACTGCACTTCTTCCCAAACTGGAGCTTTTTTTTTTTTTTTTTAAACATCTGGAAAATGCAAAAAAGAAACTAGAAAACATGAACTGTGTGAATTCATGGAGCCTCTACGTTAGCAAAGATTTGAAATAATTTGCATCTTAATATTCTAGTTCAACTTCCAAACACATTATCCTCTTGTATATCATCCTGCTTTACGATCAACGCTGCCATGGGTCCACATCCATCCATCTATTCTTATACATTATCCAATCTAAGGCTATTGGAGCCATTATATCACAAATCTTCAGGAAAAAAAATACCTTAAATGCATCATATTATTGAGCTCAGCAATTACACAATGCTGTCTTCTTCTGAGAAATTTCACAAAATGTTGCCTAAGTCAACATGCTGCTACGAAGGGCCAGAATAACCGAGGACGAGACTCTGATGACCCATGAACGTCTGCACAGAACTGAACAGCTGCTGAGACATTCTAACTCCAATAGTAAAAACGTTCCGGCCGCCGAACACGTCAGCCGCATTCCTGCGCTGAATGACCAGACGCCGCTCCTTCCTGCAGACGGCTCACCTCATGGTAAATGAATGCACTCCATTAGTTTTGACAGCATTCTCCAGCCACGGCCTTTTAAACAATCACATATCAAAGAAACGGGCCGTTTGTTCGAGCTTCCTGTCTTTCTCTAAGTTGCATTACACAGACGGCCGTAATGACTTCAGACATTACAGATCCGAACCTCCAGGTGGAAAAGGAAAGTGATTTGAAGTGCCTGACAAGACAAGAAGAACAAATATGTATCTGCCTTTCATCACAAACGGATGCTTTCGAATCCACTTCCATGTAAAATCAACCAATTGTGGCCACAAGAAGAGCTGATATTTGGCATAGTGATTACTTCATTTAGACTTTAGTAGTTATTCAGTGACGTATAAGAAGATATCTTAACATTATATTAGACACTCATGTGTACAGAGGTCTGTGACCCCACTCTGGGTCAAATATGTTCCAGAGGCAGACGGACACATTCATTTCCTCCTGTTGTTTAGTCTTTGCCAGTTATAGATGCTTCGTGTCCGACTTTAAGAGCGTTATCCAAAAGCGGTGCATTGTTTCATTGCACCAATCATTTTCTCCGTGTCTGGTTTATGTACATCTTTACTGCTTTGTCATTGTTTCCTTCAAGCTAAATCCAAAACAGAGAAAGACGACGTCCGTCGCAACTGCTCAGAGTTTTCAGGGAAATTTGTGAAATAATCACAGTTTTAGAGTGACCTTGACATTCCAGACTTTTTTAAAACAGAAATACTTACTTTCTGTTGTTATTGATCACAATATAAGAGACATATCTTTTTTTTTGGTAT
Source organism: Salarias fasciatus (assembly GCF_902148845.1). Classification (NCBI taxonomy): domain Eukaryota; kingdom Metazoa; phylum Chordata; class Actinopteri; order Blenniiformes; family Blenniidae; genus Salarias; species Salarias fasciatus. The sequence goes on along the minus strand of NW_021941229.1, from coordinate 20,165,012 downwards.
TAGTTTGGCCAAAAGATGATTTCACCTTTTTCAGTGTAAGCTTGGCTGCATTTCATGGTCACACATAGTCAAAACAGATCTCTATGAAGAGTTGAGTCAAAAGTATGACAAAATGTCTTATGAACTTTGTTAATTAGATTTTCCCCCCACAAAGAACAGTTACTTTTCTAAAATGATTAAGGAGAGAAAAGTATTTTAATTCTAACAATTTCTTTCAATTTTCACTACAGTCAAATGTAACTCCACATGTAGAACGCTGTAATCTTTTGATCATTTCTCCACTTTTATCGTGTTATAGGTAATGTTTCTATTTTAAGTTGAGCTAAAAAGTGCAGCTTACATTTCAATGTGTTAATTCTGATTAAGTGATTAGAGGAAATAAGAATGATTTAAATAAATTTGATGCGTCCAGCAAGTTCCTTTTATTTCCATGTATATGGATGCATCCTTTTTTAATGAAGACGTTTAAAAGCAGAATGATTTTAGAGTTAATAATAATGCTCTGGCTTTATATAGCACATTCCTAGGCACTCAAAGTCACTTTACAACTGTATTATTCATTCATTCCATACTCAGGTAAGTTATGTATGTAGTCTGATGGAAGCAAGGCTGCCAATCTGCGCCATCAGACTCTCCGACCACCACCAACCACTCACTCTCACACTGCATTCCCCCGAGCTTCCTGGTGTTCCCTTGAGGTCTCTCGTCCAGGCGCTGGCCAGGCCCTACCCCACTTAGATTTCAAGATCTGACAGGATCCGGCATCACAAGGAGGTATGGACAGTTTTCTCTGTATGAACTGACTGGTTCAGAAAGACGCAAGGCCGCAAAGGGAGCATAATTATTTAGTGAGTGGCTGAAAGTGATGAGAGAGACATCAATAATTCTCTGCTTATTCAGGGAAAAATATCACAACCCTTTAGAACAATGAGAATGACAGAATAACATTTATTACAGTATGAATTGAAAATTCTATAAAAGTCCATCAAGATTAGTTAATTTACAAGACAAGACATGTTATCAAAATACTCCAAATGAAGAAAAATACCTCAGCAGTAATATTCTTTCACTTCTATGTTGAATACTAAGTGTACTGCGAACAACTGCTTTGTTTGAGCGTTGTCAAACAGCAAAGTGCCGGTTAGTGTTGTCAAAATGCCTTTAAATTACAGACTGCTGCTGTTTACCAGAAGCTTTAACAGGCTTCATCTCATAAACCTCCACAGAAATCCAGACAAACGCCTATTCCTGCAAACCCATCAACCACACTCTGAACCCAAAACTACATCTGTAAGACTGTTTTTCAGAGCTGATAATAGTGATTTCAAATATTTACAACCCTGAAAATAGGCACATTCTTTGGCACACACTCCCACAACAGACACACACTCCCTGCTTACTGTTTCACGCTAAATATTTTTAGATCATTCAAGTATGCAATTATATTGGATAGTCTTTGTGTTTTTTTTTTAATGTAATAAACACGAGGGATTTGAATTCAATTGATTTTTTTTGTACTGATATGTACCGATTTCCCTTCAAAAGGTTCAATATGGCAACAGCAGATAAACAGAAGGGTCTGCCAACAGATGTTTGGCTGCTTTTTGGACTCCAAAAAAGAAAAAAAGAAAAATATGAAAAAACAATGAGCTGGACAAATATAAAGACATACCAAAATAAAAAGAAATGCAGCAAGGTGAAATACAATAAATCACTACAACATCGCAGCACGAGACCTCGGCCACAGAAGACACTATAGATAAAACAAGCCTGCACAACACATTGCTACCAACCTCTCCCTGCGCTCAGAAAATGTAACATGTGCATGGACATAAACCACACTGCGCTGTTGACAATAATTGTTAGTTGCCCTGAACCTGTTGCACATTAGCTGTTTTGCACACATCCATAATTTAGCCACACAGGGAGGCCAAGTCGTTTCATTCCTGCTCGGCAGAATGAAACTCAAAGACAACAACACTACTGGAGCTTCCCGTACATAAACAGATGAGAGATGATTAAACAGGACAGTCTTCTGGATATCACATCGCACATCACAAACTTCCACATCTTTTCCAAATCCAAGCTTCTCCTCCGTCCACACTGGTGCCAACATCAGGGCCGGGCAGTGACCAAGACACGGTTTCCAAAACCTGAAGTCATTTTAATCAAGACCAACTGCAGTTGAGATTCAAGTTTGAAACAAGTCATATAATGTACTGTATGACTTATGAAAATACATGCAATGTCACACTCTTCTAATCTAATAGATTTTACACAAATCTTGAGCAATTTAAACAGCTCTGTTAATAAAAGGTGCAAATGAACACAACAAAGTGGAGCTTGCGTTATAACTTTGGTTTTTAGCTTTTAAAGTAATTCAGTACAGTGGGTTTGCTCGAAATGGCTTGCAAAGTTATTCATATTAAATCTGAATTGAGGTGATAATGGACTTTTAACAGTATTTTGCTGGTTGTGTTTTGCAGAGGTAAACAACAAACAAAGAGGTCTTTATCACCATTAGTGTTGTGCAGTACTGAATTTTGTTGGGAGGTTTGGCCATTTCAGGGTGTGAAGGAAAGTGAGATTTAAGCAACTTTTATACATTGTTAAAGAGAAATAACTTGGTGAAAACACTACGTGGCAATGCACAAACTTGAAAAGAAGGATGTTTTCATAACTTGTCCTCGGTAACAAACCCAAATCTGATTGGGGGCAAGTTCTGTGACTGATACATTTATTATTAACCTTGACGTTCACAATATATATTTTTTATATTCTAAAATAAAAAGTCATGCCAGAGAGGGTTAAAATACTTAATAGGGGCACATTGCACCCAATAACACTGGGAGCATCAGTAAAGTCCACATTTACTCAATCACTATAATTAACTACAATTACAATAGTGACAAGAGGCTAAAATGTAAGCAACAAGGGCAGTATTATAAGAAATTAGGTGTCAGGCCTAAATAAACCTGCAAACGTGCGTTTCCTCATTAAAACCCCCAGCAGTAAACTATGGAAACGTGAAACTGCTCCAGGATGAATAAAACTGAATTAACACAGAGAAGCCAGGCACCGAGCTCCAGTCTCCTGCTGAGACATGCCGGTAATAATAAAACAACATGATAATGGTGTGAAAACAGAGTAAAAACCATTCATATACACATTAACAGAACATAAGTTACTTAACTTCAGCTGAAGTCGTGCTCCACATCCCTACAGATCCAGGCACTCAAACTGTTGACCGCCAACACGCTAACCAGAGAAAAAAAAAACTTATTTACTTCATCCTCACAGATTGTTCCTGCAGTGGTGTGTTAATTTATCGGTTATTTTGGGCTTTCTTTGCTAAATAATCCGAGGAAATATTGCAACACAACCTGTCCCAGGTGAGTAAACGCTACAAGAGGCGCCGGTGCGGAATCCAATATGGCGGCGTGATGGGCGCCGCCATATTGGAACTGGTCCACGGGCGGTGCTATGGGTGTTATGAACCACTGCAGTGACTCACACTCAAACCACCAGCTGCTTTTTTTGAGAGGGGGCCAATGCCAAGACACTTCATAAAATTAGTGTTGATATAAACTCCGGCCAGGTCATTGGCTGTTTTTTTTTTTTGCCATTGTTTTATAATAAATAAATTTTGTTTACATGTGCATGCATTTATATCCTCACATTACACTCCCAACACCCTAAATATGTTAACAATAAGAATAAAGCTGAAAATTCATTGGTATTTTAACTTTTTACTAGAGTACATTTCATTTCAAAACACTTAAAGCTTTACTCTTAAGTTGGCATCCGAACTTTTAAAATGTTGGGAACTTATAAATTTACCACAGCACACATAACTTTGCATTTGTACATTAAAAATATTATTGAAATTAAAGCTATTAAAATAAAGTCTCTGTCAAAATGTGTGCATAGTGTAGCAGAGCTTATCTAAACTGTTTTCAATCTGGCTGAATCACTGTAACTGAAATGTGATTTTCAGAGTAACTCTAGACTACAGCGTGTTGCAGAAAACTGAAGCTTGTTAATGGTGTCACTGTCAAAGGAAATAAGGCTTGTGAGAAAACTAAAAGACTGTCCTCGTTTTCACAGCGGACCACATCCTGTGGAGGTTTAAGCACTGTTTTGTCACTTCATTTCCTCCACACTCTGTAACTCATAGAGCCGATCAGGCCTCTAATATCAGTGGGAGAGTGTATGGCAGCTGTGAGCAGCATCAAACCCCATAAAGGAAGAAAAATACTCTGTTATATCCCCAACAGCTCAGTACTTTCATCACAGTAGACATCCTGTATGAAGCACTAACAGTTCTGTCTTTGTGCATGGCAGGAAATAAATAATCAGTGTTTGTTCCTAAATGGGATTTTGGAGAGGATACTCCGGTAGTTCATTTCCAGAAAATAAAGGCCTCAATCGATTTTAAATGGAAAGGCAGATTACACCAAAATTACCCTTCCCATCAAAGTACAATGATCCCAATTCAGGATGGTTTTAACTGCAGCACAGAAACTCATTGAGAAAGACACAGTGCCCTCTGGTGAGCAGAGGAAGCAGCAACGTCAACATAAATACAACAATTAGATTCATTTTGGGTAAATTTCAACGTCATTTGAGTCTTTAGTTTTATATAGATAGAGGGTCTGTGTGATTTTGACTGACATGAGTTGACTTGATAATACTTATCATTTAAATATACCCCAGAGCTGTTGGCCCCTTGTTTGAAACAACCCTCTTCTCATGTAAAATCATGAAATATTTGAAATGATGTGGTAATTAGTTAGTAATCTTAACTTATCTCCAGAATATATCCCGATCAATCCTCAATTTCTTTGATTTTTTGTTTCCCCATGCAGTCCAAACATGCTTTTGAGATGAAGTGGTGCCTGTAGGTTTGCATGACTGTGTTCGTCCATGGACCGGTGATCTTTCCAGGGTATATCTTTTCTGAGCTCAGAGTCAGCTAGGATCAGCTCCATCGCTCACAACCTTGGATTAGATAAAGCAGCGTAAACAATGGATGATACGCAAACAATTGTAATTATTGAACTGGTTGTTTCCTTTCTGGGGTTTTATTGCTTCACTTTCTTGTTCTTGTAATTTATCATCTCATTGTCCGTCCTGCAGGTCAAATATGAGTCATTTCAACTTGACCCGGTCAGTCACAGAAGTGTTATTTCTCAGAATTTTACTCAGATTCTCCAAAAAAGGGCTCATTTGAAACAGTTGGATGAAACCATCAAACTTTTTTTAATACTGCATGTCCTTTTTTTTGTAGCATAATACATCAATAATCAACATGAGAATATAGATATATGAATATATGGCTCTAATTTCAAAGTACATAAATCACTCAAAGAAATACCCTGTTTGGACACACAAACGATGCGATGCAAAGTGCACAAATGAAGAGGGTTGGTGTCAGCGGCGTCTCGTGACGGGACCGCCGTACGCGGAAAAGAAGCTGACGTTAAAGCTTACATTCAGAGACCTCGGGAGGATGAGACATCCAGGGACAGCTTAACGAACAGTGGACATGAGTTATGTCTTCTGGTGTTTGTTGACAAAACGCATCATATTAAAAGAGCACACACACACACACGCACGCACACATGCACGCACGCACACACACACACACAAATAAAAAACATTTTTGGCACCATGTTGGTTAGCATAGAACATAAAATACGACTTGCACATTATTAGTAAATGGAGGTAATGTTGGATTTTGGCACCTTACAAGAACACTCAAGGTTTAAAAAAGTCCATGTAGTCCTACTTATTACATGCTCAGTTTATCACTGAAAGGTTTATGAAGCTAAAAGTAGAAACCCACCATTTAGTGTACATATTTTTCAACATTGAAACTGTCCTTCAGGAAAGCTCGCTGAGGCTTGGTGAATAGTCAGTGATATGAGATCCCTCGCGTTGACGAAGTAACTCAACGGCGGGGAGAGCAGCGTACTTCTGAAACTAGTAATTTTCAGTGCTTGGAATGAGTTAATGTAAACGAATGGCAACAAATGAGCCGAGTGTGACCTCTGTGTGTCTGTCCCAATCGTGTATTGCACTCTGGAAAATATCATAAGTCCTCGCTGGACAAAGGGGTCGTCCTGGCCTGTTCAAACCATCAAAGAAAAAGCTGGTATATAGATATAGAATTAATAAGGTATTCAGTAATACTATGCTTATTATAACATCATGTGTATATTAACATTGGTATATAGATTATTTCAACATTATGATATGAAAGATACATATTTATAAATTGTTATGAATATAGGCAGCCGCCTCCGTCGAGCGGACGCGGCGCCAGGTATAACATAATATCTATTCAGTGTATTTTCATCCAAAAAAATACAAATAAACGCTTTCTCCATCGTGAATGTGAATTGAAGCCTCCCATGCACAGAGAGGTTTCAATACAGGTCGAGACTGGTTTCCAAACAGGCCAGAGTTCCAAACGTTCAAAACCTCAGCATGCGTGCTAAGTAACAGCGACCTCTGGTGGACATGTAGAAAAATGTCAGTCTGGGGTTCAGTTTGTAGGAAAATCAGTGAGAGGACACTAAAATAAAAAAATAGATAAAAAAAAAGTCAAACCCTAAACTTTAAAAGATTTCTCCGCGATAAATAACAACAACCTGTGACCTACAACAACATTCTCTGCGTCTCCAGCCTCCCTACCTCCACACACATTTAGCTCATGTATATTTGCACCGACATATACCGTATATTTATATATTTATAGATATATATTTATAGATATTAGATTCACATCAGTATTCTATCTTATAGCAGCAGAAACAACATACGCACTGGATACTGTATGGACAGAAAACGAGGAACGGACCATTCCTTCATTTCGTGGATTTATCTGTGTCGACTCCGCTCTGTGGTGGGGCACAGCACTATGTGTTGAGATGTGAGCTGGTGAGCATTATCCTGGGGAGAACGCTCCAGTTTGTCAGAGACACAAACACGTGTAAAGTTTGATGCCTCAGGCTTGACTTGGCAAGCTGCCCTGACTCCTTGGTAACTTCACTGTATCTTCCACAGATGTACCAAACCACCAATCAGAACCACCGAACCAACCCCCCTCCCTCCCCCTCCCTCTTCCCCCCACCCCCCTTCCTCCCTCTCTCCGGTAAGAACGAACACACTCACTTTTACACGCAAGTAGCCTGGTTGCAAAGAGACATGCAGGCAATGTCCACCATCACGGATGGCTAATTCACTAACGAGTTCAAACGACAAAATGAGGAACCTCTCGGAAAGCTCGGCTGGAAACAAGGAGCCATGCATGTCGCTTCAAAGGGAAAAGAATAAACTGGCTGTAGTCTTATTCATAACATAACTCCACGTTTGTCTATGCAAATTCACTCGACACTGGAATTGAGAAGCTCACAATATCCACAATCTGCAAGAAGAAGAAGAAGAAGAAGAAGAAGAAGAAGAAGAAGCAAAAACTGCATCGAACCACGCTCTAACTCTAGCACAAATCTACTGCCAGCTTAATCAGAAAAGACCACACCCCAACTATCTGGAAATCTACAACCCAAACCCTTAAAAGCGGGAGGTTAAAGAAAGACTCTGTTGGGTCTTTTCGCCTCCGTCTCTAGCCTCTGCTCGGCGCCGCACCGTCCACGCCGCGCTGCTGCTGCTTCAACCGAAAAGCTCGTGTGCAGAGCTGAGGTGACGCTTCCGTCGCCGGGATGTCAAAAGAAACCGCGTTTTGCACCCTGAAATGTACGGCAATGACGGAGGTTGGTGGGGGGGGGGGGGATGGCGGCGGGACTGAACGGCCGCGTGCGGCACACAGTGGCGAGCGTGTTTGTATCTGCCTCCCGGAGGAAGGGGGCACAGCAAGACGCCCCCCACCCCGGACAAACCGAGCCCTGAAGGGACCGCGACTCAGCCCGAGCGAAGCCTCTAACGGTCACAGAGCTGCCTGGCTTTTCACCCCTAGCCGTTACCACCCGTGCAGCAGCCCGCCTAGAGCCCCGTGAGGTCCACGATGGCTTTGATGAAGATGGTGTCGTCGCGGATGTAAGAGTTCTTGGCGTCGAGCTTGGAGAGCGGGCAGAAGAGCGGGCAGCCGCTGGCGATGTTCATCTCGCTCACGGGTCTCTGGAAGGACGAGGACGTGACGTCGGGGCGGAAGGCGTCGATGATGTGCTCCCGGTTGCTCTGATCCAGCAGCATCAGGGTCACCTGGAGGGCACAGGTTCAAATCCTTACAGAGACAACAACCAGCTGGCATCAGACAGAAAGATAATCCACTCTCCGCGGCCTTGTGTGATTCTATTTTTACATTTTCACTCTCCAACTTCCTAAAATTCTCTCCTGTTCTGTTTCCTTTAGTTAGAACTTCAGGCTTGTCTCTCATGATATATGAGATGTCTCTGTTTCTGGACCAAAAGAATGTGACTGCTTCATCTCCACGTCTTTTACCTTCTGGTTGAAGGGCCATTTGAGCAGAGCGTCGCTGAGTCCCCTCATCACCACAAAGAACAGGGACAAGTGGCTGCCGCGCCCCGTCCCGTCCCCGTTCAGATAGATGCGGAGACACATCTTGTAGCCGTACTTGCTGGTATAGAAGGCTGGAGGAAGAAAAGAGCTCAGTTTAATGACATCTGCGGTCGGTTCTCTGTTCAGATCGGGTGAGTTTACCTGGCGAGAACATGGCTGGGGCTCGGCCCGCGACCGCATCTTGTCTCTTTTTGGCGAAGTCTGAGATCCTCCAGACGAAGACGCCGTCAAATGTGGTGGCGGACATCTCCCTCAGGCGGCCCTCCATCTCGGCCACCGTCAGGTCCTTCAGCCCCACCGTCCTCTCCAGCTGCCGCACCTGGACCGCAAACACGCCGTCAGGCTGCGCGTCAGTCGAAACGACCCATCTGTACGTCGGTCTCTCGGTACCTTGTTGCTCAGAGCCTCGATCTTGTCCTGGTCGAGCTTATGCTGCCGGTTGCTCGCCTCCATGGTGGTGGCGAACCGCTCCACCTCCCTGTTCAGGACGCACACCACGTTCTCGAAGGTGCCGGCCTTGACCTCCAGCTCCGTGCACCTGCGGCCCAGCTCGGCCACCTTGGTCTTCTCGCTGTGGAGCTGCAGCTCCAGCGCCGCGCCCACCGAGCTGGGCAGGGGCGTGAAGGAGGTGGACACGGACAGGGTGGGGGCCAGCGTGGGCGGCGGGGGCAGGGGGGCCGAGGAGGGCGGGCCGGGGGGGCCGGAGCTGGAGGATGAGGAGGATGGAGCGGCGGCGGCGGCGGCGGCGGCGGCTCCCTGCACGGGAGGCCCAGAGGAGGTGGTGCTGAGCTGGGAGACTCTGGCCTCCAGCTCCCGGAGGGACTGCTGGAGCTCCACCAGTTTGTGTCCGGCGACTTCCAGGCCCTGGGGCTGCAGGCCCTCCATGCTCACTTTCATGCCCATGATGTAGTGCAGCAGCAGGTTGAGGTGCTCGTAGGCGTAGGCGCGCTCGTGGTCATGAATCTTTTCCTTCTCCACCTGTGACAAGAGAGGGAAAAAATATAAATGAACGATGAGATTTTCTGGGATGCTCAAACCTTTATGTCTATTTGAGTCTTAAACATCATGATTATTATGTGATTATAGTCTTTCTATTCTGAAAACAAAACAAATCATAAGAAAATGTTTAAGTTTTGTAAAGTGTTTTTAAAAAGTGTATAAATATAATTAATGAGACTTACAGACATGTCGCATCCCACCACGTGAAATCGACACGGAGTTCTGAATTTGCTGCAGAATTTAATGTGGTCCACATACTAGAAACACAAAAAGAAAAAAACACAAATAAAAAACTGTTATTCTTTTATTTTGCACATAAAAATAAAGTATTCAATTAATGAAAAAAAAAAATTACTGGACTACATTTTCATCAATTTTACTGTGATCTTCAAGTTAATGTTTTTTTAATTTTGTTTGACTTGAAAATCAAGCTGAGGTAAAGATCTGTTTTGCAGAAGTGACCCGGCCGAGGTCGCAGGCTGAGGATAAAATCACGACACAAAGTCAAAACCTACAAGACATTAGTAAGATTAAACACAGTAACATTAACACTCTCACAATCATAGGAAGAGCAACAGCATTTTCTTTTTTTCAGTCAACTCATGAGACTAAGGCAGATTTCCTCATTTCTTGGGCTGTTTAATTTGAAACGGTTCAATTCAAGGTACAGAGTGTGAAAAGATGAAAAAAAATAAATAAGAAATAGACAAACCGGTCCTAAATGCTGCAGCTGCACGGCACTATGATCTATTTTTCATCACAGTGTTTCCTTCCGCTCTGCGTGTTGCTCACAGATTTACCTTTTCTCTGGGTATTTTCTTCTTGGCGCAGCCTTCGCAGATCATCGGGTACTTGGGACAGATCTCATCATGTGCCTAGGAGGAAAAAAAAAAAACAGTAAGAGTGTTAAGCCTTTTTTTTTTTTAAAACTGCACAAACAGCTGCTGTGATCCGCTGCTGCCGCTGCCGCTGCCGCTGCCGCTGCCGCTGCAGCTGCTGCGACCGAGCCCGGATTAGCCGAGCATCTTCGGCCTAAATAAATAATTTCTAACCTTGATGTTTTTGAAGTGAAATGGCTCCTTGCAGTACTTGCAGTTGAGCGTCCTCTCTGGGCACTCGCGCTCGTTGTGGCGCTCCTGCTCGTTGAAGCGGATGTGCTCCTTGCAGGAGGGGCAGGGGATGATCATGAACTCACACTTGCCCTCGTGGTTCATCTGTGACAAAGCGGAGTTTGACCTGAGTGACCTCTGAGTACAGTACAGCGAAAGCTTGAAGCGCTCTTGAAATTATGATTCTTAGCAATTCCTGTGACACCGTCACAAGTAAATACAGAAACAAAGAAGCATGCATGCACCTTTTCCTACTTATAATCACCTGCTGACAGGAGAAGGAAGGCTGCCTCACCTCGTAATCTTTGATACTTCCTTTCCAACTGCAACTCTCATTGATGCAAACAGCCGACAGGTTTTCTACTTCCCTCCGAACCGCGTTGTCAGGAAAAGCCTGAACAACACAAAGTCACTTCTTCAGAAAAATTCACGTTTTGCTAAACTTAAACATTCAGATTACATTCATAAGTCTTCACTGTCTGTTATCTTTTTGTCGCATTTTTCACAGTTATTCAGACTCGATAAAGTTTAAATGCTTCCTCGGTTCCCTTCGTCTTGTTTTGGTCGTGATCGTTCATATCCTTTTTCACTACATCATTCTAAAAATACTAATTATTTCATTGATACTTAGACAAATATGCTGATTTTGATTCAATATGAAGAAAAACACAACTAAAACGTGCTTTCATATTAGGAACTTAAAAATATCTGCTTTTATGGGTTTTTTTTACAGTGTCTGCATTTGTCAAAGTGCTCTGAGCAAATAAAAACGAACGAATAACACAAATGTTCTTTCACACAAGATCGAACTACACAACAGATTGATTGTTTTAAATCTGTCAATTCTTCCACTTTTCTTCCTCTGGTTTGGTGTTATGAACTGTTCATCTTAGTACTAGCAGAAAATAGTTTTGAAACGTGAGAACGTTCAGACTCACACATCCTTGTTTCAGAATCGATGTTGTCTCCTCAAAGATCTCCTCCTTAATGCAGGCGTTGCATTTCTGAGGTCCATTGCTGCAACGAAACAACAAACACAGCGAGGAGAAAAAAGACAGGCAAACATCAGACAGCTGGCGGCGGAAATAATAAAGACGGTTAGTCCAAGAAAAGAAACAGAACAGAAATAAATGGAAGGGATTTGAAAGGAACGTGACGGCACTGAATGGAAAGAATGGAATTTGAGTGGAAATCAATGGAATTGAACTAAATTGAAACCATCAACATGAATTTTTTTTGTTGCCGTTTATACTGACAACAGATGGAAGATTATTATGCAATCGGAATACACTTCAAATTCCATATGACCAAAAAGTGCACCTCTTCGTTTTATAACACAATCTCCAAATTTTGATTTCCTTTAGTTTGGTGCAATTAAAAGTGACTGCTCCGTGACTTTTACTGCGTTTTTTTTTGGTGGGAAATGATGGTGACAGTGACTGAAGGTGCTATAAAGTGGTATTTGGATGCGGCTGATGCGTCCGGTTTTGGACGGTCCCTCACCTCACGGTCCTGTTGAAGCAGTAGGAACAGAAGCGATGGCCACACTGGGCTTGAAACGGCCGTCGGAGGATATTGTGGCAGCAGTTGCACAGGTGCTTGTCCTCTAGCTTGTTGCCCAGGATCTTTTTGGGAAAGCCCGGCTTGTTGCTCTCCATGGACGAGGGAGGGGACGGTTCCTGTGTGGCCATGGTGTCTGTTCACACGTCGCACCTGAAACAATAACAATGCTCTTCAAGTCAACCAACTTGTCTTTGGAAAAAAAAGGTCAAACATCTTTTTTTCTGTTACTATGAAAGAAATGTGAATAAGCAAAGTTGAGGTTTAGGGACATATCAAAACAGTCTGTTTTCAACACTTTATATTGCTGCAATAGTCAGTCCATGATGCGGTATAACTTTCTTTTTCCAGAATGTGTTGAAACAATAAACAAAATGCCCCTCATATTCAATTATTTAAATTATTTATGCACATGAAATTAATAAAGTTTTGATTAATCAGTGACTTTTTTTGGAAGCATTTTAATTATTTACCTACATTTGTATCAAAAACACTGGATTTAATAAAGGCAAAACAACATCTTAACATGATTTTCTAATGAAAATTTCATAATCTGCCACAAAAATTAAAATTCAACAAACAAAGTCACTAAAAATTAGATGGAAACTTGACGATAGGAGTCTCAATGTTTTTGCCCAAGGACAAACTAACTTAATGAGAATGTTGAACTTATAGATTTCACATCATTTTCTGTTTTTAGACTTTGCACTGCCGTGTTTAGGTTTTTTTTTTTTAATCTAATCTGATTGGGATGTGCTGGTTTGGGAGACTGTTGCCGAACATTTATTTACATAAAGAGACAGATCATTTATTGTATCATAGTTTTACTCAAGAACCAAACTCTGTAAAATGTTTCCAAAGCATCCATAGCAATATTCTACTTTAAAAAGATGTTTCCAACACATCAATATGTTACTTTATTGCAAGTTTAAGCTCATTTTGTGGCTGTTTGATGGTTACATTTACTGCTTCCACAGAATTAGTGGAATCACATTAAATACTGAATATCAGAGCTAATCTGGTAACGCAAATGCTTTATTGGGTGTTGGGTCAGTGGGGCAAATTCCTTCCTGTAAAAAGTTTATCAAAGAAATCAGACAAGAGGTACTCATTCTAACAATATGACAATGCAACTAATACAGTATTAAACTGATGTATCAAACACTCCACTCTATTAAGAGTTGAAGTTTATTGTTTTGCTGTTTGCTCTCTGAATGTTTTCATCCACTGGTGCTGCTTCCACAGCAACAGATACAATAAGAAGGCAGTGAAAAGTTGCTGCACGTTGAAAATTAATGATTGAAAATTGAGTGAATGTGGAGTTTTAACCAGCTGGTGGAGAGCAGACAGTAAAAGCAGAGTTAATATTGGGCTTATGACTCCAAATGACTCGTACTGATGGGGAAGGTGTTTATGTGCTTGCTGACAAAGGTCTGTGAAGCTTGCTATCAAATCAAGAGTTGAAAGAAATGTGAAAATCCTTTGTGTTGCGGGAAAGCGTGCGCCCAGGAGCTCTGAGCGAAATAGCAGGATATCTGGGGGCAGAGGGCGACCCGCCGCCGGTCGCTCTCCATCAGCACACCATGTAAGACGGATGTGGATCTGGCAGAGCATCGCAGGCCAGCTGAGAGGCCCACACCCTTTGTTTACATTTCCTCCCTGCATTCATGGCTCCTTGCAGCTCACTTGGCACCAGCTGATGGTGATGATGAGGATGATGATGATGATGGTGGTGGCGGTGGTGGTGGTGGAGATGATGATGCTGCTCGCCCTCGCCTCCTCTCTTCCTCCTGCTCCAAGCACACACACTCTCTCAGCTCGTCTCGGCTCAGCCTGCCCAGTAACGGTGCTGACAAATCGCACATCCATTGTCTCTCCTTCCTTCTCCTTGCTTGTCGCTGTTGCTAAGCTATCAGCATCCTTTAGTCAGAAGTGGTCCCCTGCACGCGGCCACGCCCCTTTCAAACCCCGGCTGGATGCTGCCTGCAACACACTGTTTACTGAGGGACTGCTGGGGGGGGGGGGGAGGAAGCACAGAGAAAGCCTTCCAACCCCCCCACCTTGCAAAACGCTGTTGCAGATCTCCGGAGTTTGCACTCACCTGCGGGCTTTCCAGTCTAAACTGTCATCGCGCGCGCGGGACGTGAAATCACCTCTCCTGGTCCGCAGGTAGACGCTCGCGCTCCGTGGCCGATATCAAACGTGTTCGTGCAGCCGGCTCGACGGGTTTTCCTCAACCGGAGCCACATAATACAAGCTGCGGTCCCCAAACGCGGCGGCTGTTATTGTCCAATATCGCCATTGCACTCGGCGGCGGGGTGTTACGTCAGGCGGGGGGCTGGACGCGGGTTGACGGGCAGACGAGGAGCGGAGGCGGCCGAGCCATTGGTCCGCGCTCCGGAGGGGGCGGGGAGCTCCGCCGCGAGACGAGAAGCTCCACAACACGCGCACCGTGCGGGGCGCGCGGGCGGCGCTCCTGATGTTTACATCTGTGTGCGCGTGCAGCACGGAGACTCACCGCAATGGTAGAGAAGCACCAGGGCGGCATGGATTACTTTGATTTATTTCCTCAAAATTCTACACACAATGAAACAGCATGACAATGTGTGCGGTTTTTTTTTATTCGTTTTTTAGAGTTTTATCTATCGTATTTTTTCAGGATTAAAATGGACACAAAGTTTGTTTTAATTCAGTATTATTCCAACTTTTGAAAAAATGGGAATGCTTTGAATATTTAGCTATGTAATGTACACATGCTTCCTCAGATGTTTTTGATCAATATTTTTTGAGTAATTTTTAATTTTTAAAAAGTTTGAAAGATATGTGCACAAATTATGTACAAAGCTAAAAACAATTATTTTAAAGAAAATATACTAAGATTCGTGAGAAATCAAGAAGCGGGGTATCAGCTAAGAGGGGAATACAACTTCAAAATCAACAAATAACTTAGCTACATAAAATGTTGTAGCTTTTGTAATCAAACATTTATTGATCCTATGGTAGTTGTTAATTAAAAATAATTAAGGTGTAATGAGCATCAGCAGAAGCAAAGCAAAACCAACTCTGAAGAAGTCAGATTCGAGGAATTAATGGCTATTTTCCACAAAAACAAATCCATGTACTTCACACAGTTGGAACTTATCCTTCCATGCAGAGGTATCCAAGCTATGGCCCCAGGGTCAATCATGGTTCATTTTTGATTGGTAGAAAATTCTCAAAATAAGACACAAAATGAAATGGCTATGCTCGACTGCAGTGCACTGTTAAACATAGTCAGGTGTCAAACAGCCACTTTTTGAGAACTTAACTGTTATTCATTTAGTTTCAACACTTCCTCTAATGTTGTTGGTAACACTGGTGTTATTGCTCCATTGAACCGTGTCTGTAAGGAGAAATAAGGACAAAAGGCTTCATGCAGATCTGTATCCGACTCATATCTGACATTATGATCATAAATGCTCTCTTTACATGGAGCCTGCAGCCGACGATGATCCACAACTAAACTGTCGCAACTATCAAACCAGAAAACCAGATTTCCTAAGCATGTGTTGAGTTCTAACTAAAAATATGAGAAATATTCTTCTTGTGCTTTTGACTTGCAGTCACAGAGAGACTGATTTTTGTCCATTTTAACTACATGTAGATATGCTGTCCTCCACCATCCAGCAGGGGGTGCTGCAGCACCTCAGAAACTCTCCTCCCTACAGCCAAGACTGCCACTGATGTCTCTCTTAAATGTAAACTGACTTTATTTGTTCAGCTGGTGGGTAGATTTCTTCATTTTGCTTATGTTGTTTAAGGTTTTTACTTCTTTTTTGTAAAGAAACTGCAGATGACTTCTTCTTTATTAGGTTTTTCTCTTGTTCTCTAATAAAGTAAGGGGCTATTGAACAGAATTCTAAACAGCTTAAATAAAAGCAAGAATAACTAAAAAATTATCAGTTATATATTATAACAGTTGAGTTTTTTTAGGGGGGGGTCAGTGAAAAACATCAGTGAAAGGATCCCTTGTCTTCCACTTCCTGTTTAAATTACATTCAGCTCGGAGTCTTACTTCCTTTTCTAAAATGCGATTGGGGGAAACTTTAAATGACAGTTGAAATTACTGAGAAGTAATGACAGTTATAGTTGCACACAGTGTGCCAAACAGGAGTCTGCCTCTGTTATTGTATTTTTATTTCTTATAAGTATGAAAACCCAAAACAAAACTAAAAGCCTAAAAAGGAATAATACTGTTGTGGGTCAATTCCATAGTATTAGTAATTGACTCTGTTAGTAAAGATTTACCATTAAATGAATAAGCCATACTGTAATAAAATAAAAAAAAGACATAATATGACTGAAACATCACAAATAATTCATATATGTGCTCATAGTCACTGTGCTGTCCAGTATTTACAGTTCAAAGAGAGGATTTTCTCTGACTGCAGTAATATTTATCAAATCCATCAAACACATTTTCCCCAGAAACATTAAGATGCATGTCTACAGTAATATTTTTCCTCTTGACAGTAGTTGAAGTGAAATAAACCCTCCGTCCTCATCAGCATGTGATCGATCATGTTACACCAGAGCGGTTTGCATGTATTTGTGTGGCCGCAGGTGTGATGGCTCTTATGTAACCTGCAGTTTCCCCAGTAAAAGCAAAGTTCAGCAGACGCTGTAGGAGAAATATTTATTTTCAGGTTTGTAAAACAAATCTGAAGAAAGATTTAAGGCACAGTGTGTGATGGAAATGTAAACCAGGAGGGTTAAACACAAGCTCTCAAAGTTACTTCTCCTCAAACACTCAAGACAAACGTCATTCAACTGAAAACGGAAAGAAAAGAAAGCTGTAAAAAAAGACTTTTCAATGATCACAGCAGATAAAACTTATTTTATGTGGTTTCAAATTTTGATTTTTCATTAAAAGTGTTTCACTTTATAAAAACCCACATTTGTAACTGAAAAAGAAATTAATTTAACTTTTTTGTTTTATGAAATGTGAAACGACCTGAAATGAACTGTGGATTTTTACCTTTAGAAATCGAACAACAAACACAGACATTTTGTTTTCTACAATCATCCCTATGTTAGCGGTCTCCACGCACAAGATAAATATAGACGCAACATAAATTAATGGCACTTTTAAAGCTGACAAAGAGCAATTGAGCGGCTCTATTTGACCTTTTGAGAAATGTTTGAACACTGAAATAGACCTGGCATCATATTCCTTTTATAAAAGATCCCACGATTGTGAAATGCAAAATAAAAGCTCTTAAGATAAATACAACATATTTGCTCCTCTAACGATACAGCCGGCACACTCACGCACACTCACACACACACACACACACACACACACACACTCATACAGCTTTTCAATTCTTTTAAAAGAGTCCTGAGTGGAAAAAAAAAAACCAAACTCTTATTGCACGATTGAAATCCACAAAGTTTCTGTGTTTCCCGCAGATTTTCGAGTGTTCGGGCTTTGGAAAACAGCAACGAGTAAAATCTGATCTGTGCTGATCTGCAGAGCTAAATAAAACCCAGCATTTTCTAATGAACAGTGAAGCTTCTGTCCTCACGCTCCAGTTCACGTCTCCTCCAGCAGCTTCCGCAGGTTTCTTTGAATCTGGGACGAAGAGAGAAAAAGTAAAATCAGATCAGACCCGGGATCGGCCAGGAAAGTAATTTTTTTTAATCTTATTGGCTTTTATGATAAAATTTAGCAACATGAGCATGTTTTGGTTTTTAAGGTATTGTAAGTAAGAGCCTTATGTTTGACACTCCTGATTTAAGCCACTGTCCAATTATCACTTCTTCTAACATTAGATCAGCTGTGGACAAAGTGTAGCACAGGCTTTTAATAAGTTGCACTTATTCCCGTAATTCTTGATAAACATGAGTACCATTTCACATTTCTATACCGTCTGATTACACATCAGCACTTTGCAGCAGTGGGAAGTTTTTCTTTCTCTTGTTGCTCTTGTGAATATTCTGCATGGTTTTTTTGGTTTTGACTTCATAAATCCCTGATATGGAGGGACTGGTCAAGCAGTAGTGAAAGTGACAGCTGAAGTTGAGGACGAGAGATAAGGAAGCAATGTTTTTTTTTTATATACCTCATCTTTTTTAGACATTATTAATCAAAAAACTACTTTACATACTCCATTGTTAGCTATCAGCATGTTGCCCTTTTTTATTTGATATTAAGCACAGGACAATTAATGTGAGTTACAGTAATGTTGTCTTTAGTTTATAACATCAGGATTCTGCAGAGTATTATGTCTAAAAAGGATGTATAACCTTTCTGGATTTTTCTGTCCATGTAGAGACAATTTGAAGAAATAATACAGAGAATTTGTGATTTTTACCTACTTTTTATCAAACTGTTTACGCATTTCCTGTGTTGAAAGGAATTTGAACATATCAGCCGTGCAGTTAAAAAAACAAACCAAACAAACCTTTTCTAGCTTGAACAGGTTGGATGAAAGTTCTCCGTAGATCTCAGCATTCACTTCATCCAGCATCTTTTGACTTCCGGTGTTTCTGCGCACACATTTACACCAAATCATTGAACAGATTGACTCCAGTGAGGCCGATCGGGTCTCGATCAAGTCTTTAGATTTCAAAGCTCCATCTTGTTCTTACTCATTGCGAACGTGCTCCCCCACTGACACCAAGGAGTTCAAACGATGCTCCAGAGCCACGATCTTAAAGGCCATGTAACACGAGGACAGGACCAGAATGCTGACTCTGTTTACACACACACACACACACACACACACACACACACACACACAGGACAATGACTTACACGCCCAAACGATGCAAAGCGAACGTTCCAGAGATGTTTAACAATACTCTGTGCAGCGGCTCGTGTTGCACGCAGGGTGAGGTTACTGACAGGAACAGGTAGATGATGAGCACGGCGTGCAGCGACCCGGCCTGCGGGGGTTTGTCCTTCGCTGACACTCCTCGGGACGGTTTGGTCGGGCCTGAAGATAAAAGCAGAAAGAGAAAAGACTGATAGCATCAACCACACACAGTACAGTAGAAACAAGTGCACTTAAGGAAGGTCAAAAGCTTAGTGTTTAGATTAGGATAATGTTATTAGTACAGCTCATTGACTGCTCTGTTATCTGATCTCCTTGCTGCGACTTTCACTGAGGAAAGGACGTCAGGACTCATTCTAACCTAATTTGGGTTCACATAAATTTTTATGCGCTTTGGAAGTCCAGACAGTGCTGCTTGTCTTCAAACCTCATCTGTCATGCAAAAACGCAAATGCAAATGTGGAGATCTGCACGCAGGGTTTGTGAGAGCGGCAGGAAGAGGACGGCGGTCTGGGAAGGTCTGGGTATCGTCATCGTGAAAGCAGAGCGAGAAACCGAACCAAAAAAAAAAAAAAAACTCTCACTGTGGTTCTTAGGAAGTTTTTAAGTCTCGTGCTGTGATCAAGTCTTGAAAGACGACATTATTTGCATTTTTTTTTTTTTTTTTCCATAAAGTCACGTGTGTCTGGAGCCGATCCTTCTTCGGTCACACACTGTGGAGTTCAGAGAACACACTGTACACACTGTCCTATCATCGGTACAAACAAGCCGACACACTAAACCACAACTGAATCAGAGTGAAGAGAACCGAACCAGAGAGAAAAACCAACTAACGCAAAGAGAGCACATGCAATCTCTCCACAGAAGTCGACACACAACATCGCCGTGGTAAATATATCAAAGTTCACTCATCCAGACATAAATGATGCATCAGTGTTGGATTATTTCATATTTAGTTGTACAACCCACCAAAAAGGATCAATGATGGTGGTGTGAATGGTTTTTAATGTGTGACATTTTCATGTACACGAGATAAATGTTTGAGGGCTAATACCTGAATGAAAGTCAGGAACACACAGGAAAAACATGCAGACTCCACACAGGACGGGCCCAAAGCCCAACTCAAACCACTGCACCATCTTTATGTGAAACATAAGAAGTCTGAACTCACACAGCGGATGATGGATTTAGAGAATTCACATAACGAAACCTCAGTTTGCAGACCGTCCTCTGAAGCACCACTGGCTGAGAAATAACCCTTAGACTGATGTTATTTATTGTTTGGTTCTTTAGAAAAGCCACATTAAATATTTTGCAACATTATAAAATGACTCTACGATTTTTCTGAACCTGGTTTCTTTCACTTTTTATAGAGAAAGTTAAGATTTATGATCATTTCTACCATTTATTTTCCTTAGAAATGTTATAAGGTCATAACAATAAAAAAGCAAATAACTTATTTCATAAAAGCACATTTTTTTGAGGACATTGGTCCCATGTGATGCTCATATTGAGACATCAGGGTTGTGAAAGATTTCTGGAGACATCAAGTGAGAATTTTCGGCATTTTTAGAGGTTTTTGTGAAACACAGTGTCATCACAGTTATCACACGTTTCAAGTTTCAAGTTTTTTTCAAGTCTTGAAATGTAATTTTGTGATTGTAACTTGAACCTATATTCATGTAGTCTCAGTTGTCATGCAGCTTACAGACCAAAACGTTACTTTTTTTTATCATTTGAACCTTTTCCAGGAAAAATTTGACTCTATTTTTAGCAGCGTAAACCCTTCAGGAGTCAATATCAGCCAGTGAGGCGAGGAAAAAAAGGGCAGGACTCACTGCTGAACTACAGAACAAACACACACTTTCACTGAGGATCGTTCCCAGTGACACCGGAGAAGACTTTCTCCTCTGCATCCGTACCGTTCTTGAGCGCAGCGCCGTGTTTTTGCCCCGGCGTCTGCAGGTGAACGTCCGCATGGACCGAGACCTCCCCGCTCTTCACGGCGCTCAGGAACGTGTCCGGGAGGCCGCCGAAGTCTGCCGGGGAGGGGAAAACAGGAGAGACGGGCCGTGACTCTCTGTGCAAACACGCACAGAATCACAAATCTACACGTCGAGACTGTCGGAGACGATAAACCTGAAGCTGTTTTTAATTATTCAACAGGACGGAGGTTGTTTACATGCCGACTGTCTTCACTGCAACGGAAAGTAAAACCTGACTGTGTCCTGGACTCACACACACACTGACACCTGACGCCATAAACACTGTAACTCTGCAGAGTGTGTGCAAAAGATTAGAGCGAGCACACACAGCGGAGGAAGGGAAGAAGGGCGTGCACACCTGTTATTTTGTCGTAATCTGGCGTCTGGGACCCGGAGCTGCTGCTCTCCATCATGTCCTGCCGCCTCTGCTGCACGACCCCGTCCAGGTCCGAGAAGTCTCCGGAAAAGTCCTGCGGGAGAACACAGGGCGGGTGGGCGGGCGGGCGCCACACGCAGAGAGGGTGAGGCCTTTCTATAGGTCCCTCTCGCCACAATGGAAAATGCACAATAAATACATCCAGCGCACAAACATGGCAGGAAAATGGACGGACGGAGCCCCCGACTGACCAGAGGAAGCGACGCGGGGCCGGCGACTCTGAAGCTGTTCTCACAGGAGGAAGTCACGGGGCTGCTGCAGGTCTTATCCACCTACAAGGACAACACGCACATGACCCACATGTTTGTCTTCCTTCTGAGCTTTATTGACATTATTTTTTTTTGCCCTACTTATGGGCAACAAACAAGCTGTAAACCTCAACTCTCCTTACATCCTGCCAGCAAAAATGACCGGATCCACATAAAATTCTGTACCAAGAGGGTTCTTTTTGGATATTTAAGCAGAAGTCTATGAATTAAGCTTTAAAAATGGGGGTTTCATCTTTAAAAACCTTATTTTTTTCCACTATTTTGACACATCTGACATAGTTCAACACGTATGAACGATACCAGCTAAAACTGTAGTCTTGTACTTGTTTCCAGAAGCTGTATTAGTATGATTACATTGTATGATGTGGTTGTTAATTTGAAAAAAAAAAAAAAGAACTATTGAAAGTCGAGCTGCACAGTATATTGTTCATAACATGATATGAAGTTGTGAAACTCACTGTTATCAGTGGCCAGATGACCGTCTACGTTTACCTTACAAACAAATCACAATCCTCACAAGTTTATGGCAGTTTATTAATAATTAGGATTTATTGCTACTATTCTATCATATGACAAGGAAGGTTTACACTTTTGTTGGTGCACTGCAGATATTCTAGCCTAACATCAATGTAGAATCATAAAGTCAGGTTTAGATGACCTCATTGGTTTGATAAAAGAAGGTGTGTGTGTGTGTGTGTTAAATCCAGCAGCGTTCATGTGAGTTTTCAGATTTACCTCCAGATGAAGGCAGATGGATTTCAGCAGTTTGAAGGTCGTGTTTCGAGAAAGGAAGGAAACAAACACGTGCTGAAAAAACAAGATTACACCTGAGTCTCTGCCGTGATGGAGTCAAAAAAAAGAGAATAATTCAGGCGTCTTGAGCCCGTTTCTCACCTGATGGTGTGTGGTTTCGATCACCAGTGCGTTTGGCACCAGGAGGGCAGTTTTAGTTTTCTTGATGAACGTCACGGACATGACTGGGATGGAGATCTGAGGAGGAAGAGGAGGAGGAGGAGGAGGAAGCCTTCGTCCATCAGCGGCTCAGAATCCAGGTAACCCAGGTGAGGTGAGCCTACCTTTGTGTCTCTGCCGAAGACTTTGGAGTGGAAGCAGATCCAGTTGTCGGAGACGAACATTTTGCCCTGGTATAAAATATCTCTCTGCAGCGCGCACGTGTAACCTGGAGGCGTGCACGCACATACACACACACACAGAGCCACGTTAGCGCCTCTCTTTCAGCATGTTTTGGCTTCTCGTGTGTGAAACGGAGCAAGGGGAACTCACTTTGTTTGAGTAACTCGTCTCTGTCGACTTCCTTGAATAACTTGTGATACTGAGCGTTTGTCTTTGATAACTGCAGAGAGAGAAAAAAATCACAATTTTTTAAACTTTTTGCATTAAATGTATTAAAAGCCTCTTTCTTTGTTGTTTTTGTTGACAGTGTCGGTTTTTGTCAGAAATAAAATGTTTCTGATGTTGAAGAAACACACTGTTTTGGTGTTTCATCATATTTTGCACAAGAAAGTGTAATGAAACTCAAAATAATGTTCAAAAGCTACCTCATTTTCTTTGATATTTAAACTTTTTCAGGCATTACACAGAAGTATTGTCTTAAATTTATATGTGCTTGTACTTCTTTGCACTAACACACAGGTAAAACATAATAATTTGTGATTACTTCAACCTTTTATACTTTTATTTTACTTAAAATAAGTTGCCTGTATGAGGATACATCTGTACCTGGTTGGGCTGCGATTTCTTCCTCTCCACCTTGGTTTCAAAGTCGCTCAGGTTGAGCACCGGGGAAAGCTGCTCCACAGGTTTCAACCTGACACATGAAGAAAAAAAAAAAAAAAAAAGAAAAAAAAAAAAAGGTCAGTGTTTATGGCAAAGTCGCATGGCAACAGCTGAGGGCGGACAGGCGAAGGGAAGCAGCTCCGGCGGAGTCGCCGTCCCTCATTCGGCTGCTTACGCAGCAACAATGAAGCCGGTAAACAGCAGTGTGCTCGTGCAGGCAGACCAGAAGGAGATGGGCTATTATCAGGCTGGAAAGTGAAAACAAACACCATTTACACAGCTGATACCAATTAGTTATGCAACTTATTATCGAAGGAAACATTTGCTGGAAATAGCGTTGTGGAAGGTCGAATCGTAATGTTATCAACAATACTTGGCCTGTTATAGCAGAGGTGTCACCATAAACATTATCTGATGCAAAATACAACAAAGTATGATGGTAAGTTAGTTAAAATAAATGTTGAATGAGAATTTCATTAGTTTTTTAAGTTAAAAGTGTAAAATGTGTCAATATTCAAGTGAATGCCTTGTTCTGTTAAATATTTGAGTAATAAAACCCACAGGAAGAGAATAAAAGAAAGTGATTTTGAATTTGTGATGCTGGAAAATTCTGAATTTTTTTTTTTTTTTTGACATGATCAGTTTTTGCAATAAAACATACATCATTTTTATTCCCTCTAAAACAAAACACAATGCTTCTGTAATTCTTATTCGGGTAAATCTAAAGTAACTGGTAGCGCTTTAAAGCTTAATCCAAACAGCACAATTGTGCAATAAACACATAAGTGCTTGTAATTACCTGACAACCACTATACCTGAGCATGAATACTTAATAAAGTGCTCTTGACGGCTTTGTTAGAGTGTAGAAGTGTGTTTGTCAGTCACCTCATGCTGGCTGCTTTCTTCCTTCTGTCTGAGGGTTCAGACTCTGGTTCCACACAGGGCTGGAGGTCTGCAGGAGAGCGTGCACCCCTCCTCTGTCTGCCCTGGACCCCATGGTCCACCTCGGCCCTGGACACACACACACACACACAGAAACACACACACACAGAAACACACAAGTGAGTTGCAATTTGCATGCGAGGTTGAACTTTGATCAAGCAGCAGCCGGGCCTGCAGGGTGCAGGTTTTCACTTGCCCTCTGTCCTGTGTTGATCTCACACCTTGATGTTGTTTCCATTTAACATCAGGCTGAGAAATCTGCCTCATGTTGACTGGCGTGCTTGGATTTAAAAAATACTGGGCTCTAGAGGGCCCCATAAAAAGACACACACACACACACACACACACACACAAACATCTTAAGCACAGCTTTAAATAACCAAAGCAGACCATCTGCAAAACAGTTTTAACTTTGTTGTTGTTTTCCTTTTCCGTGCCATCTATCAGAACTCAACGCTCTCTAATTCAAACGCATCGCTCGAGACATGAGCTGAATGCAAAATGACCACAATGCATCGGCCTGTAGAAGTGAAAAGGGCCTCTTGCTCTGCCTGCATCTTCCTCCACACTCACGTCGAGCGATTCCCCCCGGGGTCCCTGCAGGACAGCAGCTCCGCGGCGGGCAGCGGGGTCACGGGTCGGTCCGCCGCCTCGCTCATCACAGCCGGACTCCGGTCCTCATTTCAGCCGCCGCCGCCGCCGCTTCTTTCCCCGCAAAGAAGGAGGAAGCTTCGGGAAGGACTGAAAGTTTCAGGACGGTCGGATCTCAGACAGAGGAGGAGCCGGGAAAAGAGGGAGGGAGCAGCCGGGAACAACGTCAGGAGAGGAGGAGGAGGAGGAGAGGAGAAAGAGGAGTCCTGCTGGGCCTGCAGCGCAAAGTTTGGATAGTTTCAAAACCAGAGCGTCAAGACAGAAATGTTTTTATAAAGAGGGAAAACGCCGATAAAGCGCTGCGTAATGGTGCACAATGCATGCAACTACTGCGCAAGAAAAGTTTCCAAAAGAAGGAAAAAACTGCTTTCAAGATGTTGTGAAGGCACGTCCTGCCATGTTTCTGCATTCACTAAACTTTACATGTGTAGTGGACCGTCCGCAGTTCATCAAAGCTTCCACCAGGGGGCAGCAAAGTATTATAATAAGATGCAAAGCTGTAGAAACACCGACTCAGGATTTTTTTTCATAAATATAGATAATGAAACACAAAACACCAAGAATAGCTACTTAGGATTGCAGATTCACTTAAAATAGGACCAAAAAAAATCAACAAAGTAACAAAAAGCAGGATGAAGAACCAGATTATTCTACACAGAAGTTCTACATTTTATTAGTATCAACTTCTGCACATAACCTAACAGCTGAGTCCAGATAGCTGCAGTTTTAATAAACACGACTTATATCAAACATTTTGTCCCTCCAGCAGAGTGAAGGGTTTATTAAGGGTTTATTATCCCCTTTCAGGGGAACATGTTCAAACTGTGTTTACAAAATTATGACTTTTATTTGCCTCTTGTCCTCACCTCCTGCATTCTGACTCCAGGGGTCGCTGTTGCAGCATTTATTGTCCGGTGAAGAGGCGAGAAGACTTCAGGAAGTATTCAGCTGATGCCACTGCCAGCAAAGCAAAGCAAGCTGGAGCAGCTGGTTCAGCTGCCATTAATCACAGCTGCCAGAGAAGTCGAGGAGTTAAAGGTGGAAACGCAGCAGAAAACACCATGAGAGATGTTACACCGACACACAGAGAGATCAGAGCCGAGTCATGGTAACTCCAAAACACATGAATGAGGCAGAAAACAGAAAACATCACCAAAATTTGAATGGAATCAAACTAACAGAATGGTTTAGCTTTTCTTTTTTAAGCGGATATTGGAGAGTCGAGTCTTAATGCGTCCATGGAGGCAGAAGTATGGCACCCTCTGGTGGCTGGAGGAATTATGACAGCTGCAATATAGAAAGAAAAGAGAAAATCTGTGTGTGATGTTCCAGTTAATTGTGAAACCACAAGTGAACATAGTTTTAAAATAACTGTTATTTCCCAGCTTCACATTAAGTTTAACGACTCGTGTTAAATTGGGAAGGTGGGGATTAGCCCGGCTTTAACTACCTCCGTCCAGGTGCACGGCCCTTCCTGTGATGTTATTACACACGAATAGCCCGGGGGGTGGGGGTACGGATGGAGCCACGCCTGTTCACCGAAGCTCTCCACACGGCCGTGGTGCACAGCACCATTAAAGAAGGAATGAAGAGTTAACACGAGAAAGCTGATTTTATGCAACATAACAGCTGTGTGGTGGGGCTGGTGATCGGCTCTCTCACAATACACTAAAAACTTCCAAGGTTCAAATCTGGTTGGGGGCCGTTGTGGGCAGTTTGGAAAAATCAAATGTGAGCAAGTTCATCCTGCTTTCCAAATAGTATTCAGGTTTAACGTGTGCTACTTAGAAAAGATCAGAACCTATTTGAAGCTGAGAGATATTTTAAAGGCACAGAGCAGTTTAGTAATCTAAAATTACCTGATTGGCTGGAATAAAGTACTCTGAAACTGAGGTAAGTTGGGTGCACGATGAAATTCGAATACCAGCAATAGCTGCTAGGAGAGTGAGACTATTTCTGCAAGCCTCTGAGAAACCTCTCCTTCGGTGGGCAGCAGCCTTTTCAGTGGCTGTCATATATTCCAGCTCGGAGACAGACAGAGAACAAGGACGGCACAGAGAAAGAAGGCTGCTGCAGCCGCCGCCGCCGCTGCTGTGTGAGAGAGAGAGAGGCAGTGCAAAAATGGTGCTCGTGACGGGGGAAGATTGAAGTCCTGTTAAGTGCGCTGCTTGAAAGCATGTCTGGCCTCATTAGCTGTCAGTCGTAACAATACTGAACTGGCAGTGAAGACAGGTTGGAGTCTCGTGGTCATAAATCACTCCTCGACAGCTGCCTGACAAGCTGGGAACCAGTACAGAGGCTCGGGCAACCCTCTCAGCCTCCACATCCACACAAACCCAGGCCCTGGAACTGCACAGAGCCTGAGAGAAAAAAAAAAAAAAAAAAGTGGTGTTTTGCAAAGAGGGAAATTGCTCCCAGTTCATGACTGCATGTATGTAACCTCCTCGCGCCCCTCGTCCCTGCCTGTGCCCATTAGCTAAACGAGAAGTGGCTGCAGGGGCTTCTGCGGGGGCGAGGAGCGGGGCCTGCGGGTCATTAATCACGGCCCCTGACATGCAGAGCAGGAGGCCGAGGCTCCCCTCTGCATACAGCTGCTGGGCCACACTCGCTGCACAGGAGATGTGCTGACCCCCGTGCGCCCCCTCAGCCCGTGGCCCTCATCTGTCCCGGCCCCTCAGCATTTGTGTCAGTCATTCCTGCTGTCAGACGCCGCCTCCTCCTCAACACTCCGTCACTGCCTTTCCTCTTCATACAGGTTTTTTTTTTCTTTTCTTTTTTTAAAATCCAAATTAGACTGTGAAACTAGTAATGTGATATCAGGAGTGTTTATAGGTGGGAGGCCACTGCCGCTAGAGTCAGCTCTTCACTTTGACACATTCTGACAAATTTGTCCAAAAATAATCAGTTCGTTTATTGACTCTGCTGTAATTCATGATCTCAAGGTGATTCTTGATTCTGTTTGTGCCTCAGATGTAATATTGAGCTGAAGAGTCCTCTGCTCAGCTCTCAAAAGGTTAACTTAAAGTGTTATAAAGGTTTCCTCAATACAGTGAAATGCCATTGCAGCCATATTGGAGCTGAGTGTATTTATAAAGAGCCAACAATTCCTCAAAACTGAAAACCTTAACATTTGATGATTTGGCCAATTTCATGACTTTTCAGTTCACGTACAGAGTAAATTAGCAGCAGCTGCTCCCCAGGATCCAGAGTTAGTTCAATATTAGAGAAATCAAACATAGGTTAAAGAGGGATTTGTGTTTTAAAAACAGCCTATTAACAACGCCAACAACAATTGAACTTCACTATGTCTCAGTGAAAAAACAATTACGGAAGAACATTGAGTGAAAATCTGAGCGTACACCAAACTAATTGAAATAAATCTCAAAAGCAAACAGAATAAACTGCTTTGAGTTCAGAATAGAATAACACTGAATAACAAGTTTCAGTGTCTCGGAGCACCATCGTCATGTAAACGGACACCCAAAATGCAGGATTTTTTTTTTTAACTTGAAAATGTTGCATCAACAGTGTGAAAGTCTGAATTCTGCTTCAGTCCTGCCGGGCTGCATTGCTGCTGTCGTGATTGCTGCAGCCTCTAGAGGGCGTCGTTCAGCCAGACTAAAACACTGCCCTCGCAAATCTAATCGAGTCAAATGATTAGAACTGATTAAATGTCTTATTGGGAACATTTAGTCCAAAAGTCAACCCACAGTGACAACCATGGCTAAAACACTGTGGGCTAATATTTCATCTTTCTGCCCAGTAAAAGTGTCGATGGCGACACTTTTACAGGGCAGAATGATGAAATATTAGCCCAGATCGATCTGTTAGTTAATGTCCTTCTGACTCTATTGTGTCTCCTGGGAAACTGAATAAGTGTGTTGGGATGTTTTGTTCCATTTTCTTTCATCGCTCTGGAAACTTCAAATGATGAAGACATTTTCTGAGGTTGCGGTTTATTTTATGGGCGTATTAACTTCATCTGTGGCATGAAAGCAACCGAGAAAGTTCTACAGTGAAGATAAATGATCAAACGGCATTTTCTATGGTTGATGAAGAAGGTTCACCCTCATAATAATAGCTGTGAAACCACTTTTTTCTTAAGTTCCACATCCCCGTGACTGCAGCTCAGGCTTCAGCCAACCGCGGCTCTTTGACGTCAAACACGCCAAACATTGCAAGGACATAAATATGTGAAAACTAATGTGCCATCGCAACCCTGCTCCCATCCGCCGACGTGACGTCAGGCCAGATCCACCAGATCCACAGCTGCTTGCTTCATGACAGGAGGCAGTCGCACAGCGAGACACCGAAAACACTGTTTCATCATTCACAGCCACTAAATCACCGAGTCCTGGCACAAGACATCTGCTGAAAGCCGAGTCCTTATCAGCCTTCCAGCGCGATTCGAGGAACATCTGGAGTTTTCTGAGGACTCTGGCACGGCGCGGGCTGCAGGACTCACAAAAGGCAGCTAATTTCCCCCCCCCAACGTGTTGACACTTAAAGTGTAGCCCAGGTGATCTACAGCAGCACAGCAGGCCCTTCTGAATGCATGAGGGGAACCAGAGGACGGCTGACGACTGGCTTTCGTCGCAGAGTGACACTTCTAAACATTCACACTCCAAAAAAGACGGCAAGAGGACTTTTTGTTTAGCTAACAGTTCAAAGGTGATGCTGAACTTGGCAGATGCAATACATACATGTCTTTTAAGGATAAATAATAATAATCTAAATATTTCTAAACTGGCAATCGCAGAAGGTAGATATTTGGTTATCATTTGCACTGGAATTATCATTGTTCGTTGCATTTCTAATAAAATGGTCTTCATTTCGGTTTTTTGAAAAAAATAGTTCAACTGAGGTTTTTCTCCCACCTGAAATATCAAATTAACAGCTTCAGCCCATAAGTTCAAGCATGTCTTGTGCATGCAGTGATAATACTGGAGCTTATTGTTACAAATTTGTTTTAAATATACACATTTCTCTCCAGTATCCCAAAAAGAAAAGAGTAAAAACTGGAATTAGAAGTGTAGGAAGTAACTGAATAAGATTGAAGTAGCTGCTACTTTTTCTTGCCCCCTTCTCTGGAAGTTTGCTCGATTGAACCATTATAAATTAACTCTGAAGAACTGTGCATGAGCAAAGCACTGTGCACTTTAAATCAGTGCAAAACTTTAAACATAAGCTCCATAGATCAAACAGCCTAATTTAGATAGCATTTTTCAAAGATAAAACTATTGCTCAAAGTTTATAAAAAGGTACACAAAAGATGGATGAACTCATAAAATCAAGACACAATTAATTTGTTGATAAAAACTGTTATTAGAATTGTTAAAACCACGCTCTTTTAATTATCAGTCATGTAACACAGATGTCATCTGTACTGAAAAAATATTAGCAATGATGCCTGGAATAATATTAGCAGTGATTTAGGCTGAGATTAGTGTCACACAGTCACATTCTGAAAGCTCTTTATTTCTCGGAGCGCGCACACGTGCACACACGCATGCACGTGCGCACACATCCTGTCTGTTATAAGTTAGTGGCAGAGATCAGGTCTGCTGGTTAGACTAAACAACAGCGTTTGAGTGGATTTGCTCGCCCTCATTAATCATCCTGACAGCTTGAAAAACAACATTTCCTCCTTAATGACTGTATTTGAGTAATCATGTGTGCTTATTTCCATGCGAGCTTCTCTTTCTCCTTCTGCTTTGTACTCTCTCTCTCTCTCTCTTTCTCAATCAGCCTGTCTTTCTTTTCCTTCTGGTGCCGCTTGTGTGTATTTTGGAGTCTTTTCTTTGACCTCCCAAGTCTGCAGCGTGGCGTCTGCTCCTGGTCCCGCTGCCCAATTACTGTGTTCTTGAAGAGGGTGAAAAACCCCAAAAAAAAGGGGGGGAACGGGAGAACGTGGCCACAGGGATCCAGATGCGGAGAGGCAGAGGATGGTGTCACCGCCAGCGTGCGGCTAACCCACCGGCAGCAGCCGCCGGCCTCCGGGCCTCCGCTGGTCACTGCCAAAGCACGTTTCTCCGTTAAGCGCCGGCCCTGTGATGCATGAGAGCTGACAAGTGAGCTGGGAGCCCTCCGAGCGCCTCCTGATCAGAACCAGCTGGGCCCGCTCACATTAGCAAAGCAACCATAATTGCGTTTGCCCTCTCGTACACCGCTAAGCCTCCTCTGTTTTCACAATGGAAATGAGGAAGGAAAGGTGGGACGGATCTCTCCCCGTTTTTGGAAATAAAAATACCTGCTCGGGCGCGGGACAATTTATTGTTGGATGTGGGTGATTTAACGGCGGTGCAGTGGGAGAGCTCCGGCTTTGTGGAGCGTTTTTTTTCTGCAAGCAAGAAAAGAGTATTTTCATCATTCCTCCCAGCCTGTGGGTGGATGTAAGTGATGGGTTTATAGCGGTTTAGAAACATCAGTGTAGCTATGGCTGACATCTGTGTCCGCTTTATTTTTGGACCACTTGAAAAGCCCTCATAGTCGGATGATGGATGAAGTGATAAAGTTGGAGGGAAGACAAAAATGAAAGCAGAGAGGAGTCCATTTCTGGGAAGCGGCGTGTGATCTGTAACTCGGAGACGAGTCAGAAAGTATCCAGGCAGATGTTCGTAATTTGTGACTACGCCTAATGATTTTTAATGCATGAAATTTCACTTTCTCCGAGGGGGCAAAAGGGAGAGAGAGAGAGAGAGAGAGAGAGAGAGAGAGAGAGAGAGAGAGAGAGAGTCATGCATCTCTGGCTTGAAATCACTCATTAAAAATATATATATATATATATATATCCACAGACATGTTTTAAATCAAATCCCTCCCGCTTTTTCCTTTGTGCCGGTCGAGGCTGATGGAGAGGTTAAAGTGTTGTCATGTAATGAAGGAGCAGCTCCACAGTCTGTCATCATTAATCATGGGGCCTGTCAGGGCCCGACTCACTCACACCAAGCCAGGCAAAGAGGAACAATACCCCAAGACTTCTTCTTTTTTTTTTTTTTACATCGCAGCACGATGTGTCCTCAGCTCTCTGGGTTCAATCTGGACCACCAGATTTAAAAAAAAAAAAAAAAAAAAACTGCTGCGGCTAAAGCGAGAGACGAGAGAGGACGAGGTGTGAGGGGATGGATGAAGGGCGAGTCGTCCGGTCGCATGAGTGACCCCCGTCTTGGAGGAGGACGTTTGTGTGCGCAACAAAAGGGAAGCGTTGATGAAAAACAGCAGGAGTGATGAGTCACCTTCACCCGTGGTGAAACCAAAAAGTTTTGAGGAAAGCGGCCTGAAACGAACGGGGGAATTACTGCAGCACTAAAAGCAGAAGAAACAGAGCCTACTGGCTCCACGAGTACACAATAAATAATAGACTGAAAAACTATTGAGTCCGAGTAAAAGTGCACATTTGCAGTAGTTCATGTTTCTGAAAAGCTGCTTTCTCTGTTTCCACGTTGACGGACAGCAGTGCATTTTGAGAATGTAGCACTCTGGAAGCTGTTGTCATGTAAACAAACAGCCAAATGCAAAACAGGGCCTGAGCAACAACGTGGAAATCTAATCTTTGCGTGCATGCTGGCAGCAGATCAAAAAAGCTAAAATATGTTGCATCTGCTTGTATGGTGGCTGTGACTCCAAAAAAAAACATTAAACAAAGGACAATGCAGAAAAAAAATTAAGACAAGTTTTCACAAACAAAGAGAGAAAAAGAGTAGTTTCAGACGATGAAGAGGATTTCTGTCTGCTGGTTTGTCTTTTACAGCATGCGCTGCACCTACAGGACCCTCCTGTGAAAGTTATTACATTAAAACCTCCTGCAAGAAATTTCACGCTCGCTCATTCAGCAGTGATGGAGTCACCTTGAATCAGATTGTGTGAGCCTCATGTCTGCACTACAGGAAAGATCTGTGAAAGTCATCAGGATTTGTCCACCGAGAGGCAAGAATGAAGAATTTTTTTTTTTTTTTTAAATAATAAATTGACATGATTTGTCACACTGGAATAAAAAAAACTGCATCTGCTTTAAATTCTGCAGTTTGTTCCTGCATTATAATAGAGAAGGTCACTCTAATGTAAATGTTCCAAACATATGAAACGCATAAACACATTTTACACGATCGTTTCCAGAGCGTATGTTAAAAGAATTATGAAAAATGATGAATGGCCCCTGAAAGTGACCACAATGAATGATGTTCTGGCCCCTGGAGGTCAAATCCCTCCACTTTTTGTTGCTCTGAGCCAATACTGCTTGGATAATCTAACATTTTGTAGCCTGAACTGATATTCTAAACTCTTATTTTCTCCAACAACACGTTTCACAACTGTAGGAGTGAATCAAATCTAAATCGGGTTTGAGAAAACGTCAACAGAGCTTCCAAAACAAATGAAAAGTTATCCGTCTCGTCCTTCAGCTAAAAGAAAAACATACGTAACCTCCGCTTTATCCTGACCCGCAAGTAATTTGTCATGCCGTCCGTGAGGATCGGGCTCATTTATTTTAGTTCGATATGTATGAAAGACAGCACGTCTATTAACAACAAATGTGTGAGACTGTGTGACGTGCCTGTACGGATTAATGTCACGCAGTGAGAAAACACACAACCACAAGCAGATGATGTTTCCTCCAGACCGAACCTCAAAGCAAACCAGCTTTACCGGTCACCAATAGGTGGCATCCCAACGCAGCTTTACACTCCCCACCTTTGTTACAGTACATTTACTGATAAAAAGGTGAGTAGAAATCCGTCACAAACATCCAAGAATATCTTGATTTTCCGGCCTGATGAGGACGGTGAGGCGTGAGGCTTCGGAGCATCTGCAGCAGACACTTTTCTCTGAGTCAATGAGCTTAAGTGCTGCTGTTTTTGGAGCATATCTGGCAACACGAGCCCTTCGGCATGGGCCCTGCAAGATCTCCTGCCCTCCTGCCGAACTCAGGCTCCCCATAACGCCGCCTCAGACCACGGAAACAGGAGCGCTCTCTCCAGTTACAGGCCGCCGTGACCCCTGTGGGTCGCCTGTCAGAGTCCTGAGTGACCGGCCCGGGTCATCTATACTTCGCCGAGGGTGTCACAGTGTCATGTTGCGAGGAAATGGCATATTACCGCCGCCAATCACCGGGCGGCCGCAGTAACTGGAGCGACCGTCAAGGTTTCGCCTCGAACACATATGGGGAAGCGGCCGCGATCCTTATCTGGATCCTGCAGCCTGTGTACGTTACGTCCCCAAAGGTTTGACTTCCACAAGGCAATTCTTTTTAATGAAGCACAGCGCTGCAATAAATCTGTGGGAGTTAAATCAGGATGCTCCAAGGTGACACGGCTGCAGCTCTGCGGCCCGCCGACGGTAAAGCACACCCAAAGTCATCAATCACGCGTTTCTCTCACAGCAAAAAATAGCCTCTCCTACGCCTCCGCCGCGACACACTCGCTGACAAAAGTTTACATCTTCCTTTCAGCACTTCACCTGCTTTAGCTTTCAGAACCGGAGAGGAGCGAACTGGAGGAAGTGGTGGAGGGAAAAAGTATTTAGGACACACATCTTGCTGGTCCTGATTTTTTTCCCAGAGAAGCAGCAACAAGATATGGACGGTCTGCACATGTCTTTGCGGTAAAGTGAGAAGGGCTGCTTGTCGGTGCATCAGGTTGAACGGCTGTTTGGAGCATTTCCAGCAGAGATGATGTTACTGTCTCGCTGACATGAAGAAAAAAAAAAAACTTTGGTATTCATCAAAATAAGCTTTGCATGAGAACAGCAGTCTGCAAAAGAAAAAGAACCTGGCTCATGTTAAACCTTTTCAAAATAAAAGTTAGCACATCTTCGCCTAATGATCTCATTTATAGATATAATATTTGATGTAAAAAAACAAACAAAAACAACTTGTGATGTAAGTTAAATAAAACTGCCCGAGACTCAAACTACATGAATGTCTAGTTTGACCAAAAGCTGATTAACAAGAGGTTAAAAAGTAAGTCATATTAGAGTTTAGACAGGTGTTGATGTGCAGTTATAATATACAAACCATACTCTATGTTGCTTTTATGGAAATCAAAAGTTCACATTTAGGAAGCATGAACAGTATTTGATGGTTTTGAGCTGAAATTTCCTCTTTTGTTTGATCAAACCAGCAGAAAACTGCCTCTGACTACATTTAAACTCCCATCTCTTCCTGGGACATGTACTTCTTATGGATTTCTCTCCATGATCACTTAAACATATGTGACACATATTTCAGATGAGACAGCATAAAAAAAATTGCTGGTTGCTTTGGACAGATTTCCAGAGTCTAAGAGAATAAGGATCAATCGAAACCAAGACAAAAGCTTAAACATCTTCAGTGTGATTTATTTACCAAAATATGACCTCCCCTTTCACTGGATCCCATCCACAGGGTGCTCCAACGTTTTTCTTTTTTTTTCCTTTTTTTTTTTACAAAAAAATATCACATCTCAGTTTTTATTGATTCGCTGTGAAAATAAAAACAATCAAAAAGCTGATGAGAGAGAGAGAGAAAGACGAGAGATGTGATTTCAACATTCATTCTCAGGAGAAGCGTTAAGAGACGACATGTTGGACACCTGTCGTCCGGCCTCCCACGTGCCTGCGCACAGGACGGGGAGACGAGCGCAGGTTTATACGGTAAACATTAAAGCCAGATTCCCCTCCTGTAAAATAAATACAGCTTCTCAGTAGGAATAAACAGAACAAAAAAAGAACCAGAAGAGATGGCGGCAGACCGTGGGGCTTGTTGAGTGTGTACGCCGCGTTGAGCTTACATGCATCAGCTGCTGGGAGGAAAGCCACCGGGGGCAAGGCTGCAGCCCGCCGCCCTTTCTCTGCACCGAATCATCGTCGTTATTAGTAGCGAGGAAACCCTGAACATCCTGAAGGCTTTCAGCGAAGCGTCCAACCAGCAATTTGCCGGAGAGTCACCTCAGGGCAGTCTGCTGCAGAAAAATCCGAGCAATGCGCGGACATGCAGGAGCCGCATGTTCTCTGATCTTCACCAAAGAGTCCTGATCGGAAATCCTTCCAGTGACTCATAAACAAAGAGTGACTGGGCTCTCAAGTCAAAATCCACGGCTCCCAGTTCCACTTGAATCTTCCTCAAAGTCCAAAGAAGCAGCGATTTACCACGACTGAGCAAGAACTTAAAGAGATCGACATGTGTGGAAGTCAGAACACCGACAGCCCAACTCAATCTCCAATAAAACATGTTGGCTTTGCAATACATTCAATGTTAACGTTTGAGGGAAAAAAAAAAATCATTTCATTGACTTCACACGAAGGAGCAGAAGGCGCCCCCTAGTGGCTGCAGGAACACTATAGGCCACGAAGAGGAGATTAAAAGATAATGTGGTTGGCTTGAGTCAGTTGAATGGAGATAAGATTAATTTGTATCCAATTGAAAGCAAACATCAAGCCAGAAAACATATTAATAATACGTTTTTAACTAGTTTGATTTACGGTTTCCCCTTCCAGCAGTTTCAGTGCTCAAACATAACCAAACTAACACACAGCGTTGATAAAGTGTTGATTTATGTCGTGACAGCAAAAAAAAACAAAAACAAATCTGACACCCGTTCAAACTTGAGGTGTATTTTCGGTTCACAAACGTTAACATTCAATGTAGTCACAGTCTATAGAAACACAAATCAGGACTTTGTTTCCATAAAACTGCATTCTGCACCACTGCCTGCTAAATATAAAACTACAGCCAGTTAGCTTAGCTTAGCGTAAGGGACTGAAAACAGGGGTAAACAGAAAGCCTGACTATCCAAAGCTGGCAAAGAAGCACAGTTAAAGCTAACTAAACGACATGGAATAGCAAAACAGTAACATTGTTGGCATGAAAACAATTCATGCTGGAGCTCAAACTGGGAACTTAAAGATTAGTTAGCATAACAAAATTTCGTCTTCCGGCTTTAAAAATGAGCAATAACATAAGGTTAGTGGTGTTGGTGAATAGATTCAGATTTTTATTTTTTTTTTTAAATCATGAGGGTTTTTTTCAATTAAAACAGCCTCCAAGAGGACAACTGATCAAGCGAATCGTTCATCTCAGACTTAACTTCAGTTTTGCTTTTACTTTTTACACAGCAAAGACAGATTGGCTTAAATATTTCATATGTAAAATTGACATATCACTTTTGCAGACCAGGTGGTGATCGTAAGCCAATGTAAATGTCACTCGATCCTCAATAAGACCTTCAGCATCTCCTGCTTGTTCTATCAAAGTTGAAACCCACTGCTCCATCTCCTCTTGTTGGGCTGACTACACTCTTAACACTGGAGTGATGCTTTGCACCACCATGTGGTGTATGATGGTATTACAACTTCCAACACCAGTCAAGGCAAGCTGGCTTTCATGCACAGTTTGGTTTATAAAACAGCCTGAAATGTAAACATGAACTCTCAAACTGTTTTTCATAGATTCCTGCATG
The DNA here is from genome assembly GCF_902148845.1 of Salarias fasciatus. Classification (NCBI taxonomy): domain Eukaryota; kingdom Metazoa; phylum Chordata; class Actinopteri; order Blenniiformes; family Blenniidae; genus Salarias; species Salarias fasciatus. The sequence goes on along the minus strand of NW_021941229.1, from coordinate 20,127,471 downwards.
TTGTCAACTGAAAACATCAAACATTGTAGTCGTGTTTTAAATTAGCAAGATAACAAACAAAATCCATGTTTTTGAAGAAGATGACCTGAAAGGATCATGTCATGCAGATGAATATTATTGAGCCTCACCCCTCTTTACATGTTGCTAACTGGCTGCAGCTACATATTCACAAGGCACGTATATGAGTGTTATCAATTTCCTCCTCCCAGCTCTCCGTCAGAAAGCAAAGAAGTGTTTTCCAAAACATTAAATCATTCCTATAAACATTTAAGTAGATAGAGTATCACGGATATCCAAGAGCAGAAGCGGATCCAAGTCTTTGACTGTAAAGAGCGTAATGAGGGTAGTATGGACCTGTGGTGGGCAGAGAGTGCAGGGAGATGGAGGAGGGCCCAGAGGGGAGGTGGACTTTACTGTAGGGGTGATAGCGAGCCAAGCCCAGGCTGGGCGGCGCCCTGAGAGAGAGGGAGCTGGGCATGGAGCCTGGGCTGCTCTGGTGCGGGAGGTGAAGGTGGCAGGAGCCGGGTCCAGAGGACGAAACGGAGAGCAGCTTACTGTCCATCCCCACCGGCAGCGACGTGTGCGTCCGGAGGTGAGCCAGGAGTTCGTCCGACGTGGCGAATCGCTTGTCGCAGGGCCCGCCGGCCGAGACCCAGTTGCAGGCGTGCGGCAGGGGGTCGTTGGGGAGCATGAAGCCGTACGTGTACAGAGGGTGGGACAGGGAGGAGGACACGCTGGATGACAGGGAGTTCTGGTGGAGGGAGTGGAGCGGGTGGGAGGGGTACACCAGGGGGAAGCTGGACTTGAGGCTGGAGGATGGGTCGTGGATGCAGGAGTTGCAGTTGCTTCCACCCAGATGGGAGACGCTGGGGTAGCTTAGACAGTAGGGATCCCTGCACAAGCCCTGCATGAAGGAGGGCGGGGAGGCGCCCGTCAGGGGGCTGGAGCTCGGGTGCTTTCCGGGCACTCCCATGCCTCCCATGCCGAGACTGGACTTCGTGGGGTCCAACCCAGGAACAAACTGTGACGGGTAGCCTGCATAGCTGCCCACCACTGACCCGTGGTAACCCATGTTAGAGGAGGGCAGCGGGAAGAGGGGCTGGCTGGTCTTATAGGGAGAAATGGGCGTTATGTGCCCGGGGCCCAGGTTCGGCTGCGTGGACTCGGCTTTACCGCCGTCGTGGTTCGAACTGCCATCGGAGCTGCCGTTACTGCAGTTTGTGCTGGCCCGAACGTGGCTGGAGTTCGCATGGTGTGGACTGTCCGAGCGAGCCTTATTCGGGTCAACATCTTTTTTGGGATTGTTATTAAGATTATTATTGCTGCTGGCGCTGCTCATGCCGGTCGGACTGCCCTGCTCGTGAGCAGGCTCGTCACTGGCAGTCTGGGAGGCTGGCTGTCCACCGGGAGACTGGCTCGGTTTGTGGTGCTGCTGCGCCTGTCCAGGTGGAGTGTTGCTGTCACCTCGGGGCGAAGCAGCGTGAGGCGGATACGACTGCTGCCCGATGCTTGAATTCCCATTGGTGCTGACGCTGCTGCTGCTGGGGACCCTGAACCCGACTTTATCGCCGCCGGAGCTGCTGCTGGTGACGACTCCTTCCCTGCGACAGTCTCCGCCACCTTTGTTATACGGCTTGAAACTGGATTTGTCCTCCAGGGAGGGGCGGTGTTCTCCCAGCTTCAGGCTGGAAACAGATGAGCGGCTGCTGGGCTCCTTGTCCCCCTGGCCGCAGGAGGAGCTCAACTTGGAGGAAGACGGAGGGTCTGATTTGCCGATCTGAGAGCAGGTCTGAGCCAGCAGGGCCAGGGGACTCTTCTTAGCATCCAGCTGTGGCAAAATCAAAAAATCCTGGTTAATTTTTAGCAGGTTTCCAGCTTTTAGCACAGGAAAAATGTAACAGGCAACAGCACTGAACTAAACTAACCAACAGTAATCCTCTACTCCTATCTAAAGGCATTAAAAAGGTTTATATGCTTTTAGAAAACTAGAGAAAATACCATTAGGGCTTCCATAAATAAGGGAAATGTTTTAAGACTGGAACTGCAGGGCAATGAAAAACATTCCAGTGCATTTCTGAGCAAAATCAAGAAAAAACAGAGAGTTTTTGCTTTTCTTTGTAATCCTTCAATGTGCTGAATCTGTTTGGATTTGGGGCTTTGAAAGACCTCACCTTCGGCTCTGTGAAGTTGTGAAGGCTGCATTTTAATGATTTCAAGGCACTGAAAGCAGATTAAACCTTGATGAAAACACTCCCTTTCTGCTAATGAACACGAGACCAACAGTCAAACTGGAATATCTCAACATTTCAGCAGCTGAAATTACTTTAAATTTCAAATAAACACTCATTAAATAATTAGCCAAATTATATCCAATTTAGCAATGGAGCTGAACATTTCCAAACAAGCTTAAAGGAGGGTTGCAGTTATTTTAGGATTTTAGGTGATTTTAACACCCAGGAATCTGTTATGTAATGTGTGTGGCATTAACGCACCGAGAGCCAGTTACTTTATTTTATTTCCCTACTCCAGATTAACTGTTTGTTCTCCTTGATGACGGATCTTTGCAGTTCACCTCTCTGATGTGAAATCTGGAACCACATCATAGTGTCACAACAGCCCTTCTCTGCTATAAAGCAATAAAATGACAAAAAAAAAAAAGTCAATAAATACCTCGATGCTCACTGGTGCGGATGTTAACGGTTGTAAATATTCCGGGTGTAGCAAGTGTCCAGTGTGCGCCGTCAACATCTTGAGAACTCGGATAGGAAGCCGCTTTGCCTGGCGGAGAGGGTCCAGAGGGGTCAGCAGGGAGACCGCGGCACCGGGACGACAGTTTTGGGACTCGGTGGTCTCGCTGAACTCGATTTGTTTACTGACTCGATCCGCGGCAGATCCTGGGGAGAGATATTTCATTGGAGAGAGCGCGCCGCGCTGAGGGATGTCCAGAGACGCGGTGCGTAAATGTAATCCAAACGAGACGCAGAGCTGGCTGTACTGAACTGCCCCGGAGGACGGAGGAGAAGCTTCTCAGTCCCAGTGCGCTACTTGGTTTGAAGCATCTTTCATCTCCCGTACTGATCCTGTGTGGGTATTCCAATTTCAAACCATATAAAAAGTCCAGAAAATGGCACACAGTGTCCTCTATCCGCGTCGAGGCGCAGCAGACCAGAGCGCGCTCCGTAGATTCCGAGTGCACGGAGGAAAAATGTCCCGTCGCCTGTCTCCGATCCGGACTTCAGCAGCTCACTGATCACAACAGGCGGACTTGAGAGTGCAGCAGCCGCGGATTGTCCGCTGGGTGGCCGCATCGGTAATGAGCGGGGCGGATAGGACGTGCGTAAAGGCGGAGCGACGTCAGGCTGCACGCTCCTCCGATTCTGTTACAGCAAGAATGTACCTGGGTGTAATTATAAAGTACGCACTAATCCATTGGATATTTATCTTTTACCCCCTTCATGAACGTGCACAAGTGTTCTACTGATAAAATGTACAACATTTCAGATCTTGATTGTCATTGTGCACTGTACAATGGAATTCTGTTGGCATTAAAACAGACAACAGCAAAAACAAAGAAAATAAGATGCATACTGTCAAAACCCAAAAAATCAAAAAGGAACCACACATGCAAGTTGCAGACAGTGATAAAGTGCGCCAGTGTGGAGGTGCAATAGAAAGTAGGAGATAGTGAGGATGGATTGACAGAGGAGGAGGTCACGGCCTTGGAGAGGAAACTGCTCTTCAGTCCACTAGTCCTTGTTTTCGTATAATTTCTACAGGAATCACTCTTGAGTATGATAGATAGATAGATAGATAGATAGATAGATAGATAGATAGATAGACAGATCACACACGCTTTGTATCCCACATGAACATGAGTGATCTTTTTCTAACTGTAAATCCACAGACGTGCATGAGATATGTTCTGGGCGTGGGGCAGACAGGCTGTGGATAGAACCAACATGAACCATATAATTTAGTGTGAGATGTTTGGCATCAATCACTAAGACATTAACATCAAACAGTTGTTTGTGGTGGATTTTAAAAAGACTTTTTTTTATATAACTAAATTATTTGTATTATACGACACTCATCCTACAAATGCATGCTGCTTGCCAGTGTGGCACCATGGAAAAGGAAGAAAAACAAAACATTTTCATCAGTTCCTAAGCATTCCTGTAACAAACTTCCTGTGCAGTGTTTCAGTGCTCAGACAGAGCAGCAGAAGCGGAGCTGTAAACTCAACATGAACGAGATAAAATACAGTGCTTCCCTAAAAATGTTGCCGAGCTGAAATATGTACAGTAACATAAACTGGCTTTCATTACAGTTTTGTTCCCTTTTTATTGGAAAGCAATAAATTCACTAGATTTACTGCTATGTTTATGAATGCCTCATCGCTTTAATTCAGTGTTGCACACAGCCCGGGCAGTTTCCTGAGAAAAAAAAAATACATTTAATTTGGTGAGCAAATTAATAAGCATGAATGTTTTGTGCATTCATGAACTTTAGAATTACATGCCCTAAAAATTCTGGACAGATGTTATATTTATCTACCAGCCAAAATTATACCATCTATGGGTTTGCCTAATCACGATATGCACAAAGTCGGAGCATAAAATCGTCGGGCATTTCTCCAAACGCTTGTCAACCCAAATTAGAAGAAGCGATGTGACTTCATAAAGAGGTTGCCGCGCTTCCAGAAAAACAACTTGATTGCGGCAACAAAGCAAACGATTTGTGGAGCGACAGATTGCGAGATTGTGCGGACGAAGTATTCGACCGTGCCGTGAGGTAATCTAATTACACAATCATAAACTAAACTTCACTCCAATGTCTGTCTTCCAGCTCGTGAAGCAAAGATCAAAGGGAGGAGCCGAAGCTTCTCGCCGAGACGAGTCCATGCTGACGGCTTCCAGAGAAAGGACGGTGCGAGCGCCGGGACTTAAACCCCTTATTAAAACTAAAAATGCTCCTTTGTGAGTGTAATGGTGCGGAGAACAAAAGCCAGCAGTGGGGACAAGTCACATGAGTCATCCTTCGCCCGGTTGTCAACAAGCAGACGAGCACTTGAAGGGTATAAAAACAACAAAAACAGAGTGGCTTTACGAGCCAAGATGCTTGTTTTTCATTGCAAACAGTCACGGTGGGTCTGTTATGGCTTCGGGTGGCGTTGGAGCAAAAAAAGAAAAGAAAAAAAAGTTCTGCGAGCTGAGAGCTGCAATTTGTGTCAAAATCTTTCTCGTCACGGTCACAAATAAATCAAATCCGAACACACACACTTGATACAGTTTGACAAACACTTCCCGAGGACATTATTAAATCCAACGTGACGTCTATAAATCTATTTGGCAATTATAGAAAAAACATTGTGTACGAGGAGAAACAGCCTGAGAATGATCGCATTTCTGTGATCCACCAGATTGTAGTCTGTATAGTAATGTACACATAAACTGCATATCTTTGTTATCAGGGGGAGAACAAACAGAGAACATTCTTCAAGAGCAGGTTTCTGGTGGTTTTCAAAGTTTGGGACAGATCCCTCCAAAGATCTGCTTCCACTTAAGTTTGTCGAAGTTAAAAGTTTCAGGAAGACGAGGGAACACGTTGAGCGGAAACTACCGGAAGTAGTCCGGCTGGGACTCAATGAAGTGAGCCAACGTGATTTATTAAGAAAATATCAGTAAATAATGGAGATCCGGATCCACAGGCGGGGAAAAATGAAGGAACCATTCAGAGGCAGATATGTAATCCTTTTTAAGAGACAAATACGTCACGATACAGAGATCATCCAGACAAGTGTTGCAATTTTTTTTCATGCTGCATTGGCTGCGGTGCAGAATTCAGACAGAACAACTGATTTCTGAAACCAAGAAGAGGAGCGGCATTCACCCTCTGAGAACTGCGAGTGTCATCTTTTCCTAAATATCGTAAATAACTACCTGCTGGTACCATGGGCACCTTTCAATACCTAACCATGTTCTAGTTGAGCGGCAGTGAAATGAGATCAGACCCTGCGATTATAAGCCGTGTGTGAAACGATGGCCTACTTTTTCTCCATAAGTCTATTACCACATTACATGCACACATTAAACAGAACAGGGTGTTCCTTTACAGTGAAGACATAATGGAAGCAGGCAGACACACACACACACAAGACAGGTGACATATCCCGCACACACAAAGGTTTACACACCTGTTTGCAATGTGCCTTAAAATGAGTCATTCCTTATTATATTCCAGCTTAAAAGACACGTGTTTGTCTTTACTCTGCATTTTACCGCTGACGTACGGAGTGGCACATCGTTTGTCTTCTGGCTTTTGAGCAAATTTAAACAGACACACAAAGAAAATCAATGAAGTGTACAGAGCGTGTGTCACACCAGAATCTAATTTCTTTTATTAATTTATGCCATTTTTACCAGTGAAGAAAAATGTGATAAAGACAGATCACCTCTATATTAATGCCTCTATAAATCTGGTATGTTAATAACTTTATTGCATTACTGCCTGCTGACTGACTTTGCAATGAGCTAATTTTGTTAACCTAATTATACAAAGAATTGGTTAAAGTACTTAAAAATTACGGCTGACAAGAACTATTAGCTGCAGCCCAAAATAGTCCGAATCTGAGGGGCTTTGATTCTCTGAATCCTTCGTGGCCTCAATTGAGTGCGAAATCATCCCTAATCCTTCATAACCTGTGGGCAAAAGGCTTCATAATGTGAATTAGCTGACGGATATTGGTACATATCTCACAGGATCCTCTTTAATCTTCACACGAAATAGTCCCTGTGTAAATATAAAGAACGGGTGATGAATGAATGCTTGCATAAATCTGTCTTTTTCTTCAAAACATGCTGTTTAATTTGAAAATCCCTTTATTACACTGCTTCAGTTCCCATGTTAATGATTAAGAATCAGCACTGAGCCACTGTTTGGGAAAAAAAAAAAGAAAAAGTTCAAGTAACTGGCGCCTTGACCTTTTGCCCTGAAACAGCACAACAGCTACTCGCAGCCATCCGTCAATGTCACGTTTGTGATAAGAAGCAGAGGAGTGGGAGCGCCATCTCATCAGGAAACAAGGTCACAGTCTGCGGCTCCGTGCAGGAGACGGCGGGGAAACAGAAAACAGCAGGACTCTGACGCATGGAGAGCGGGGAGCAGGACGGGACAGTGCAACGAAAAGACCGGCTGATAGGAGATATGCTGGATCAATCCACACATCAGGGGGGAAAACACCACTAAAAACATCTCATCTTATAAAATAAAGCCAAAGCTCCATATACAAATCTGTTAACTTTGCATTATTTTGACACTCTGATTTAAAGATAATTATTTTTTTTATTTAATTCAAGAAATTTCTGACAGAAGTACTGTTGTTAGTTGTATTAAAGTATTAAATCTGTTTGACAGGACTCAGTAAACCTTGTTAGAGACAATTCACTTCATGAAAACCTGACGGCACAAAATTTTCAATAAACAATTGTTTAATCGACAATCTAATTTCACTATTTAATTAGAGTTACTTACAAATAAACAGATACATTATCTAAATCTGCATCAAGCCATTCTTTAAAGTGAGGAAAAGTGAACTTAAACTACTTATAATGTCATCGCCCATATTAGATTATTCTGCTTCTGGGACCTCCATTGTTGCTGTCATAATCAGTACGGCCACTAGAGGGCCTCATAAAATTAAATGGTGCAGTTCATATCAATACTCCATAGAGGCTGATAGAATCTGACAATAGTGAGCAGAGTGAGACTCTGTGGTGAGAAGAAGGAGCAGTGAGAGAGGAGGAAAAGTCATACGAGGTCAGACTGGTGAAAAAAAAAAAGAAAAGGCCACAGTGAACAATAGAGCGCTTCTCTTTCAACTTCTCAAGGCTGGCCTTGAAGTCGGTCATTAAGCAGTGGAAAAGTGTCTGTGAGTGATTATGACTTCCTGTTGTTGCCTAATTTGAGGCGGGTTTCCTCTGATTCTCTTATCTTGAAAACATAATCAAAGTGGCTTCACATGGCCAAACAATGGACCCGGCTTCACCAGAATCAGCTGGAACGTCTCCCGCTGTTACGTAATTAACAGCGTTTGGACTGTGTGACGAGTGAGTCACAGGGTATTTTTTGTCTCTGTGGCGTTTTCTTTCAAACCAACTTGAATTGACCAAATGATCAGTTTTCAAATCGAATTTGAGAGAGGTATTTAAACTGCGAGACCTCAGTGTTAGAGGGTTTTAAATAACACTCTGGCTTTTTACGTTGTAGGTGCTGTAGCCAGGTAGCTATTTAAAGCTAATTATAAAATCTATAAATGGTTTAATAATTTGAATAGCCACGAAAGGGTCCTAAATAAACACTTGATTTAGAATAAAAACGAGTATGATGCTAAAGCTGCACTTTGCATTTTTTACCTATTAAACCTCACATTCATCAAAAGTATTCAAAATATCACGTGCATGATCCTTTTCTGAATCTTTATAATTAGTCTGTTTCTTTTCAACTGTGCTGCTGTGTTATCAACTGTGGCCACTAGAGGGCGCAATAAATCTTGCTTTTCAAGCTTTGGTGTGTATAATTTGACCAAACTGCCTCAAATATCCAGATTTAAAGGATGAAATTTTAACAGGTAATGATCAGTTGAAATGGCCCAATGACAATAAAAAAAATCAGATGTTTTTCCACCAGCTTATGTCGTGATTCAAAAACAACAGAAGTTCTACGAAGACCGACTCTTTGAAGCAGTTTGGTGATCACCACAACACTCCGAGGGGTTTGGATGATAGTTGGCTGATCAGGAAACTTTGATAGCAGCACAAGACTTCAGAGGCTCAGAATTTGTTCATAAGAGCCAGAAATGCATCTGTAGCCTTCAGAAAAACAGAATACGCAGGACGTCCTTGCTCTCGCATGCAGACAAACACAGCACAACATTCAGATTTAATGCATTACCTAATTAATTTGAAAACCGTTGTCATGAGCTTGAGGCTCAGAATTTGTTTAATGATCAAGTCTGTTCACCTGTCTGATCAGTTTTCCGTCAGACATTGATATCAAAGCAGCTCCTTTGTGCGCGCGCTGACAGGCACACAGAGACGCACATTTTTCTCAGTGCCACAGATGCATTCGGCGTGTCCTGTGGGTGGAACGATCCAGAAAGATCAGGCTGCCAGAGGACGCCAGCCTGCAATCAGATTGTACCGTGATGTTCAGGGAAATTTCACCCGACATCAAAGATGTTTTTTCACACCCAGTTCCATTTTTTTTTTTTTAAAGATGATCTTATTCCAAAAAATACAGAGCTGCCTGCTGGCTACTGTACTCTTAAAAAAAAAAAAAAGAAAAAAAAGAAATCTTGGAACTGCAAAGAAGTCCTGCTTAATTCATTTCAAGCCGCACAGTTTAAATGAAGACTGTTGAATTTAACTGGAATGTTTTCCCATCTAATATTCAGAAAATACAAAGCTGGGACTGGAAGCCTTGTCGGGCCGGTTTAAACCGAGCGAGAACACCAACACCAAGCATTTAGCTTTACATAACATTTCCTGCTTCTGATGCAGAATTCGTGGTTCATTCTTGTGCTGCTTCGTGCAAATGAGATCTTTTCAAACCGGCATTGAAAAAAAACTCACATGGAAAAGACAGATCGCCAACCCCTGCCAACATCGTAACACTGCATCAACACACAGTGAGAGACTTGTGTAAAATAACTTAATGATGCACTACTGGTTATTTTCCATGATTTAAAACGTGACTGACACTCTCAGAGTATTGTCACATTGCTTGTTCAGGTAAAGAATTATCATGATGTTTTTTTTAATGATGTTGTCTCCAGTCCATCTATATTGCCGCCATCGTAAACTATTAACAGCCACCAGAGGTCGATTTTATCCTCCTTGGTCTACAGATCCATGTGAGAAAATCCATTGAACTATAATTATTATTCGGAGTTTATTTTCTAATCGTATTTGACTCAGATGTTAAACACACTCTCCAGTATTGCTGGCTTCAGCACTCGGCTCACACAGAAGTGACATTCACTCCTGCAAAAATCACTTTTTGACATTCGATCTTGTTTTTTTTTTTTTTGTTTTTTTTTTTTCCCCTCGATCTGGCGGACCTTTTCTTGACACTGGCGGGGAAATTGATTGTGACTGCAGAGACCCTGGAGGCACTAAACAAACCTTTCCATTGCTCCCCGCGGCCTCCACCAAGTAATCATTTACCATTGATCTCTCTTCTCTGTGAAACAGATGCAAAGTGGAGGCCAGGCTTATCACATTTGTCAGGTCTTTCACCACACATTCATCTTCAGCTGGCATCCATCTACTGGAGGAGCCGCACCGCCGACGGTTTATGGAAAATGTGGGATAGCGGAAACCTCACTGGCTTGGCTTTGGGAGATGGATAAGGTGAAAATAGCACCAAGATGGTACCGAAATATATTTGGGATCTAACTGAAAATATATATGAATACACATGGTTATTCAAAACTCATTTTAAATCATTGCATCTTATACTCTGCTTGACTTAAAGTTTGTTACTATTGATCAGATTGCTGGATATAGAGAGCAGAGGAAACTTAACAAATCCACAGTATTTACAGTCCATCAGCAGCATATGTCTGACCGATCCACACCACAGCTGTCCCGTCCTGGTCCTGGAGGGACGCCGTCCTACTTGCAGTGGGACCCGATGAAGCGTTTCGCTCTGGAGCTGATAAAAGCCAACGCAGGACACAGCTGGAGTGAACTGGATAGAACGAGTCCGTCACAGAGAAAACCCAGAAAGAGACACATAATCACCAAAAACCCAAAACCGGCAGCAGCAGACAAGTTTTAACTTTATGAACCTTATGAAACCAACCACACAAGGACAGAACAGAATGAAAAACTTGATGATTTACTTAACTATTACCTTTATTTGGCAAAAAAAAAAAAAAAAAACTGCCATTACTCTTGCTGTATTTAAGAGGAATCATCTATCATAGCACTGCTGTTTTGTATAGTGTTGATTGATAATTAACCATCTTTTAGGGAGTAAATTTGTCTCCTTTGTGATTCTTCAATCTGGTAACCTTCCATATGTTTCGGTTGGTTTGAGAGGTGATGCGTTTTGTTATTTTCCACTACACGCAGTTTGAGAAGCGACACGTTGAGATATACACTGCAAAACAAACATTCCTTTGAGGGTGATGTCTTCGTCAAAATGGGGAATGAAAAGCACAATGATCTGATTTTTCCATCTGTCACAACATTTACATACCATTAATCAAAGGGTTCTATTCTTGCGAGTAAAAATGACTTGCTCAAGGGCAGCGGCAAACGGTTTTACAGCTTCCAGAGACACGTGGTCACAGCTGTGACTGGTGAGACGAACGAGTCAAGAAAAACAGCTTCAATGTCGCTGCGGTGCACAACAGACAGAGCAAAAGCAATGGATGATTATAGAAATGATGTTTGGTGACAGGATAAAAAAAATATGAGTTTTGTCAGTTTGGAGGAAAGTTTACAGAAATCAGTGGTGAAACAGATATTAGAGGGAGGAAACTGCTTAACAGAGTTTTTCCACAAGCTCAGGAAGACACAACGATGAGAAAGTAGAGTGAAGACATTTACTCTCCAGGGGGAGGTTCCAACACAATTTATTCATAAGTCTTCTTTTCTGCGTTGCTTTTGTCACAAGTGTTTTCACACTGGATGTGGCGATTTTGCAGGAAACTGTCTTTGTTATCGGCGCTCGTTTCTGCAGCATTAAAGCAAGAAAACCTCTCTCTCTCTGCTGGTCGGTCTACGTCTCCACTCTCACTGACGGTCATGATGGAAAGTGCAGGAAGTGGTGGAAGCTTCAGAGGACAGGGTCAGATTTCTCTGGTCATCGTGACCCAGTGCAGGAACAAGATGAATGGATGAAGGTTTCCACAATGGGACTAATTCTTTCGCCTTTTTTTTTTAGCATTTCATCAACCAGTCTCACCATACAGAACAGACACCAGGACAACATGAAACCCATTGATGGTTTTGATTTCTGGCTCCCTAAACATCTGAAACCAACATCAAAAATGAAACAATGTGTTTTCACTGACAACATTTCAAACATTATTTGGTAAATTTAAACAACATGATCAAGCAGAATGCCCAGATCCTGGTTGTTTCTTGGCTAAATCCTCTGCTGTTTGCTGATGATACACTTGGAGATATCACTTGCATTACACTCTTTACAGAGCGATGGTCATACTGGTTTGTGATAGGGAATCCATCAGCGATCCAGTCGTCCACCCATAGTTTATTCTCAATCGATTTTTTTGATGGAAAGTTTATAAAATTTAATGTTTTTACCTTTTTTAATTGGTTATTTTCGCTTATGTAAGAATCAATACTTTGAGGCCTATGAGAGCAACATATTACCAAGAGCAATATGATCAAATTTACTGGAACATTACTTTTTTCACTTCGCAACATAAAAACAGCTGTAATGCAAAATTAATACTTAGTTGAGAGGTAAATGTGTTTCCTTTCAACGGTTTTGTAATGACCAGCCATTGCTCGTGCTAATAATGAGAAGGAAAGCCACACGCACAGACGTCAATTTCCCTCACAGTGGATCCCCATTAATCCTGAATCTGTCTATAAAATCAAAGAAAGGGCAGTTAGCTGTAACGGAGCACTGGACCAGGATCTGTGTCACCATCGATCTGCTCTGTTCGATAAGTTACTTTGATAGAAAGGCCCCGAGGGTTACTTAAACAAAGCAACAGGGAGAGAAAGGAGGAGGAGGAGGAGAGGAAGCAGAGAAGCAGTGAGGGCGGCTCTCTGGCCCTCGAATGCTCCCCACTCTGACGGCTTTATTTACTTAACCCTCAGCACAACCCTCATTCATAAACGTCAGGAGCAAAATCCACGCACCATTTAGGAAAAAACCCCCCCGATGTGAGCGACACCAAACATAGGCCGGTGTTCCTGCGCACACACGGCCACATAATCACCGGTCAGCGGCGGCGGCGGTGGCCGCCGCCTCCCAGCCAAAAACACACACCGTTCACCGACGGAGAGCTGCATTTCAGCGTTTGTCCCACATCTGTCATCGCTCAGCACACACCGCCGCACGCCTCCTCTGCGCTCCCTCAGGACATGCCAGCAACGCAGACAAAGTCTGTCATAACACTTGACTTGTGGTTTAACAGACTATGGCAACACTGGAAGGTGGTAAATGAGATTGCTTTCTTTATTTGTATTTCTGTCGCTGCAGATAAATCAAAGCGGCGGCCCGCGCGTCGCAGCCGCCCGCCTGATCCACAGCCGAGCAGAATCAAGCCGCCCTGCAGGGGTTCTGCCTTTTCCAAAAGGGATAAGCACTTTTATTTCTGGTTCTGTTGGACATGCGGCTCTTCCCCGAGGGCAGGGGTGTCCGGTTTCAAGCTTTCTGACAGTTCAAGGAAGCGGTGCGGGATGAAGGCCACCATATTGTGCCTGTCAGTCACAGCGGAGGGGATAAAAAGCCCAACCACTTGTCAGGTTTTGAAGTTACAGTGAACAGAGGAGCTCAATTGAAAGGTCATTACCGTGTCAGTGAATCAACGCCGATCAGCTAATGATCCTCACATGGTGTCTGCAGCCTCATTTATTTTTTTTATGCATAATTACTCACGTCTGCACCACTCCTCGGGCACAAAGCTGACTAGAAACGACTCCAAATGAAAGCCGTGGTTTGTCTTCTGGTTGGGATTGTTTACATGTGAGTCCTGTGTCTGATGCACAGAATGTAAAGAATCATGAATTATTCCGCCGATCGTCCGACAAACCGCCCTCCCTTAGTTAGTGATGACAAAGTGCTCTATTTAGGAAGGTAGATTGAAACGTCCGGGCTCTAATTTATCTCCCCGTGATGAATACATGAATGTGAAGCAGCGCCATATTTCACGCGAGGCCCCGCCACTGGACGGAATATTATTACCGCTGCCCCAGAAAGTTGTGCGGGGAACCGTTTTTCACCTGAACAAGCATTACAGTGTCATGTTGAACATTATTCACCGCGCAAGGAGCGGCCTGACGCGCCGTGAAATATTTCCTGCGCTGACCTCAGATTTCTGCTGAAGTAGGACAGTTTCCCCGCCGGCTCAGAACCTCTGCAACCAACAAACTTTTCTCCTTCTTCTTCTTTCCCCCCCCCCCCCCCTCTAAAAAGGAATGTGAGATAATGTTGTGATTTTCCACAGAATCATAAATACAGATTACGGCTGATACCTTTGAAGTGCGGATCGGTCCTCATCGCCTCCTCCCGTTTCACTCCCACTTGCTTCCACGAAGGATGTTGACTCAGTGATTCTTCCCGCTCGGTGTCACTCGGCTCGCTGGCAACGGCCACCGATAACTTCAGCTCTCGCAACACACATCTGGTAAAAAGATTATGAGGTGTTATTTAGCGAGTAAATAGTACCTGGCAGCTAAAACTCGACAAAATTAAACATTGGCTCGAAGTAATGGCTTCAGGTTGTTGTAAAAAAAAAAAAAAAAGGGGGCTCTACTCTGTTTGTTTGTATTCTGGTTTCGCAGTAACCAACGTTTCGTGTAATTAATCTAAATTTACTATCACCACTTCATCGCGCTCAACCTGTAATTACAGAGGAAAAAATGTGGGAGCATGTTACATTTGTATTTTTGGTTGCCGAAATGGAAAAGAAAGCAGATGTGAGGCGGAGAAAAGGTAAGCTTGTTTTCCACCGCCGTGCATCTTGAGAGGCTGTGACAGGATTACAATGGAGATTACTTTCAAAATTCTCCTCATGGGTTAAAATAAAGAAGTGAGTGACGTTTTTAGTCTAACACCTCGTCCACACAAAGCAACTGTTTCGCTCCACGTTTTGGCCTCTTATCCGTGCAGACAGCATTTTGGAAGTAAAGTTTTCTGAAAACTCAAGATTTTTGGAAGCGATAATGTCAGACCTAAATATGTGCATGCTCATTGTTTCTTTTGGCAAGAACACGCCAAGAAACAAAAGCGATGGCAGATCTATTGAGTGCAGCAGGAATGACACATTTTTGTCAGCGAGCCCTGAAGTCAGCATCAACCTGGCTTCACGGAGGAAAACACAAAACAAAAAAAAAAAGAAAAAAAGAAACTCATCGCTTTATAAATGGATACAGACAGTCTGTGATGAACAAAAATGCTGAGGATAATCTGCACAATCGGACATCAATTTTATCGCTTTTGAAGCCTGAATAAATTACTATAAGTGAAAGATAATGTTGCTGAAAGAAGGCTGCAGCACAGTCGTATTATTATAACATCCTCACCAAGAAGTGATTGGTTCAGCACGCTGACCTTTGACCTCTTAGAACGACCTCAGGACATCTATGAATTAACAGTTCCAGAAAGAGAAATTCCACAAACTGATGGAAAATCTAAGCTAAATTAATTTGCTGGATACATTCTTATAAACACACTATATATTTGTATCCTATGCAATTTTTTTTAAACATGTGTTCATTTCTTTTAACCCTGAATGGTGCAGCTTAATATCAGAAATCTACACAACTATTGTGTATCAAATGTCTTTATGTTGGGTTTTTTTTTTTCTTCCCCAAAGTGTCATTCCTCTGGTAGCATTTATTATGGATGCCTGTGTTTTTAATTGCCGCAAACATATTTTCCTGAGGGGGGACAATGGAGCGACCTTTGACCTTTGACACTCCCAATATCCTGTAGCAACTTGACTCAAACGGCTTCTGTTAGTTCCTGTTGCTCACAGATCGGCGCTTCGGTGGCTGCAGTCTGCCGTTATCACCCTGAGCAGCGCCGCTTTCTGGTGGCTGCAGACTCCGAGCAGTTTTTCAAATGGTTTTCATGAAGCAATGATGTAAATGTTCACTGTTTTTCTACAGATATCACGAACAGAAAAGAAGGTGCTAATTGAGTCATTTCACTCCTCTGGTGGAAACAATTTTTTTTTTAAAAAGTCTGTAAGAGCTGCTAGAAACCCCCAACTTGGGAGTAGATATGATCCACTTCTTAAAAGTTTATTTTTTAATGTAGTGAAAACAGAAGATTTCCAAGTATTTATGGCTGATCAGCCTCGTCAGGTGCGAGGTCAGAGAGCTCATTTCAAGACAAATTTTTGGGGATTCCACTGAATACACACCGATATCGCTGTGATGACTGCCTGAGACAGTTTAGAAACTTAAAGCATGAATCAGAAGTGATACAGCTGCACTAATTGTGCGATTATTGTCACCGATAGGGCTCACACAGGATGGTGTTAAGTCTCAACTCTATTTTAAGAGATCTGCAAAATCAACATTTGCTGAGTGGAAACGAGACGTCTGACACATCTGGCGACAAAGACTTACACTTCAAGGTGTTATTTTGTCTTCTTCCCGCTGTAAATGACTCGGAGCCAGCCGGCCTGCATGGCTTCGCAGCGTCTCCGGTATCCTCGTACGTTTTTGTGCACACATGTGGGCGGCGCTGGCGAGAGGTTACGGGGGGACTGTCACGAGGATAACAGAAGTAGCACTTTCCTGCACTGTCAGCGATGATGAATGGGTTTCAGAACAAGACGGAGCGTATATTATATCACCTGTAAGGTGTACACGCTGCTGAGACCATAACTCTCCTTTTCCACTAGGAAAAAAAAAAAAAAAAAAACCTGAAGTATGGCATTGTATATTTCCCCGCTCGACATATTTACGAGCCCTCCCTGTTGTATAAACTCAGTGATTGGTATTTCAAAGCACCTTGTCAGGCTGAGTGCTGAGGCCTGCCAGCTGCCTCGGCTACCTCAGCAAACAGCGGGAGCGTTTCAGAGGGAAAGTAAGACCTGCAGAGTTATTGCCTTTGCAAAGTTGAGTGCCTATTAAAAAAAAAAAAAAAAAAAAAATCTCTCTCTGGTGACTGTAAATTTATAGTGTTTGTGCTTGCTGCTGTTAAAATCAAAACCACAGCCTGGCCAGGATCGCTCATTCCATCGAACCAGTTGGGGAAAATCTGTGCGTTATTACAGGAAAAGCCCTGAATGCTCTCAAACAGTGGCCCAACTTGCAAAAAGCCATAATATTTTCTTGGATAAAAGAGACTTTTTAGTATTAACAAGGACAGATGTGAATAAACTTTGAGTCAAAATATGGTTTTTGGCTACATATCGTCAACTTTTTACCCACATTGCTCCCCATTGCTGATCTCTAAGATTTGTCACACACTATCTGTGTTTAAACTTATAGTTTGTAAAGTCAAGAAAAACTACTTTTCTGTCAAAGAAATGTGTATTATTGATAGTCTGCAGCTCTTGGTGGGTATATGAATCCTCAGTAATATTTTCTGCAGGTTGAAGGAGAAACAGGAAGCTTTCTTCCAAAGTTTCCTGAACATTTTCACTTCATCATATCTCTCATCTGACGCTGATGGAGGCTCAGATCTGCAGGAAACAGCGAAAACTGGGTATTTTTGCTCAGAGATTGCATCACCCCCACATGTGATTTCTCCTGGTATTCCATTCTCCTCACACGATCCCAGAAACTTTCCTTTGGGGTAAATCAGTAACTCTGGCATTGTACTGTGACCTGTCCAGGGTGTAAAATTCCTCCGTCCAGATCTATCCTTAATCTTAAACAAAAGAAGATCCAGTAGAATAAAAACACTATAAAAAGGTGGACAAAATAATTATTTGACTTAATGCGCTTTAATGACAGGAATATTTATAAAGAGTTTATATAAAGTCGTACAATTTTTCCAAGGTTTCCATCCTTTGTGTCCTTTTGTTTGTGACGATATCCATGACTGTGATTGCAGCTGTAGCTCACAAAAGTAAACAACTCAGTTTGTTCCCCGTATATGAATGGTACAACAACATTGAGAGCTTGCACATTGATTTTAGTCTTGAACAGCGAAGTTGCGGCAGCCGTCATCTCAGTTTTAGGTTCATGAACTTCCCGTCACACAGTGTGATCATTAATGATCTCATAAGACCAACGGATTAACACAGTGTGGTTATTCTCCCACCCAGTTAAGAAAGAAGTTCAGGTGTAAACCAAGGGCCCATTCACACAACGGCGTTTCAACTGTAAACACATCGTTTCTGAAAAGTTCCGCACTGACATGGCAACGTTTTGAAAACGATGTCCGTTTACACAGAAACAGCAGAAGCGCTGAAAACACTTCTGCCATGGGAGGTGTTTTCAAAAAGTTGTGTATTCAGTGACTCCGAGCTTCAGTGCTGTGTAAACGTATACCCAAAATGCAACTAAAGTTTGTCATTTTTACTTGAAAATGTGTAAACGGGACCTAAGATATGCTTCACTTTCAATTATCAACTTTTCACTTTCAGTTCTTCATTTAGAGCCACTGGTGTTCTTGTCATGAGTTGATACTTTGTCCGAAGTGTTTTATGTTTTTTATTATTTGTGAAAAACGACTTCAGTGGTTATTAAAGTGTGAGACGGGCCTGCTTCAGGGGGATCAGAGAGCTGGGAAAACGTTTGACGCTCAACTGGGATGAGTTTTTTTTTTTTCCTTTTAAACTTTGAGAAGAACTAAACAGGAAAACTGAAAAGGTTGAGAATCAAACAACAGCGCAGTTGTTCAGACCTGACTGTGTAGCAGCTGCAGCGGAGACAAATTAAAACTACGACTGCGACTTGTGATCCAGACACCACAGTCAGCAACATGGAAACGGCAACAATCGTCAGATGAACTTTTTAAATGTTGCAGCGACCCCCCCACCCCCGAAGAGCACACAGAGGAATATTATTTTGACACTGCGTCACCCTCCGGGGGGAAATGGCCCTTTTTGATGTGCGATCCGCCGGAGCTCGCATCGGCTGGCAGATTTTATCAGCAAACAAGACAGGCAAGCAGAGCGCAGACTAAATGAAAGGGGGGGGGGGAATGATAAAAACGTCAAGGATTATCTTCACTTTGCGGGGCGCTGTGATGTTGTATCAAAACGGATTTGGTGGAAATGATTTGGCAGGAGGAGAAGCGATGATGGGAGGGGGTGGTGTGGAGGCAGGATACAACAGGAGAGGGCTGTTCTGTGTGTGTGTGTGTGTGTGTGTGTGTGTGTGTGTGTGTGTGTTACTATTCAAATTATTCCTGGATATGTTTTCTGTCTTGACAATAATCTCATTATTGAGAAATTACATTAAGCAGTCAACAGAAAGCAGCAAGACACGAAACCTCTTCTAATTTTATTCCATCTGCATAATAGAGGAGAGAAACGGACAAAGGTTCCATTGTAGGCGAGACCGAGACTCACATCCCACTTCACCGGCCCAAACTGCTGGCTGTGTATCCTTGTTTTGACCTCTGCGCTTGTAAATTCGAAATCTGCCAAACATATAAGCCGTGAATAAATCAAACCCATTTCTGTGCTCATCCCTCAAACGGAGGCGCCGTTTGTTTTGGGCCGCTCCGTCCGGCGATCCGGCCGTCTTTCATATCCCGTTCCGGGAGCCGAGCGCCGCGGCCATCTTTCAGACGGAGCTGCGCACGGGGGTGTTGCCTCTGGCCCAGTGGCCCGGGTGGAGAGTACACAAGCTATCGGAGAGCCGCGACTCGCAGCGCTGGTGCTTTACTGGAATCGTTAAAAGGTTTTATCATTCCCAGTTGGCTGCCGGTTCCAGGAAATGACTTGCAGTCGGGTGAGGACAACGCCGATGCTCAAAATAGGCCGAAACGATACAGAGGTGGATATGGAAATGGAAATAAAGCGAGTCGATGCCAAGCGAAACTTTGACTGGGTCATAATTATGACGCTAAATCAACAAGAAGGATGTTAGACTTTATAGGCCACAATAATAAATCAAATCATCAAAGCTCCCACCGAAACACTGACTTGTCGGACAACAACAACAACGGCAGCCTCCGGAGAGTCATGAATCCCTGTCCATGTTCTCCTGAGACCGAGGAGTTTTATAGCTGAGAATCACCCGGAATAACGATGTGACTCCGTCTTCTGTCCACACGAACATCCGGTTACTCGCCCGTCTTGATATTTTATTTTATACTCAAAACTTTGACTCAGTGATAACGACACAACTGAAAGCCTGAACTGGCTTATTCAAGAGAAAATATGTTTTTTAAAGTATCTATTATATCTTTAGTGGCATTAAGCAGCAAGAATACCACTGGTTCAAGTTCATTCTGAAGTTTGCATGTTCTCTCCCTCAGTTTAAAAAAAACATGCATCTAGGTAACCTGGTGACTCTAAGACCACATGTAGGTGTGACTATAAGAGTGTGTGTTTAGCTGGGATTGGCTCCAGCCCCTCACTACCCTGAACTACATCAAGTGGTTTCCAAGATGGATGGATAAATATCCAGCTGACTGAGATGGGAAGATAAGAACTGCTTCAGCCTGAAGCTATTACACACTTTTCTATGACACTTTGTACCAAGATAAAGGACAAGGAGTCAAATCTTAAATTAAGCAAATCCCACAATATCCCACCACCACCACTTTTTTTTTTTTTTTTTTGAAGATTTCCTTAAAAAATCTGGCATTTCCTAACTTTTACAGTTTATTAGCCTTTAGCCACTCTGCAGTTTCAGCAAAATTGCAACTAAACTCTGCGGTCTTGTGTTGTACAGCGAACAGTCTTTTCTTGCTACCACCAAAACCTTCCAACAATGTCAGGGAATTTCCAAACCACCGTCTCCGTGCACCACGCAGTGTGACTGTTCCCATCAGCCACTGACAGAACAGCAGCCGGAAAACAATGTCACAGCCAACGTGACAGCAGCCCTGCAGTAAAGAAACAGACTCCCAGTCAGGTCAATGACGACAACAGAGGTTTGATTCATCGGTAGGTTCTTCAGACAGTTCCTGAATTCACTGGCGGCGTCAGAAACATGTTCCCATGTATTGAATAAATAACAGAGCAGTTGTGACATTGTGCGTTCAAACCTGCATTAATACTCAGGTTTATGAAATCCCAGCTGCTTTGTGCCTGTGAGAAATTTTATCTTTGCAACATTTCATATGTTTTGATTTAATATCTCAAAAATGCCGAATTCGTCTCAATTTTTGTGCTCACAAAGTCAATAAACATCGTAGTAATTTAATATCTCATAAAAAAAAACATCAGTTTATTGAATGAGTTCCTCTCATATAGATTACAGGTATGTTTGATCTTGTTTTACCTCAGCGAGTCAGAGCGCCGTGGCGAGATGCTCTCAGTGGAGGATGTGGAGCGTTGAAGGGATTGTGTGATTATTGTTTTCGCTGCTGCTGCTGCTTGGTGTGTGTGTGTGTGTGTGTGTGTGTGTGTGTGTGTGTGTGTGTGTGTGTGTGTGTGTGCGTCGCCTCAGGACTGTCATTTTGCTGTCACCCTGCCACTTAACATTGAACGCTACTTCCCCCTCCCTCAGTCTGTCCATCACGCTGTCACAAAGTCTGACAGCAAGGATTAGAGCTGCAGACGCACAGATTTGCTCACAGTTGTGCCTGCATGTGTGTGTGTGTGTGTGCGCGCGTGTGTAGCAGCTGTAGGATTGACTTTGTAGTCTTCACCCATGACCCACATTTTTTCCCCGACACAGGGCCTGGAGGTGAATGGGAGGGTTTCAGGTAATGTGTGAGTGTGTATGCGTGTGTTTTTGTGTGTGTGTGTGTGTGTGTGTGTCAGTGTGTCACTCCGACCTTGTCATCTCTGCTCGGCTGAACTCGGGCTGCCTGTGGATTATCACTGTCATCACCTGAGAGGAATGCAACTCACTCTGTCATGTCCGCAGTTTTGATCTTTGAAGTGCGCACATACACACACACACACACACACACACACCATGGGAAAACACCTCAATTCGGGCTCTTCTGAAGAAAATGGAAGTTGCAATAAGACGTGGAATTTGCAGGAGCACGCCCGCTTGTTGTTGCTGTATTTTTCTCTTCATATATGTTTTTGTGTTTTGGTCTTTTAACCCCGTTCCTTCATCCTGAGGCTGCAGAGAGCAGCGGAGCAAGCCTGGACAGAAGGAGGATGAAGGTCGGGTCCAGGATGAGGTTTAGAAAGGAAAAATAAAGCCGAGGGGAGAACCTGCTGACACACCGAGCGGGGGCATTGCTCCGAACTGGAAAGCCCGGCTTCGCCTTTGATGTGGATGAGAGGAAGACGCGAATGTTAAGTCACACCTTTCACTCACCGCACTTTCGTTGTGTTTATGCTCATCGAAGAGACATCTGGAAGAAAAGAAGAAAAAAAAAAAGGAAAGAAAAGACGTCTGCGCTCAGTCTTTGGTCTTTCTGACAAGAAAATATTTTCTGTTTTGCAGGAGATCTCTTGGATTGGCTGACAGCAAATATTTACCGGAGACTCTCCCAGGTCTTTCAGCGGCGTGTCTCGCTAAGAGGCAACATCAAACAGCGTGACGGGGCGAGGCGACGACGGAGAGGAATCATACGTTTAGATAACAGAGGACAGAAGACATCAATTATTCTGTGTTTACACAAAATGTTTGAAAACAAAACGCATCCTTATTGCAGAGGTTTGCTTTTGCACAGCAACGCTTTATAAACGATATCCAGCAGGTTTCCACATAACATCCTGTTTGCAACTTCATTTTGAATGTGTCAACTTGAAGTTAAGGTTGCTGCTTCTCCTCATTGATTTGACAGAACTCCGCCTACCAGCTGTTACCAATGGCATACCCATAAAGAATCACTAAAAGCTCTGTGATTTTTTTCACACTCAGGATGAATATTACCCTTATAATCTATACTATTACACCCAGACAAATGGTTCTAGTTCTGGTCTCGTGCTCAGCATTGTTATCCAGTTCAGGATCAATCACAGGGAGAATATCAAGAGACGGAAACCCACATGCAGTCATCCCTATGAGCAGTTTACAGTCACCAAATAACATCTGACACATGTTTCTTCACAGTGTTTGTACATCTGCGCAAAAATGCATCAAAGCTAAATCTGGACTCAAACTAGGGAACTTCTGGCTATGATGAAAAGGTGCTAACCACTACACCACTGTGCAGGAGATTATGTGAAGAACGTTACATAATCTGCACTAATCCCGATGACGGAAGTCTTTCAAATTACTCTGAGTTCGGCACCTTGCTCTGACCTCTCTGTAGTTATTCCGCTCGTGCCGCTGTTCCTGAGACGACATAAATAAAGTTGCCACACTTTTGGAACTGGAGTCATGTTTGTCTTCCAGTAACTTTCTGGTTTCCACCAACTCCCAGCGGTGCAAAAACTGGGTTATAGAAACTTCGCAACTGTGTCTGTTGAGCGTAGGGTAAAAGGCTTGGATGCTTTTTATTCTGAGCACATCTGGAAAATATACAAGCGCAGCCACGATGATGTACAGCTGTGAGAATGAATGAAAACAGCAAATATTTGGCCAGAGAAAGTCGTGTGAAGCAGAAGAGCGGTGCAGATAAACTGTGAACGCTTTGCCACTTAAAATACGCTAATGATGAAGATATGAATTAGAACTAAAGATAGGAGCGCTATATTAGCAAGGACACACCGTGGACTTCATCTCCTCTTCATTTTATGTGTCCTACACTCCTAATTCTTCTGTTGTGTTTCTATTTTGACCCTGCCCGCCGCTCCGCCCCTCCCACCACGCTGCCCTGCTGTCCAGGCAGCACTTCAATAAACAAAGCCCAGGCAGCAAAACGCTTTTGAATGGGCGCATCCTGCTGGCAGGATCTGAACGGGCTGTTTAAAGAGGGGCTTGTCAGCTGTTACCTCTGGGATGTTGCAGCATGTGGAAACAGCGGGGAGATTCGGCCTTTGATGCCTCCCCCGCTCCGCCACGCCGCTCTCCGCTCTTCTGTTCTTCCGCTTTCACTTTGATGGAGTTCGTGTGAAGTGTTTGTCGGCAGCAGGGGGCCGACGAATCAACACCCACACAAGGAGAGGAGGACGGACACACACACACACACACACACACACACACACACACACACACACACACACACACAACACACACACACACACACACACACACAGGCCGTGCAGTCGGAACACTGGCCATGAAACAATCAGAGCACACCTGCTGAACTCAAACACTTCTTCAGGCCGCCTCCTTTTGTTTTTCTGCTGCAGCCAACAGTTGGAATGAACTCCCCTAAAGTGAGAGGAATCCTTTGTGTGTGTGTGTGTGTGTGTGTGTGTGTGTGTGTGTGTGTGTGTGTTGCCCTCCGAGTTTCACCCGCTCGGAAGTTCAGCCAGAAAACACGCAGAAGCCCACAGACAGCCTGAATAGGTGGCTCATCAGCTGATGTGACTCCTACAAACTCCACAACAACCAAGACGAGACTTAACAGAGATAACAGAACGCTCAGCTCATATCGACAGGAGCTCAAAACATTCCAGAGTACTTTAACAGCAGAGATGGTGCTAAAATGAAGGCTACAAACCGAATAATCATCCTGGGTTGGTAAAGCGGTCGCCTACTCAGAATGCTCCTGCACTGAAATCCATTTATCACCGACAGAAGGGAGGGAATAGAAGCATCTGTAATGAGCTCAGATGGTTCTGGTCTGGTTGAAAGGATGAACATCTTGTGTGCGCCAAACATGAGTTCTGTCAACGCTTTTAAATATGTTTCCTTTTATTTTGCTTATGTTATATACCAATAAACCGAACCCATTTTTATCCGAGTGACACCACTGACGAATGCATGTAGCCTAAATTAAAGAAGATTCAATTGTTTTGCGCACAATCAGGAGATGTCATTCCTGATATCAGGATCACGTGGTTCATTGTTTTGATTCTACGTAATGTCGTTTTGCTGCTTGATTGTCAGTTACAGCTGATTTGTGCCAGCGTGACTGTCAAAACAGACAATCATGTTTGTTTGTTGGTGAAATTCAAGTGAATTGACTGCTTTCTCGGCTGAGTGTTTTTTAGTGTCAGTATCACAATTTTTGGTTTTGAGCTTCTTTATGTCAGCACCAGGTAGAGAAAAAAAAAACACAGAAGGTGATTTTATTATACAAATAAAACAATCATTGTGTTGGTTAGAAAAATCCAGATTGTGAGGCTTCGTTGTCTGGAAGAAGTCAGTCAGGAAAACCGCTGTTCTGTGGCGGCCTTGGTTTTAATTTGACGTATTAATGCAGGCTGCCGGTGCCAGCATCTCAGGTCAAACGCAGAGCAACTCGACGTGCCGCCATATGTTCTGGGTTTTGTAAGAGTCTATAACTTCAGGTCCACTCGTAAAACATTTAACTGGAGCAACAGCGAGGTCTCTTTATGAAGGAGAGCACCTAGCTGAGGTTTTAATCTTCTCATAAACCTTTAAAAGACGTCAAAGGAGAAGATCCGACTCCTCAAAGTCAGATTTCCAGTCCTTGGTTGAGTGTTGCAGCTGCAGGAGTGATAGATGTTTGAGATGAGGTGATTTAAGTGTTATCACACCTCCAGCGGTCACTCTGCTGTTGACAGAAGCAATGCAGGGAGGCATAATGGAAAAACGAGATGCCAGGAAAAATACAGACCCAGGAGGCCTGTGTTCGCATGTCAACACAAATAAAAAGGTTTAAAAAGCATATTTATGTACTTTTTTCCATTTTCACTCCAATTAAAGAAGCAGGGAATTCCATGAAACTTGACAAAGGTGAACAATGAACCGACAATTGGTTACAGACACTTCACACTTTTTTTTGGGCACTCATTTGAAAATCTGGCATTTCCACCTCAAGGTGTTGAACCTGTGAACGTCACTCACCTCAACTCCACCTCAAGCCCCAAACGGCAAAATGTCCCAACGTGAAACCGAGCATCCTGTCCAGGTGAAAGACTCAGGACTTAAAAACAAAGTCCTTGAGTCAAAAAGAAGAGCCAAGAGGAATAATGTTTAGGCTCTCCCTCGTGCGCACAGGCTGCAGTGAGTACTGAACGAAAACAGTCAGACAAAGCTGTAAAAGGATTAGGCGAGGGTAATAAATCTAACTAAAAATGAAATACGAGACGAAAAATGTCCATAGAGAAAGACTTCTGATGAAAATATTCACTTGAACTGGTATATGAAGGTTGTGCAGATCTGTGAATACTTCTGCTTTATTCTGCAAACACTGAGAGATCTTAATGTCACCTGCTGTGCACTGGGTCACAATAAAGCAATGAAATGAGCTCTTGTGAGGCAGTTTGTGAAACTCTGACACCATCATTCACAGAAAGTGGAAAACGAGTGAAGAGAGTTCACTAACTCAGCTTCCTCTCACTCTGATGGAATTCACTGTATCCTCATGGCTGCTTTAACACCATAATCAGTCTCGCATGCTGGCATCCATGTCCACACACACCAGAGGAAGGCTGGACAAATGAAATATTCAGCAACCAAAAGTTCTCTTGAAGATTTTTTGATTTGGCAAAGTTGATGAGAATGAGACAATAGAAAGTGAGGATGTTTTTTCCCGAGCCAAGACCACATCCAGGATCTCCATCTCCTCCTCTTAGTTCTTTTTATACGCAACACGCCACAAGATGAAGGCGCAGCATCATTTGTTCACTTCATGACAGCAAGAAGTGTGGACGAACAGGATGAAATGGGGCTCTGCCTGCAATTCCAGCTATCTATGTGCAAAAGCAGGACACGCCTTCAACAGATCACGGTCCGTCACAGAGCGAACAGAGACAGGCAGGCCGGGATAAATACTTGATGCTCTGTGAAACCTGGATCTGCAAGTTCCATCTTTTTTTGGAACCCTAGAAACTTTTGCTTTTGCATTTCACGGCTCTCATGTGGTGTAGTGGGTCGGTTATCGAGGAATTTCTGTTGATCATCGCTCAGTTTTGACGGCATTTATCCAAGAACCTGTCTCACTGTATGAATAAAGACCACAGAGTGTACCATCAGATATCTTTCTGCTGAGAAAACCAACACTGTAGAGCAGCTGCCATTATCCCTTTCAGTCATTTTAACTGTTTTCGTTTGTTTTTTTTCTTCTCAGCGACTTTGTGTATTTCAGCCATTTAAGCACCTTTTTCCCCACAGCACTTTCAGTCTTAAATTAAATAACACAGTTAGTTTCATATTCAAACACCAGGGGAAAGCTGCTATGCAAGGAGCTCGACCTTCGCTAGGAGTGAGTCACGGTTCTGTGTTTTGCTTGAGGACACATTTGGACATGTTGAGACGAGGGATCAGCAAGCTTTGGCTTGGAATGCGGAAATTCTGTCCATGCTGTATTAAAATCGGGAACTCCAGTCTTTCATTTGAACGTCAAGTTGTTTCCTCATAATGCATTGTAAGAGTTTCTCGGGAGGATAAGATTAAAGATTAGACAAAGTGTTTATTTACACTCAGTCTTCTGAATGTTACTCGGAGCCACAACAGAGAGGCCAGAGAGCCACACGAGACTGCAGAGCGACGTGTTGCAGACCCCTGCCCCAGACTATGTATAACATAGAGAAGAATAACCGACAAAACACAACAAAAAAACACCAGAAAGTGCAGAAAAAACAGCTTTGTGTACATGTATGAATAATTACTCTAATTTTACCAAACATCCATTCAGTCATAATCAAGATTTACCAGTGTGTCACGAAATACACTCATTAAACAAGTCTGTAGCCATAAAACTGATTAAAAGATATAAAATAGTTCAGCAGGACAAACACAATGAGAGAACATGTGATAGCTCAGCCTTCAGGCATTATCTGGTTGGTGTTACAGAATAAAATGGTTTTATAAAAGCAAAAACTGCAGCGAAAATAGGCAAAAATCAACTAGTTTGAAGGGTTTAAAAACAGTAGTTCAAATGCTGTTTGTTTATAAGTATAAAGAAACAGAAAGTGTAGCTAATATGCTCTTGTAAAAGGCGTACCCTATGCACTCATAAAAACACGGAAAAATAAAGGCAACAATATTTTTCTTTTAATCAGTTTGACAAAGCATTTCATTCCCTTAATCCAACCAAGCAGCAAATATGAGAAAATGTGTCCAACCTCACTTTTTCTCAGGGTTGAAGCAAATAATAAATGGACTTTTTCCATCGTTTATCATTGTGGAAATCTAACCAAATCAGATCAGATCACAGCGTGTTCGTGGCGAACAAGGCCAGCTTCGCCGGAGCTTTAGTGTTTATTATTGATGAGGATCCGCTGAGCTGAAAAGGAGGAAAAGGTGGGAGATTTTCATCCATGTCTGTAGAGGTGGACACTGATAAAGACAAACCAGGGTGGACAGGTATTTTTAGAGTCAAGAAGGATTTTAGAGGATTTACAAAGTATATTTCTCGTCACTTACGAGCAAGATTTTGCTTTTAAGCCAGTACATATGGAAATAAATGAATATACTTCAGTCAGAAACAATTCATTTGAGTGTACAGTGTTTTAATTTGTACATTGGAAAATGTATCAACTGATGTGATTTTGGAGCCTGTGTGTCTTCATATGGAATAGATGCTGACTCACATAATGACAGTTATTTATTAGCCTTTTTGAGGCTTTATTTCGCTTGTGCAAAAGCAGTTATTTCCTTTAAAGATCTGCTCGCAGACTTTTATGAGGCAATTTTATGCTCATTCAAACTGTGTGAAATCTAAACCCGTCCCCACTGCACAATAAGAAAACCGTTGTCGAAGCACAATGTGTTATTTTTCTCTTCTTGCAGAAACTTAAAGTAACTACGCGTCGATGGATGGGGTTTAAAAGGTGCTAACATGTGGATTTACTCGTCTTCAGAGTTTCCAGTTTCCATGTGAGCATGTTTTCCAGTTCGTACCCACTTACAGAGTCATTAATTCGGGGGAAAATCTGTTGTCACTCCACAAATCGGATCCAACTAACAGTCGTGCGGGGATCCAACAAATCCCGCTCGCGAGGAAACACATTCCATGTTTTGTCTCAGAAACACTCGATCAAACGAGGTGTTACAATCCTGCGAAGCTACAAACATGAAGTCTGGCGCTCGCAGCTGACGAGGCACCTGCGCGCGCCGCGCACGCCTTCTCTGAAATGCAGGGCGGTGGATTTCAGGTAACGCCGCGTTCCCACGTGGATTTACGACACTTTGGAGGATGAACTCTTCACCCGGGGAGAAGCTGGGCTCGGCTCAGCTGCGCCCTGAGAGAATCCGTCCCATCTGGCAGACGAGCGGCAGCGCCAGCGCACGGTTTGCATTAGAGCGCCGACGTCTGAAACGGCTTAAATCTCGACACGTTCTGACTCCCGCCGCTCTCATGAGCTTCCAAGGACACAAATCTCAACCTGTGTGAAATTCTCAAGTTAAGACGTTGGCTCTGCCAAACTGCCGGAGGACGCCGCTACGCATGGAGGGGCTGATCGCGCTTCAGATATGAAGCGCGGTATGGAGGTATTTGGCATCTTTTAACATCGACTCATCTCCAAGATTTAAAGTTACAAGCTGAAATAACCAATCCAGTTTCAGGGTTAGCGACTCCTCATTCAGACACGCAGTTGTGATGCAACCAAAGTGTTGTGAAAATAAACCACAAGAAAAAAACAGCAGCATTTCTATACGTCTACAAACGGTGCAGAAAATATTCACTTCACAGGGAACAAGTTTATCCCGGTGTTGGTTCAGATAAATTATGGCATCAGTGTTTATCTGCAGATAATCGATGGGAACTTCTAAAATTTATTGGCCATTCCTTGTGGTCTTGTGAATATTCCCAACTGTGACTGCAGTAAAAAGCTGCGGGAAGACTGGAAATGAGTGTTTTTTCAAAAGGAGCACAGTGTATATACTGATACAGCAAAATATGTTTTGATAAAGAGCTTCCTCTTCATTTACATCTTTAAATTAAATTAAAAGAGATTAAAAGAGATGATCGAACAAACCGTCCATAACTAGCACGCATCGGCTCCCAACATGTTAATGCTGAACACAGCAGGTACAAACAAACTTCAGGAACTTCAGCCCCGAATGGAAACGACCAAACTGAAACTCCCCCAAACGGGGGGGAAACGTTCGGCTCGGGATCTCTGTGAAACCACCAACGCCGACCCTGAAAAGGAAGACGAGGCGGAGGAAGAGACCTGCTCAAATCATCAGGACAGCGCCGCACCGGACGAACCCTTAAAGCTTCGCGTGACGAGAGCCGGGCTCGACACCTGACAGGGAAAGAGACGGATGATTCACTTCAGATTAAGGAACAACGGACACATTGTTCTCTCATCTTCATGCCTCTTTTCTCTCACCCCATTTATCCCCCTCAGCGAATCATTGATGCCATTCATGCCCCTGAAATGCTACGCCGTTGTGATTTTCCTCTCCTCCTCCTCCTTTGTTTCTACCCGTGCTTTTTTTCGCCCAACCCCAAGCCTTCCCGGGGCACTCGGAGGCTTTCCTCCTAAGTTTTTCTTTCCGCTCAGATTAAGTGTGACAGATTGGCAAAAGGAGCACATGACAGGAGTTCAGATGGCAGACAAGAATAAGATCAGACATGTGATGCGATATTAAGAGGTCACAAGAGCTGACGCGCACGCACCAACGCATGCGGATCGCCCCCCCTCCACCCCTCCACCCCTCCACCCACCCTCACACTGATTTTAACCATATGATCCACCGCCGCTTTATCAAAGAGCGCAGCCTCCCATACATGCCCCGGCCCCGATCTTATCTCTGCTTTATCACAACACAGAGGGAGCAAGAGTGCACTAACCGTCAGCGGCGAGGGGCTGAAATCTAAAGCGAAGGTTTGACGTTGGCTATGACGGCCGTAATTTGATTAGACTTGGGTGACATTCTTTCACACAACTCGGCGCGGGAGGACGACATCTGCTACTGCCAAAAGCATTAACTCCTGTGAACTCGGAGACAGGAAGAGCGGAGCATTGTTCGGATCGACTCCCTTTTCCATTTGGTCAAACAACAGGCATTTTAATGCTTTCAAGACACTCATGACAGCTCCGCGCAAGATTTATAATGCCTAAGAATTGTGAACACATGTAACCAAGGAGAGTTAGATAATATTACCCCGTGGATCGAGGGAAAGATGGGTAACAAGAAACTTCATAGACAATATGGGGGAGATTTTCCTGCATGCTGGGATCTGGACTTCAGTTTATCATAGACCAGTTTGAATAGGTTTCTGAAAATATGTATATTTAATTTTAGTCAAGATTTAATATGCTAGTGAGGAATATTAAAGAATTCATAGTCACTTGGGAAAATAACTTTCCGTTCTACCGAGTCGGGCCTGTTTTAGTGAAGGGAACATTAGGAACTGATACAGTACCAATACCAGGCACCTGGGAATTGGTAACGGTACTCAGCAGTACCAGTTTTACTTTTGTGTGTGGTTATGTGCTAATAAATGCTAATTTCTTGCTGGCTGCAGACGAGTTGGCAATGGATGCTAGCATGCTAATGGATGCTAGCATGCTAACGGTGATGGAAGCCTGTTTGAGCCTCAAGTTTCTCCTAATGGAGGTTGAGCACTATGATAGGAGTGGTCCTCAAACTTTATGGCACCTTGATCCAGTTTTAAACAACATCATTTTTTCCGCAAAGCGGCAGCAGGGTGTACGGTGAAGGTCATACACATAACAAAAAAAAAATAAAGCGTATTATATCTAATTTCATTTTTCATGCATATAATGTAAATATCATTTCAACTTCCATTTAGATTATGTTGTAATTTCTGTACTATAGCTCCAACTCAGTGGAGTCCTGAGTTTGTTTCCCATCTGGAGGTGAAAGGACACAGTGAAACCCGAAGCGTGTTTCCTATGTGTAGTCTACTCCGTATTAAGCTTCTGTTATTTCACAAATTCATTTAGTGATGGTGGGAGCCCAAACAAGAACCTGTGCTTCAAGTCAAGCGGCAGGAAGAAGTGTGGATGAAAGTGACTGATTTTCAAAATGAAACTCAACATAGATGAACAGACAGTTAAATGGAATTAAGAAAGTTGGAGGAAAATACTCGATCAAGATAGAAAGGGAAGTTAAGGATTTTTCAAGGATGTTCATGCATACAAGTTCTTTGGAAAAAGGTTAATTTTAATTCTACTAATAGTGAGGCATCTTTTGTTGAAACATTCAGCTTGTATACAGACCAGAGACAGAGGCAGCTGCTCTGCAGCTTTTCAACTGTTTTCATTTACTCTGATGTCAGAAGTTAAATCCACTTTGATTTCATTTTCTCCATTAAGAATATTTTGACTTTACAGGCCAAATGCAGCAAGTAATGAGTTCAGTAACTGTACTGAATTGGATTGAATTGGACAATGTTTGCATGCACACTAAAGAAGTTATTCACACATTTAAACTAATTTTATTGCCATCTATTCTCCATAAAACATTATCATACAACATAACTCCTATATTTTATACACAGACTTAATATTTTACCCATCAATAAAGCATAGATGGAAAAGCAGACATGTATGACTTTATAACTCATTATTTTGTGTGCTGAAAAACTGCACTTGTGCTAAAACAGAATGAGAAATGCAAGAAGAGCAGGAGGGAAAACGTGGTGAAGGTGAAGGCTGGATGAGAGGGAAAAAAATGGCCCCGGCTGCAGGGTCCAGCAGGAAATTCAATAAAAACTCTTCAAAAGGGCCGGCCTTGACATTGAAAAATAGCGAAATTATAAAATACAGCAGGGTAACGAAAGAGAGGAGTTATTGTATTTGGCACAGGATCGGGAGGAGAGAGCCCAGGGCCGCCACGTCAAATGAGCCGTCACTGACGGAGGGAGTTAAGCCTTGTGGTGATTAAATATAGGCCTCAAACCTGCTGGCTGCCAGGCAGGCAGGCAGGCAGGCAGGCACGCAGACAGCAGACATGTTTGTGCACAGGCAGCAAAATGAACAGAAAACAAAGAGGAGTGGGGGGGGGGGACATCTAAACTGAGACAAGACGAACTGCACAGCTGTGTGGGAAGTGAAAAGGAGGGTTAGAATCAAAAGAGTGAGAAGATTGCAAAGGTGTTCACAGATGTATGGATGGATAAGTTCAGTTAAAAAAACAGCCTGAGGTGAATACCATTAAGAAATGAGAGTCATTTCTCTTTAGAAATCTGTCAGGGAGCGTCCAGTTTGCCAACATTTTTCTTCCCCCGCAAAACGTTTTGACTTTCATCCAGAGGGCCCATTTTCATTTAAAGCTAATTTCAAGTAATTATTAATGGAGAAAACAATGAAAACAGACAAAAGGGGCTTTTTTTTTCTTTGCTCATATAATGTTGTTGTAACAGCTTCAGTGCAATCTCTCATCCAGCATTGCCTTCATCTTTGTGAAGATGTGAAGCGAACACTGCAGCGTTCCCCCCATAAAAAAACCGAACGCCACGGCTTCCTCTTTGTTTTCTTCATACTTCAAACAAATCTCTTCTGCGAGCTGTAATCTCTACAGACGTGTACAAAATAACTGCCTCCTCTGCTGAGCCACAGCTGTGTGCAAAATGGTGTTTGTCAAAGTGAGATTAAAGCAACTAAAAAAGACTTTCTGAAACAGAAAAAAATATACTACTTTCTCGTGATTTTAGCACTTTGAAGCCCCATTAAACATGAGCACTGTGAATGTGTGAAGGGCACCACACACCATTAAAAATGGTAAATGACAATGAAAATAAGATTACATTAATCCACTCCCAGCGCTGGAATGACTGGTCGGTTTATCTTGTCCATTTGAGCCCATGCTGACTTCACACGGACACACAGTGGAATAGATTACTGACAGCTTTAGACAGCATTAGCGGGATTTAACTGAATTTTAAGAGCGACTAATTGATACAACACCCCCGATTTTCCAATCAGACGATCTTGAGTCGAGTCACATTAGGATTAATGGCATCCTGTGAAATCCGCCAGCTTTGAGCGGCATCAGCCTCACTGAACGGCCGATGTGCGCTCTTATCAGTCCTGCGGAAACAGGGCGAGCAGGCTGATTATCCATATTGTGTTTGGCTCGGTGTTATCAGTGATGCACTGTATACAGCCAGTGGGGAAAACTGGACATACCTTCAGCACCGCAGCTGCAATAAATCTGATTATTTTGTGTAAAGAGTGATTCGAGAGTCAACAAGTCATCCAGTGGGTGGATTCTACACCCTCATATCATCACAGCTGTTCACCTCGGGCTTCAATTTAGAAATGTTGCTGCTTGCTGGTAATTTGCAATGGTGAAGGAACAGCACTCCTACATGTTAAAGGTCTACTTTTCGAGGCTTTCATATGATATATTTTTTTTTTTTTATCTTAAAGAACTTAATAAATCAGTCGACCCACTCCAAGTCTGGCAGAAGAAAATAAGTATTTTCAAGTTGGATTCATGTCAAGATTTGTGAAAACTGTGATACGCCTGAAGTCTATTGTCAGAATGGAAGTCAAAAAACAAACTGACATTCACCTGGTGTGACCAACTGGAATATACTGACAACCGGTGCAATCTTAAATTGATCAATAACAGCAACATGAAAACGGGGACAGTTCTTGTAGCCACATATCTATGTAGCTCCCACTGCACGACGGAATGTTCCACTGCACTTCCGTTCCGGATCCGTAATGCAGCCAGTGTAAAATGGGCTCGAGTCTGAGTCGCCTTGAATATGATTAACTCATATCAATGGTAGTCATGCCAACATTTTCCGACTACTCAAGCAAAAATGGAAAGCTTGTAAACCATCTAGCAGGTGGAGGTGGATCCTTCCACCCGGACTGATAATAAACAACAATAGGAACCAGATCAAGACTAATATTGACAGCTATTTAATATTACCTACTATTTTTCGATGAATTTGTTTTGGGGTTTTTTTTTTCCATAAAAGTTAAACTCTATTTCATTATTTTGGTCATAGTTGCTGTTGGTTGGCATAACTACTTCCTACACATGATCAGTGATGTTAATATAGCTGAGCACACAGGCTGGAGCTGAAAATCATCCCGTCGGACGCTGAGATGTGTTCAGGTGACCATCACCAATGTTTGTAGCTGAGATGAAGAATAAGGAAAATGTTTTTTTTTTCCTACTTTTTTCTTTTTTCAACCTGTCCTGTCCAGCAGGACAAGAAAAATGCCTGTCAATATGTCTGTAACTGTTTTACTTTTACATGAATCTTCACACAACAGGATTCTGTTCAGGGCATCGATGTGGTTTTGGCATTGGTGATACCAGCAAGAGTTTTACCTGGAATCCGTGTGGAGATCACTGGTATCACACTGCTACTCTACAGTTTACAGCTGGATCTGATCCTCAGATCTATTGGACTGAAGAAAACAAACTCAGCTGTGCCCTTTAAGTTGGGAGAAACGACTGCAAGGCAGACGTTTTAAAGTGAACTATAGAGTCTACGAGTTGCAAGGCGTGATGATATGCTGCTTTTGCTACTTGCTGCTATTTAAAATCTTATAAAAAATAGAATTAAATCAACATATTTACTCAGATCTACTGAGCTGATTAAATACCAGATAATCTCACACTTTGCTTCTCCTTCAAGAAGCTGAGAAATTATTTGGAGTTCCAGTCATCTGACCCACTTTGAGAGATCTCTAAGCTGCAATAAACCCAATTCTTTTTGTTTTTTTGCTTCAAAAACTTTTACATATTTCAGATGCGGCCTCCTTGGGGAGCAGCCGGTCACATGAGAAGGAAGCAGCAGCTCCAGATTGTTCCCTCTCGTCTTTCAGCTCCTTTCTCTCACCGTTTCGGTCCGTCCCGTTCCCCGTCCCTCTGCGGCTCACACTCGCCCTGATGACGGGTTACTGGATACCGTGTCAGTGTCTCCAAACTCCACCTGACAGGGTGTCGCTCCGAGCAACACGGCTAATGTTACAGCGCTGCTCGGCAGCCAGACCAGGGCTGGCGGTGAAAATAATGAGAGCTCACGTTTTGGCGTTTGATATCACAGATGACATCTTACTTATTTTCCTTCTCCTTTTATCACTTCCTACATCTCCCAGCATTTACGTGCTGGCGGGGGGAAGCCTGTTGCCGAAGCTGGCCCGTGCACACGACACTAATGTTCCACGTTTCAAGGCGGCGAAAACTGAAAGAGACAAGCATGCAGCGCTGCTACATGAAATCTGCCACCACACCGGTTCGGGTTCGTTGCTCTGAGCCACAATGAGACAGCGGCAGTACGGGTGTTTGGCTAATCTGCGAGAGTGACAAGCAGGGACAGAAAGCCGGAGGAGAGCGGGAGCGGAGGAGCCTTTTGTGTCCTGAAAGCTTCTTTCATGGCAAACCTCACTCATCAAAGCTCTTCAGATCTATTTCATCCTCCTCGTCTCTCTGATTCCCGCACTGGAATCTGGACCGATAACCTTTGAGGAGAAGCCTCGCGGTGAGGACAGCAAGGAAGGAAGGTGAAAAGGCTCTAAGCCGTGCAGAGATTCCTGCAGAGTAATTAATTCAGAGTCTCCTTATCTGCTGGAATATGACGGCGGATCACGCAGACGGGGTCCCGTCCAGGACGGCGTTGTCGGCGGCTCTCTGCGGCGTGCCCGGGCCGGCCCGTCTGTCTGAGGGCGCTGAGCCCAGACTGCTTGGCTGATTCCAGCCAGATGATCCTGGTTGTTACACCCTGAACTGAATCCTCACATGAACACGGCCCGAGGGCGACGGAGCAATTTCAGGACTGTGGCCTGTCTCTCAACTCGAGGAGGGATTCACATGACGACGAGGATCAAACAGGAAAATGTCACGGAGGAATGATGATGATGAAGCGTGTTAACCCGGAGGGGCATTTCTGTAACACAGCACCTGCTTTAACAGACTAAATATCAAAATATCAAAAAAGAAAAATTAACTAGAGTATTAACACACCGTTTTAATCTCTGCCCGTCAATTGACTGAAATATCTCAATCACTGAGAGATTTACTCCCAGGTTCCCTCGGACAGCCGAGTTCCCCCCAGGATGAAGCTGTGATGTTTTTTTTTGTTATAAAGCTGACATTTTACATTTTCAGTGATATAATTTGTTGAAAGTTGGCCCCGGTGTTCATGTTCCCCAAAGGATAAATTGGATTAACTGTGATGTCCGTTCGAATTTTCCTCCTGCAAGTATCATCAGGTCAAAACTTCCAGCTGTCTCACATTTTGTAACACCAAAAAAAAAAAAAAAAAAAAAAACTACTAGAGTAATAACAGATGCACAAACAATGTGGATGTTTTTGTCTCATTTATAAGTCAAATGAGTCACATTTTAGGTCACAAAAAATAGGACCAGAACTGAAATAGCAAACGTAAACACAAAGTGATTGAACTGAATTACACACAAAACGTATGTCATTTGTTTTTGGTACGGTGATTCTTACATGCAACAACTGTTTGATTTATAGCATTTGAAAGATGTTTGATTTTCCTTTTAAGTAAGATCACATTTGTAAAAAGTATTCGTTGGTGGGATGAGCAGCAGAGCTGAGAATGCAGATCTTCTCTACCAAATGACAAACAACTTATTCCGACACCAAACACACTGCATCTGTCCATATCGACTGAATTCAAACTTCAGTCTCTTTCTTTAGAGTTACTGTTTCAACATTTACATCCAAGAAGAACATTTGAGTTGATTGTGTTATTTTTGGTTGACATTTGATTCCCAGACAGTTTCATTCAAAAGTTTTTTTGTTTTTTTTTTAAAAAGTACCTTTCTGTTTTGAGGGAGGTCCAACCTGTGCAGATGGATAGAAAAGCAGCGCTTTGACAGCAGCAAGTGAATACATGCTCAAAGGCGGAGGGCGGTATCACATTAAGCAATCCTTGAACAATAAAGTTTTCAAAATTCAGCAGGGCTCCTTATTTGGGGGGTTGGCTCAGCATCAGAATGGCGGCCTGCATCGATTTGGCTCGAGCGGAGGAGCTGCTTTTCTCAGCTGTACTTTAATCAGCTTATGCTTTTCGGTGCAGATCGCAATAAATTACAGTTAATAAAAGCTCTGCGTCGATCGTAAATCACTCCACGGCAGCACAGGACTCTTTCACAAAAGGAGTGGTAAACGCCGTTTATCACGGTCCTCTGTCGGCCGGTCAAAGGTGGACGAAGCCCAGGAGACCTCACAGCCAGCCAGCAGGTGTTGGCTCAGTTTAACTGAGGCGGACGCAGTCCGTTTATTTTTCGATGCGTCCGCACCAACACAGATTTAAGACGCTCTTTTACTTGGATGAAGAGTCACAGCGAGTCTTTGTCAGCCGGCGAAGGCACAAGTTGCCCTATCCGAAACAAAAGGCTCCTTCTCAAACACAGATACTGGAATTTGAAGCGACCCTATCACACGTTAGGGCAACTGGGAAATGGTAAAGTCTGTAGTTAGCAACTTGTATGGAGACAGTCGTTACTCACTTTGTTTGTTGGCTTTATAAACCTTATATATGCAGAGATGTGGTCTCTACACATTGTCTCAGAAAAATGCACATACTGTAAACTGCACCGTTGTAATCGTACCAAGAGAAAAGAACAGCGCTGAAATGCAGCATGTTCATGTGAAGAAACAACTAAAAGATTGGAGGAGATTTTGGGGTAAACGGATTTACCGCAAGGCTTTCATGGAAGGAACTGGCTTCGAGTAAAGGGAGGAAATCAAAGAAGACATTTTCAAGGAACACAAGTCACCAATTGAACTGTTTTGGTGTTGCATCCAAACCAAATGCGTCACAGCCATTACATTCAATTGTGCCTTTTCGGTGTAACGACAATCTGACAGAGAGCACACAAACAGTATTGTAGCAGAAACCCAACATTTCTGTTTTTCATACTATGACTACGTGTTACAAAACGAAAGAACTGGTCGAACTTCTACTTTGTCTATTCTGGATTTTGCACAATCTGCCACAAAAGAAAACTAAATCTTCTAAACAAATAAGAATTCCACAAAACACATTAACTTCTTGTTTTTTTTTTTTAGATTTGACATCTTAAAAATTCACTGGCAACTTCTCTGTCTAGTTACAAGCCCAAATGCTTGTGCTTGATGATAGTTTTTGCAGTGTCTCGGTGCGATCCGACTGTATTTCTTCCCACACGCATGAACAGTGACCCCTCTGTGAAGCTGCTCCCTGCTGATCTGACGCTCGGAGTTTAGATTTCCATGGCTGCTGGTGTCTTCGTGTCCCTTTTAGGTAATTTATGGTTTTCAACTCTGTAGACTCCCAGGCAGTTTTACGCATGAACTCTTCAGGAATTCAGCAAACATGCACATGTGAACAAGATGCTGACACACTGGCTTTGAAAGATTTAGACATTGCTGCTTCTTCTGTGCATTGAACGCCAGTTTGGAGTCGGAGTTTCTCAAAGGGAAAAACTCTGATTGGTGTTTTGTTCAGTAATGACAATTACGATAATTATGGGACACTCAGTTTACACTGTTTCCAGTAGATAAGAGCTTTGGTGCTCGTGTCCTGTTAAAAATACTGTATTTTCTGCGTCTTAATTTAAACTACAAGCCAACGTTTATGCCTTGAACCATCAACAATTCTGTTAGCCACACACTGAGGGCAAGAACACCAACTACAAACAAGTGTTCACCTTCAAGTAAAAGCAAACAGGCTGCATGGAAACATCTCAAACTCTCATGTTTTATTCAATATTTCTTGAGTTTGAGCTAAATAGGGCCCAAGTCTGAACCAGGCCAACTCACTGCACCATCTGGTGGTACAAACTGGTATCACCGACGTTACTCTGAGTAAATATACTCCCAAGCATCTGCAGCAGAATCTGTAAAATTACCTAAAGTGTATCTATATTACTGAAAGTATCTTTAATCTGAGTAAATAGTGACAACTTGTGATTTCCAGTCCCAACACACATAAAAGTTTCTGTCTACTTCCTTGTTTAACCAGAGGTAATTACAGACAATAATTCAATCCCGAGGACTGCAGTGAAGTCACAGCATCAGAGATGACAAACCAATAGGAGCCATGTGTTTCCACTCTTCACCGTGACCCGGGGAAGTCTCCCAAAATCCCCAGCACAAGCCCTGAGCGCCTGCCACCAAGCGTGGAGTCAGCAGCTCGCTCACCGCTACACTTCAAACCAGATTTTCTACCGTTTGTGCCAAGCTGCTGCCATCTCCCATTTCTCATCGGGCCTTGACGGATCTAATGTGGGAATCCATTATCACACCCGTGCTCTCCGCCGCTTCGCTCCGCTCCGTCTTCGGCCCCGCCGACTGTCATGAATCCGCCGCGCCTGTGCCTCCGGGGCCCCCGGCACCCTGTCTAGTTGGTGCTGACCGAGCCGGGGGTCATCCTCCGCTTTAGTCCCGTTCACCCTTGTCAAAAGACATTCTCGTAGTGCCTTCAGACAGAATAAGAGACAGTAGGTTTCAATGTAACGGGCCGGGCTCCAAATAAAAGGAGTTTTGTTGGGAAGCCACACTTGGTTTTCGCCGAGCGCTTTGAATAGATGTGCTTGTGCTACAGTTGCTTGACCTTTCCGTGCCCAAGTCTGCGAACAATCGCGCCTGTGTTTTGCAAATTGTCAAACTCTCAGATGCTGCCGTCGCTGCAGTTACAGTTGCACCGCTATACATAAATGTGCCACCGTATACAGTAAATTTAACTGCCGCCGTATGTTTCCAGTCTTTGTCTCTCCTGCACACACGGCGTCTGTTTCCCTCCCTGAACTCTTCACCCCGGCAGCCACCAGAAGGCTGTCATGCTAAATTATACCTATGTTGATTTTTTTTTTCTCTTCCCTTCTTGCTCCTCCCTTCAGCTGACAGGGAGGCGGCGAGTTCAGAGATACAGATTAACTCGTTGTTTATGCCTTGAAAGTTTCTCGTCCACACTTTGCAATTAGATTACAGTTGATGGACAGAAACCTCTTCTTCTTTCAGTCTCGCGGCCGCTGGCGAGAAACAAAATACGGCGCTGCCTGCGCCATCTGGTTAGTGGCGTCCTCGAAGTGGAGCAGCTCTCTTTTCGAGGCAGTGTTTTTCATGTTAATATTTACAAAACGCTTCAAGTTGTGGTTTCGATTGTGGTTTATAAAGACTTTCTTTTTGGGGGAACCAAAAGCCAATCTTGCTGCTGAGTCTTCTCATGAAGATCCTCCGGTTGCTGCCACTTTGAAGGACGCGAGCGAGCACATCTCGAGACAGAGCGCGTCTGTTTTATGAAATGCCCTCAAAAGAAGTGTGTTTACTTTCAAATGACAAAGCCCTGCAGCAGCTGCATAAATGATGACTCTTGTCTGTCTGGAGGAAACCAGGAAGTCTGGTGACCTCCGCCGAGAAGCTCATGTTCTCAGCTTGGCTGCTTGTTTTGTTTATTGAAACTTGGTGAAAGGGTGTATCATGTTCTAAGAAAAAAAAAAACCATGACATTTTGAAAGAGATGTGACTCACATGGCGAATCCACAAATCATATTTTCCTTTTTTTAGGACTTGGCCTACTAAACATCCTTCATCTTAACACGATAACAATAACTGTATAATAACAGTAATGAGAATGAAGAGATCATAAAGTGACATGACAAAAGCAATTCCAATACTTTTTCTAAAGTAGTAATTCCATTACTATTCTAATCAGCACTGATCAATATAACCATCCGAGGGATTCGTACCAGCAACCTTCCACTGACAACCTTGCTTCCCTAGGTTCGAGGCCGCCAAAACCCATACACATCTAATCTTTTGAACACTTTTTGGAAGCACAGACAGACACACAAACACATACAAAACACACACACACACACAGAATACGTCTCCAAACTAAACAGTACACACACACACACACACAGTCACTGCGTGCATCTCCCAGCGCGCGCGCGCACAGTAGAAAATGTGTTCCAGGTGGAAGCAGCAGGTTTCATCTCCTTCGGCTCGCAGCAGGGCGGCGACTCTCCGCGCGCACACTTCATAAGACAAGAGCAAAGAAAGGCGACCTTTGACTGTGTTTGTTGGTTTGGGCCCAGGCGTGAACTTCAAACCCCAGGGCATGCTGGGAGTTAAACCAGGGGGGGTCAGGGGTCGCTGAGATGGGCAGCGGGGCGGCAGTGGGGTGACGGCGGGGTTAAAGAGGGGTGACGGAGGAGCAAAGCACCTTTATTTTCACCATGATGTGATTACGGCCGTCTTTAAAGCTCATTATGAACACTTTGTTAAAAACCTCAGCAGCGATTGGCAGATTTCAAAATGATTTGCTTCATGATATCAGAGGAAGAATTCACTTTGATTCTTGGACTTCTGGGCATTTTTATGACAGATTTTGATGGGTTGCTCCTGAGCTCCACTGTGAGATCGTAAAGTCTATAAAAGTGAAATGCTTGATTTTAATTTCATTTATTGGAATCATTTAAATCAATGGTTCTCTGATCATGCATCCCGACAACTTCAAAAGTACTTTATCAGGGTTTGTATTTCATACCATATTGACGACTGAACTGCCATAAACTTTGGAAGATGTGATGGTTGTGTTCGTTTAATGGGACTTTTATCTTGTGACTTTTTCATCTGGTACAACCAATATCTGAGCACATCATTCGTAATTTGTGGTCCTCAGATGATACACAGTCTTGTTTGGCTCTCAGGCTTTAGCCAGCATCTTTCTTAAGTGGCATGAAAGATAGAATGAAGACGACTCCTCTTGATTTACATCCCCTGCTTTTCATCTATGACCACAGTTTTCCGATTTCCAAGCAAGATGGCTGCAAACCGAATTCATCTCTGAGTGCAAACATGACATGAGGACGTGCAATTACAGATGAGCAATTGTTGGGTTTTGGTGTTATAGGGAGGTTTTAGCATCCTGTGGTGACTTACCAAGAAATATTTTTAAATGTGCTTGTGATGTTAGAATGACCCGAGGAGACATTTAGTGGTAACGGATCAAAGTTTGTGCGCTTTCATCCGCCGCTTTTCCCCTGAGCGAGTCTCACTTTATTCATCCCTTTGGGGAGATGGTTAAAACAGATCAAAGTTTTATGTTTTTTCCAGTGGAATATTTTAACCTTATCTTGGATTTTAAAAAAAAAAGGTTGAAAAGACAAAGTGAAGTCTGAAGTGTAAATTCATTGTTTCTAGAAATGTGCGTACAACCAGCTATATTGATTTGTTTTTTATTTTTCTTGTGGTGAGATTAGGCTGCATTATAGGTTGTCGTGTTTATTGTAACAAATTTC
Source organism: Salarias fasciatus (assembly GCF_902148845.1). Taxonomy (NCBI): domain Eukaryota; kingdom Metazoa; phylum Chordata; class Actinopteri; order Blenniiformes; family Blenniidae; genus Salarias; species Salarias fasciatus. The sequence continues at coordinate 20,084,480 of NW_021941229.1, read as the reverse complement.
TATGAGTTAAATTATCTCATTCCCCTCTCAGATTAAACTTTGGCACCAAAAAAAATGAAGCTAAAACTTGAAACTAAACTTGCAAACTTGTCTGATTTCCATTTCAGTCCGAACGAACTGCTTAATCCCGGAGAGAAAACCAGCAAAACTAAGCAGGCAGAATAAAACCGCTGCTAACTACCAGCACGCTGGCCTTTCATGTTGACTCTCACGAAGCCAGTAGCCTGAGCAGAACGGGAGAGGGTCATACGGTCGGCAATAAATTGCCAGTTTTCCTCCAAATGGAAATATAAAAGAAGTTTTCGCTGCGCGTCCGTTTCTATATTGAATTCTCCGTCCACTGATGTGGAGTCTGGCGAGATGCACGGCTCACGGAGTCTGCCTGCACGAGATGAGTCAATACGCAGTCTGAACAAGGTCCTCACATCACACGCCCATAAATCCCCTTTATGACAGATTAGAGAGAGCAATGGCTTTTCCACTCGTTTACCCATAAATACAGCAACACGCTCAGCTGGTTTATGCCTCTCCCTGCAGATGATGGAATGGGTGAGCTGATGTTTATAGCTGTCATGGACCAGCAGTGAAAATGTCTCTCACTGGCTGTGGTCCAGGCCCAACTTCAAAGCAATAAGAAAATAGAGCCGCTCTGTAATGGAAAAGCAAAACAGCTGCGTGCGATATGATTTAGCGTTGTTCCTTTCTGAGTTCAGCTTTTTTTTTTTTTTTTTTTTTTTTTTCTTTTTAGGTTGTGTTGTTGTGAGTCAGAACAAACAAGTAAATGTAGAGAAAATGTCCTGCTGCACGGCCAACAGATAATATTTCCCACGCCGGTGTTTTTTTTCTTTCTTTTTTCTTTTTGAAAGTTCATGTCCTGCATATTTTGGATCAGAGGAAACAGGTGGAAAAAGAGAAAGACGTCGGGGCTTTGTGAGGCAGGGAGCAGGTTGGAGAAAAAGCCAGGCGAGCCGTCAGATCTGATGTAGGCGTTTTTCCCTGACAGCTGTAATTCTCCAGCCTACAGAATTTCATCAACAGCAGTTGCGTTTAAGCTGTGCCGCGGGGCAGCGGCCCTTTCAAGTCTCCCTCCTCTGACAGGTAGATTTATTAGTCCTGAAATTTGTACAGATCACACGTCACTCATGGAAAGCTGTCAGCGTGTCAGAGGGGCCTTCTGGCTTTTTAAAAAGGTGGATCTGCCCGGAAGAGGTTTACATCTCCTCTCTCCTCACACGTCACCCGCACCTTTTTCTTTTCTTTTTTTTTTTCTTCTCTCTCTTTCTTTTTCAAATTAAAGGAGAAGCCAACAGGAGACTGAAAACTGTCATTTGTCTTTTTCAAAGTGAAGATTAACATCAGAGTCGGTAATGCTGACAGGGGAGCAGACAGGGTGACTGATAAGGAAGAAAAATGAAGGATGTGTGAAAAGCACTTTAAATGTGAATTCTGCTACGCTGGTAGCATGACCAAAGGGGAGACAGTGTCACTTACTCGCTTTCTAAATGACAGCGTAGTTTAAAAAAATAAATAAATGTTGAAACCAATGCAAAGGCACACTAAGCACAACACGGAACACGGAGGGAAAACACCGAAAGACGTCTGTCTGGACAAGACGACTGATCGATTGTTTTTATTCTAACTTCACTTGTACATCACGCCTTCCTCATAGATATTATTCTGAGTTTTTTAATCCATTATTTTATTGTGTACATGATGTCAACAAAGGCCATACAGCAGAGTATTGATTAGCACTACTGCCTCACAGCGAGATGATCTCAGGTTCAAGTCCAGCTTGACCTGAAGCAGGGGTTTCTGGGGGGGGGAGTTGTAGTTCCTGCAGCTCAATACTGCATCCTGGAAATTTAAAAGCTGCAATATTTTTATTTATTTGATCTGTTCAATGTTAGATTTGTAGTTTTGAAAGTTGGTACTTGTAAACGGGGGGGGGGGGGGGGGGGGGGGGGGGGGGGGGCTCGGTGGTGTCTGTGTGTAGATCCACTGGGTGTTCCTCCATGGTCCAAAAAACAAACCACATGCTTGAGGCGAACTTGTGACTCCAAACCGCCCTGAGGTATGAATGTGTGTGTGTGACTCTGTGTTTGACTGCGAGATGGAATGGAGACCTTCCGGACTGCGTCCACAATCTGAATAAAATTAACTTTTTGAACACAAAAACCGCTGCGGGACTTCAAATAAACATTACAAAGAGACGGGAAAAAAAGACCACAGAGTGAGCATGTTTCAACAAATCTGCTGTCTCTTTATATACCAACTCACAAAGCTGGCATGTTTATTTAAAATTTGCACACGCTCGTCTCCGTTTGTGCTGCTAACCACACAGTAAAGTGCTGCAGTTCGTCTGGAGTCAAATCAAAAGCTGGTGCGATCGTCGGGTTGTGAAGCCGTGTGGGACGAACCCGAGCCGACTGTAAAAACACACAGCGCTTCCTCCCAGGCAAGAACATTCATCTGAGCAGCCTTAAACAATCAAAACAATCAACTTGTGTCAATTTGCTATTTCGGCCGGTACAACATTTACTTTCCCCTGAAACACCTTGTCATATTACGAGCAGAGTTATCGCTCGGCGTTGAGACGGGGGCGAAAAACAAGCAGGAGGACTTCGAGCAACAGTTAGACGAAAAGAAAAATGGCAGAGAAAGCACTCGAGGGTCCGTCGCTGTGCTTTCCACATCTGGCCCTGATATTTCAGAGTTAATTAGTCATGCAGGGGTTGTGTGTAGATAAATCTATCATCCCGCCGTGCACAAACCATTTGAGAAATGAAAGGAAGTGAGGAGATACACACACACACACACACACACACACACACACACACACACACACACACAGGCCGGGCTTCTCCATAAATCACAGCGCCAGATTAAAAACAGACACTGCCGTGATGAGAGTTCGGGACGGGGACGAGGCCAAGTCCTGGACCCGCTCACACAGCAACACATTAACATGCACGCACACACACACACACACACACACACACACACACACACACACACACACACACACACACACACACACACACACACACACACACACACACACACACACACACACGCACAAGGACTGAAACACTGAAAAGTAATCCACATGACTGAGAAAATAAATGTTCAGGAACGTAATACAAGTTATTAAGAGTCCTCATTACAATATCCAGTTGTATTTCTGTGGAAAAATGCACTTTTTTTCTTAAAACTAACCCTACTTGGAAGGCTTATTAGTCTCAATGCGCCTGAATGAAGAAGCTACAGGTGTTATGGAGCAAACTGCAGAGGAAGACTCAGTCCTCCTCGTCCTGATCACTGTCTGGAGGACGAAGCAGGAAAACCTCCCACCTGGGAAAAACGCTTGTGGATAAATACAAGGTCTTAAAAATCTGCAGCTGTGTCATCAATACACTCCTGATCACGCTGACCCATTTCGGGGGAGGCGTTCCATTTCTACGTGTTTTAACTGTATTTCGAAAAATCAAAGTGCTGATTTTAAGAACGATGATTGGATCTAACAGCTTTTCAGCTTTTTCCGATATCATTTCTCACACACTGCCACTTTCATTCCCAGTAATGTTTTTGACTTGGTTTCATTCATACTCATATTTTCAATTCTTTAAACATATGAAACATAATTTGCCTATGCTGCATTGTTGGTTTTATTAGCACCGCCATCACATCCCAACCTTTTGTGAAACGTGTCTTTAAAAGGTAAACTGTCTTGCTTTCACAAGCTGCATGCGTTTCCTTTCAACAACAAATAAACATGTGTTTGTGAGAATTCCAAATTACTGCTTCCTGTTATTATTTGCACAGTCAAAACTTAATTAGAACATAATTCCAAGTATTTTTTTTTTCTTATCAACCTCCCTCAATTATCATGAAGCTTATGGAGGACATAATTTCTACCAGATGGCAGAATGTGCTTGTGCTTTGTTTTTTCTTTTTACCACTTTTCGGCTGTAACTTTTGCGTCGTCTCTCTACCAAACAGAGGAAACCCCCTAAAAAGTGTGTTTTCTTCTCACTCCAGGTCCAGTTCTCTTACCCCGAGCTCGCCTGCCTCCGCTTCTGTGTTTTTTCCGTCGCTCTCCCTCCCGCTCGCCGCCGTTCTCACGTCCTCGCCGCCGCTCCCTCAGCTCCCTCCTGTCACTCCTCTCCTCCCACTCCTTCCTCCTCCGCCGAGCGAGACGCTGGAAGGATGAAGAGCAGACGCTGTGGTCGCAGTTCGTTTATGAGATTTGTTCAACTGTGTAAACATTCAACAGCTCTTTTAACTAACGGTGGAAGTCAGGAGGGCAGAAATCCCAGCGAAGGGCAGAAAGTAAACTCCGGTCGGTTCCAGCAGAGCACGGAAAGCAAAACTGAGAGAGAAACTTTACACATGAGTATTAGTGGAGGTGCAGGGAAGCTGCAGGTTTCTGGAAAATTTAAAAAAGGAGATAATAATGCTGTTGGTTTCACGTTTGGGAACAAATGTCACAGCATGCAGACATTTCTGAGCCTCATCGAATGTTTTTATGGATCGTTTTTGTCCCCAGGCGGGAGTGTGTGTTTCTGAGTGGCAAAAACTTTCTTTTAGATTTGAGATTTTTTTTGTCATTATGACTTTTTAAACCAAAAACTTATTTGTTGACAAACTTACTTTCTTTGAGCTGAAATGAATGGAACTTATTTCTTCACTTTTCAAACTATCCTCTCCATGTTTGCCAAGACGCTTTTCAAAGTAATTTAATCTTGAGGTGAAATATAAAAGGGTCAGTCTGCTTTTAATCTTTCTTAACTTAGTCTTTACATCCTACCTGCTATGCAAGTTATTGAAAATGACTTAGAATAATCGATTCCTTTGGTAGCTACTGAAAACAAAGTGACACTAGCAGTCATGTTTGCTCCACACGCTGTATCACCGTCACGTCTTCGTGACACATTAGCGGAGCTGTGTGGGTCACAGAAATGACTGATTCTCTCATTAAGCTCCTCTAAACTCAAGTCATAGCACGGATGTTATTGCTTCTGGTTAGAAGTCGATTATTGAAGAGATTACTAAGAGACTAGGCGGCAACAAAACAGCTGACATAAACCTCCAATATGCAGAAGGCGCTTATAAAAGAGACGCTAATGTTTCCTTCAGGCTGCTAATGAATCCTCGTGGATACAAGTTAATACAATTCAACATCTTGGATGTGACTGTTAGGCGGGAATTAAAAGCCACTCGTTAATGTTTAGTGAAATAATAATCATTAAAACAACTGCAGTTAAGCTAAGTTCAGATTCCTTTATCGCCCCTTTTGGGAAAAACCTCCGTCTCTGCGTCGAACCCACCCTATTGGTAGTTCACCTATGGAGAGAACAGAGAGAGATCTGCAACCATATAACAAAACTTTATTAAATAAAACTTCATTGCTATTTTTAGAATAGTAATAGTAGAGATGTATTATGACCAGAGGTTTGTGGGGTGACTGAAAGGTGTTTCTTCAGACACGTTTTCTCCACAGTCAGTTCACCTCCTGTGGAAAGTTCTCCACCATCGGCTTCCCAGATGTCCCTGTCAGCTCATTTAGACCCGAATTAAGGTTTAGTGTTGTTGTCAAGGCCGTTTGAAAGAATAATCTTTAAAATAACATGTGCTTAGCAGAAGTTTTATGACCAGATTTGAAGTTTAAGACTCAGTGATTGGGCACAAATGGCGACCGACGTACGGGGTGAGGGCTTGAACCCTAAATCACCTCGGCCTCTATTTGGGATTTATTGGTTGAGAGAATTACGAGAGGGTTCAGGTTAGGATGAGGGTGAAGTTGAGGAAAGGGACGAGGTCAGAGGTCGAAGCGGGGAAAGTGCTGAGTATTAACAGGAACATGTGTGTTGCAGAGCAGTCGTGAAATAACACTAACATCTCCCAAAGGTCCCGAAATATTACAAGGTCTGGACGAACGGTGGTGGGAAAAATATTTGGTAAAAAAAATGTTTTGTTGTGATTCATAAAGCAAAGCCATGAAACGGTGTAATACAAAGTTCTTTCTTTTTTTTTTTTTTTTTTTCTAAAGCGGACGTGTAAGGCAGTCGATAGCCATCTGACCAGGAAACACTAAATCACAGATGAAACAGGAGGGGGGAAGCTGTAAATCACGCATTACAAAGGCGGTGGTGAAAGCGCAGGAACGTCACGCCGCCGAGAGACCGTCCCACGAGCGCGGCCTTCAAAGCCGGCGCGGGCAGGAAGCTGTCGTTCCCGTTTCCTGCCCGCGCCGCCCCCTCGCGAGGGGGACGGCACACGGCCGAGGTGTGAAGGAAAATCCCCCCCGTTTCTTTTTTTTTCACTGTTGGATATTTTCTTTCTTCCAAGGACGCGCGGATCTTTTGTGGCCGATGAAAACAGATGACGAGCACACAGGATATCGCATTTATACGACGGTGAACTCTGGCCGGGACCAAGCTGTTGTCGTGGAAACACTGATGACGGGTTTGTTGGTGTCAGGGTTGGTTTGGCTGAAAGTTAAACAAAGGAAGACAAAGACCTTTTTTTTTCCAAACTATAAACAAGCCCTGGATCAGTACCAGAATGCTTGTTTGCCTGTGTGCATTTCAGAGTTCATTCTATCGTTCAGATATGCAACTAATGATGCAAAATGTGAAGTCTGAATAAATGGAGATTGTTTGGGTTCTGAATCATCTTATAAAGTGACAATTTCAACTTCCTGAAAGATCCACAGCATCGTTACTCTTTTAAAATCGTGTGTATTTAATTATGGTCCAACTATTGATTTCTTTCGTCTTTTATTTAACTCTTTAAGCCTCCTCATACGACCGTGGGTCTCGTGAGCCCAGCCTGCTGCCACGATGATACTCATTTGGGTGCGTTTGATTTGTTGCATTAGCCGGCGGTGCAGTTAGCGAGTGTGAACCTCATTAGCCCCAGATCACCAGACTTGTTAGCAGCAACACCTCCTGCAATAATTTACAACCCTCTCATCTCAGCAGAATGTGTTTCTTGTAGAGTGTAATGGAAGTAATCCATTCTCCCTGTCAGGGCTGGAAAACACTTTGTTTTCCAGACAAATTGTGTTTGGGCGGAGGACGCTCTTCGGGGTGAAGATGGAGGGAGTGCGGCTGGAGATTTCGCCGGCAGTGTGTCTGATGCAGGCAGAGTTTTGAGGCCAGGAGTGTCTTGTTGTCGAGCCCACTGCACAGGTTCTTCTCTTTAAACCGCAGCTGGTTTATAAATATGAATCTCAACAGTGTGACCGATTAAAAAAAGAGAAAAAAAAAAATGCATCCAAGGAGGTTTGCGTTCATATTAACTGCATCTATAAACACTTCCAACCACATTTTTTTATGCAAGAACCACAAAGAGCATTAAATTGATGAGTTCAGGGACACGTTTTACACACTAAACACAGCGTAAACCCAGAAAACATGACACACTCGTGATTATTAATTTCACCAACAGCATATAAAGTGGTAACATTTGATGCAGTACTGCATGTTTAAAACATGAATATATATCTGCACAATCGCAACAACGTGATGCTGCGACGTATTTCAAATAAAAGTGGTTTCCAGATTAAAAATACTCACAGTCTTCACTGAGGATAAAGAGGAGAAAAAGTGCGTAGCATATTTATGTTACCTTGAAATTTGCTGACATTTTTCCTACAGAGTTTAAAAAGAAAAGTTTAAAATTAGTTTTTGTGCTTTTTGTTTTCTAACACAGAGACTGTTCTGGGGTCAGTTTTGTCTTATTCATATATTTTTAGATCTACCAGAGAGTCAGAGTATGAAAAGCCGTTATTCAGTGGTTCTCAGATCAGCTGTTATGTTTTCATGTTGTGTGTAAAACGGCGCCTCATTGTGTCGTAAAATGTGGAAACAAAGCAGTTTCCTTTCTCTCTAAAAGTTTTACTGGGGATTCATCAGGCTGGCTGCACTGGAGGTGAACAGGAAAATAGAAGTTTCAAACTTTAATGACACACGAGTGTGGCGGCGGGGAGGCAAGGTTCACATCACCACACATGTACGCACACTCGGCAAAAACACTACTTTACTGCACAACTTTAAACATTCTCACAAGAGCAACATAGTGAAGTTCAACACTGAATGTTTTCCATTTCACACTTTTTTTCCTCCTTTTCCGCCAAACCATGTATTACCCCTGAAAATGATTCATAATCTCGCAACAAAATATATTCCACGTGTAATTTATGAATTCGCTTTATACATAACTTTCAAGTCAAAGTGCACCCCAAAAACAACAGTTCATCTCTCATCCTCCCAAGTATATATCTCCTCCTCCTCCACCTCCTCCGTCACATCTCTCCTACTGCATCTCCCACAGCCCCCACAGTCGCCTCCATAAATCCTGGGACAGCAGCGCTTTAATGGATAATTAATTGATGCCGCTGCAGCACTGTAATAAGACAATAAATTACGACACAGGCCGGTGTGCTGTGTCAGTGTGTGTTGCTAATGGCCCTTCAGGGCTGGGGCAGGAGGCTAATAAATTAGACAGGTATTAACTGTTGTGTGCTAAGTAGCCGTCCGCCACTGACTGCCATGAAAGGGAGAGGAGAGAGAGGAAGAGAAGGGGAGGCGGGTGAAGGAAGAGCGATGCAGGGAGAGGGCTCGTCTGGGTATCACGGGTGGTGTCGCATTCTGCAATTTAGGATGGCACTTTGTAAACATACAGCCAAGAGTTGATTATCTTTGCTAGACTTGAGATGTTGAGGATATAAAAGATAAAAAAATAGGAATAAATGATTCACCTCAATGCAGCGAAGTCAGACACTGATAGACACGCCCACTAAAAACAACACATCAAAGTATAACAATGGGAAGTGTTCCAGGTCTATGATAGAGTCTAGAAAGGGCACTATTATTGGTGGTTTTTTTGTTTTGTTCATGTGGGAATCAAAAACAGGGTCACTGGGGCTGGTGGCCCACCAATGGGGTCCCAGACCACAGGTTGGGAACCACTAATTCAATGTTAGTGAATCAGACAAGTCAATTATTTTAAGAGACATGCAAGGAAGCATTCACTAAGGCCCTGTTTACACTGTGTTTCAAAAGAAAAAGCATTGTTTTTTTATATTTCTGTATCAGTAATGTTTTTTGTTTAGATGGCAGCATTATGAAAACAATATCCATTTGAACAGAAATGGCAGCAGCACTGAGGAAGATACAGTATTCGTGTTGGGCCATTAGTTGGGCAATGTTGCTCGTTTTACATATTCTATAAACTTCGGACAGATGACCGAGTCGAAGTGCAATTACAGGTGAGAATATGGAGAATCGTGACACCCTGGAGGCCGGCACTGCTGTTAATGTCCATCAAGTATGTGGAGAAGAAGGATTTGCTGTGGCAGTGATGCACATGTGCAGCCAGCCGCCTTTCAGAAAACATGTTTTCCTGATAACAAACAGGAATTTCTATTTATACTGGTGAAGTACCGTTTTGGTGCAGATATGGCAAAAACAGGAATCACTATATATTTTTCTATATTGATAGATAATACGGAAATAATTTTCACAAGTTAAGCTTAAAAACGATTGCCACGTTTGCTCGGCAGGATAAGCTGAGCTGAGAGAGCAGATGGGACACCACAGGCAAAAAAAATCATGAAGCCAAACACAAAACAATGGAAACAAATTCCATAATCAAGCCCTGCGCACTCAGATAGCTGCAATGGTCATGATCATCTTCATTTAATTTCATGCCACTTCTGCTCATGTCGTTCTTCCTAAACTACCCCAATTGTTTTACTTTATTACGGTTAAATTCATCCAATCGCTGTGGGCAGAAGGACAAGCGATGCAACACAACATATGATGGTCAGATGGAAAAACAGACCTATCTTGGTTGAGAGTGTGATACCTTCATTCGCCGCATTTAGACACAGTGGGAGCCCTCGCGTTGTCCGTTTCCAAAGAGGAAAATCACAGCTTAGTAAACAAGGACAACATCTCCCGCTCAGAAATGTGGGATTTCAGCAGATAGCCTCTAATCCCATTTTAATGGTTGTCTGATTAAGAAGTGACAAGGATTAGTGGGTAAGTGAGCATGTGTGTGGTGTGTGTAAAATGCATCATATAGTACAGAACATTAGGAAATCTTCTCATGGAGGGGGGGGAATTACTAATACAGAGGTGAAACAAAGCAAAAAAATTGTGGAGATTAGAAGTGAGGGGCTGAATAAGAAGAAAAACGGCTGCTCAGTCACGTCGTTCCAATTAAAAATGCTGCAAATCTCTCATCTCCTACTGTTAGGCCTAACGAGCGCAGCTTAGTGGCAGTTATGTAGATAAAAACTCTTTCCGATTGATTCCAATGGCCCATTGAAATTTGTTTCACTCCACCTTATTGATCACACCCTGCCGCTTGAAAACTGCTAATTAATAATGATAATAAAAGTGCCACAGCTCATTAAAATCAACCACACCAGGCTGAACTCGGGTCCTTTTTACCCTCTTCCATTTTGTCTGGCATTATCTCCCATAAGCCTCAGTGTGTGTGTGTGTGTTTTTATCCCTCCTCCTGTGTGTGTTTAATGTTTAAATCGTTTGAAATTTTTCACGTCACATCCAGTTAGGTTTGGCCGCCGACTCTGCAGACGTCAGATTTGATCATATTAACCGTCCACATGCTGTTACACTCCTTATTGTCTTTTCTAATTGACTCTGATGCTGGCAGATAAGTGTCCTCCCCCACATACGCCTTCATCCAGAATAATAATAGTAATAATAATGCCTTTGCCATTTTCTGCCCACAGTCACTCCGGTGGTTGGCATGTTCATCCTTTTGTCTTTTCACATATTTTGATTTTTTTTTTTTTTGTGAGTGGCATATCCTACACACTTCACAGGGTCAGTTTATCCAGATTTGAGTCTTTTTACCTTATTTTAGGTCCTAATTTTAGCACTTATGTGCTACGTTTCTGTGAATAAAAATGGGAGTTTTAATTGATGCTGCCTTGTTTTTTACTTTTCGTGTTGTTCCAATTACTGCACTGCAGAAACCATAGCACAGAACAACCATAGCAAGGCCATTTGGGTTATCTTTTATTTCTTATCAAGGTGGGAGGCTGCAAAACAAGTTGAAAAGCACCAAACCAAAGCAAACACATTGGACTTCCTCTTTAGATAAAACATGTTACTAGTGTGACATAGTTTAATACAGATTCTGTTGGACCTAAAAGAAAAAAATAACCACAACAATGCAAAAAGAGACTCATAGATATGTCGATCATGTGTTTTCATGCTTCTCATTCATGTTGGTGGGTCCAAAAATTAATGGCCTTGAAGGAAACCCACAAGAGGATAACATGCAAACTTCCCACGGAACAGTCAGGCTAGCATTTAAACAGAATCTTCTCACTGTGAAGCCACAGTGCGAATCACTGTGGCCCAAAAAATGAAATGAATGGGTGAAATTAAGACTGAAGTGGTGAAAATGCGCTGTGTTCGTGAGTCCATTCACCATGGCCACTAGGGGTTGTTGTGAATATAAAAAAAGGCTTGTTAACGCTCCACATCAGCACAAATTGAATGTGTCCGTATCAAACAACGTTGCCATTACTACACTCGTACTCATATGCGTCCCTTACATTGGCAGGGGCGTTACACTCTACCTCCACTAGGGGTGCTTCGAGTCCAACATGGTGACTGTTGAAGTGACTGTAATAATATATAGTTTGAGAATGAGAATAAAAAGTGAAGCATGGGTTGTCTTCAAGATTGGCTTCTTCATGTCTCAATCATTTGCGCTCCGTGAAAATACTGCCGCCATGGTTACTGGCGGTACTGCAGGGTTGGTCTGGATCCATTTGCTTTCAGGAGACAGAGAGAAATCTGGATAAAATGAACTTCGAGTCCAGATGGAAGCCTTCAAGCGGATCTATGTGGATCTATCAGTGAGTATAAATAAGCGTTAAGCCATAAGTCATTCCGGTGCTCCTCTTTTTTTTTTTTTTTTATGGACTTTCATAGTTTCCACGATAAGTTGAGGAGCAGTTGGAGTTCAGCAGAAGTCTCCTAACCATCCGGCCGCCTCATTGGCACCGAACGTCGCCATTGACCGTAAGTTGTGGGGGAGCGGAACCGTGCAGAGCGGCCATAACTCCTGAAAGGAAACCGCGCTCTATTTCCCGCCGCCGCTCCGCACCCCCACCGAGGTGAAGGAGAATGAGGGTGTCTGGGATGAGGTGGCAGCGGCGGTGACTGCAGATGGTGATAAAGCTGTTTGACTATGTCATAAGGAGCCCTGCTACTACCCCGCTCTGGAGAGAAGTGGAGCGCTTAATATATTATCAGCGGACACGACTGACACCGCCAAAAGACAGAGTGCCCGGTGCCGAGCTCTCGCAGCCCGGGACCTGAAACATTCCTCCATATTTTTCGCCGGCTGTCAGGTCGTCTAATAAAGCGGGGCAGAATGGAGGGACGGTGCAGCAGCTGAGGCTGGATGAAGTATCTAGCACTGATGTAATATGGCTTATAAATCTAATTTAATTACCCTGTGTGGGGACAGGCTGTAGAAGCCATGACTGGATTTATTGTGTCTTAACTTGGCATCTTAACGACTTTGTGCTTTTAATATCATTACCCTGTAATTTATTCTTTTCCGTGCGGACACGCTCACACTGCATTACCGCGGCAGCCCAGCACCCACAGCGCAGCCGTAATCTTTTTAAGCAGCCAGCTTTACAGATCATGCGACTCCAGAGCTGTGACAGCTATTGATCCATAAACTCCCACTTTGACTCATCTCGTGCCGTCCTCGCGATATGTCATCAAGGTGATACTGCTGATGCCGGCGCCATTTAGGACCCGCAGTTACATTTCATCACCGGGGAAAGTTCAGTGAGCCCTGCACGGGGGGGGGGGGAACTGGCTCGAGCGACACCACAAAGCTTCGACGACGACGACGATGGAAGGATGAGCAATCATAAAACCTCAAAGTGTCCAATACAACGCCTACTGAAGAGATCTTTAATTAAAATAAAAAAATTCAACTGCACATGGACAAAACGTCATTTTGAAATAAAAAAAAATACTGAAAATTAAGAACGATATAAAGATTAAATATACTGACAGTGAGACAACAAAAACACACAGACTGTGCATGCAGGGGCTGGAAGGGGTTTCCAAGCAAAACAAACCAGTTATCTTACTGCTGATTGGGGTTCGGTTGGTAGAATGGTTCAATTCCACATCTCGCCGTGTCTTCGAGCAAAACACTGAACCCCAAACCTGCGCCCAGTGGATGGACTGAGCACCGTGCACGTCAGCCACCTCCACTGAAATGTGAATGGGTGAGTGTGATTACATTGTGAGGGGCTTTGGCACAAGCGGTGGAAAAGCACAATATAAGTTTCCTAATCACGTTATCTACACAGCAGTCTCTTGGTCGAAACACTAGCTTCACACAGTTAACAAACTTTAAAGTGCATGAGAAAACAGGCCCTTCAAGATAACATAAATCACCTATTCTTCTCTCCTGAAACACAAATACTGATACAAGGGGACTCTACGTTTTTAACTCAACACCGCGCCGCCCTTTGTTTTCTCTCCGCCGCACACTCTCAGCGCTCTTGCGTCTTTCGGCGCACCTCGTCTTTATCTCACTTCATCTGTCTCCTCCCTCTCCCCATCCTGATTCCCCCCACCGGCCGTCCCACGCCCCTCAGTTCAGCCTGTCGGCTTAAATCAAAAAGACAAAAAAGGTGCACAAACAGACAGAAAGAATTAAAAAGAGGAGGTACAAAATGAGAGATGTGAGAATGAAGGCAGCCCCTGCGCCTCCCACCATGTCAGGCGGATAGTTTGCAGAGGCCCTGTTCCACATGAGCTTAGGTGGCTGCTAAGCCCGACCGTCGACTTAATGCAATCTCCTAAATGGCTGTTGTATGGCCCCGCTGACAGTGACATATTTGTTTTGCAGCCTCCTGCAATCTGATGTCTGCCACCGTACTAAAGGATTTGATTAATGCCTCTGCTTTTGATGCTTGTAATTGGCTGTGACTGCACCGACCAACCGTCACAAAGTCTCTCCCGGCCCCGCCATTGGTTGGCAAGGTGTTAGGAAACTAATGAACCCAGAGCTTGATTTCACCAAAGGAGACGTTTGACAACAAACAACCGATCAGTCAGAGGACATTTGTTGCGCATTTAATTGATCGATCTGGTGTCGCGGCTGCAGGAAGAGCATCACATCTAAAGGGTGACGCGTTTAAAGAGCTTAAACTCCAACAACAGGGGCGTAAACAAGACGCTAAACTCTTACTAATTTTAAACTTCTGTCTCCCCATCTGCCAGCGAGAGGAATGGCTGGAACCATGTGTTTGACAAATGCTCGAGTCTGAGTCCTCTGCTTGTTTACTACAGAAAAACAGTGAATAAATCATTTCAAGCGCCAACAAGCCTGAAATGATTTGTTTCAGTATTGAAACCGAGAGCGCTTTTTGTCCAATCGCATTTGGAAAGAGTGAAAAAGGCAACGTCCATGACTGCTGCTGTTGGTTTTAATGCATCTTTGAGATTAAATTACTGTGTCAAGTCATTTCACAACTGTGTTTACATCATTTTGGGAACCAGGTTCAAATTCCAGGTGCGGCAGTAAGCATGAAAACAAGTCAAATTTAGACTCCAAGCTGCCATGACTTGGTGTGGCGATCATTCTTTCCCGGGTATTAGTCGATGACATTTGGGAGGCCACATTTTTTTACGTGTACTCTTTATATCAGTATTCAAAAACTCACAACCCAACAGGCCTGGCTCCAGTTGTGGGCTCAACCTGCTGAGTTCCACTGATCTGCAGGGTCTGATGGGGATGCAACCCTGCCCCTCAACCCCTCGTGCATTATGTGGGAAAGCAGATGGACTGAAAGAGTTAAAAACACCATTTTCTATATTCCGGCATACTCGGAACACCGATTTCTTACTTCTTTGCATTAACAGGAGATAAGAATTGGTAGGATTATTAGTCTGATCAACAAGGGGCCTGATCTAATCCTACATAAATCATGACAAATTGCTTTCTCATGCACATAAATTGGGTTTTCAGTTTGCGTTCATTTCACGGGTGATTTGTGAAGAATAACATGATGAGTGACATCCAGATTAGTGAAATGAAGGTATTGTGAGAACAATCAGCTGGGAATTCTATTGTTTCCACATTCAGTTGTTCATTTGATGATCTGTCAAAGTCTGAGGAGCAGCACAGGAAAATATCCCATCATAAAGCAAACAAATCCAAGTTGTGGACAGCCGTCTGAGGAAATGCCTCGCCACACTGAAGACAGCGTCTCTGCTGAAGGCTGAGCCGGTTTGCTCCTCCCTCGCTAACAAGCAACACAATCATACACAATGCAAACATTTTCACAGGAATCAAATCAAATCAAATCAAACTCTATTTGTAGAGATTCTATTCTTTTCCTATAATTGTTTTTTTTTTTATGTCAGACACTTGTACACTTTGCTTTTATATATTATATGAGGTTTTGTTATAATATGCATCATCAACCTTTTAGATCAAACCAAAAACTTCATTCGGCTTTTGAGTTTTGTCCAAAATAAAGATATTTGCCAACATGATGCTTGAATCCAACAGTTTCACAGGAGGAAGTGAATGTTTCTTCTGTGGTCGAGAAGATCATGACTGATCAGCATTAAAGACAGAAACAGAATTAGGAACAGAGGACGTCTTTCAGATGTTGACAGAGGGATGACGTCTGGTCTAAAATCTCCATTTGTCCTCATTGTAAAGCTTTTAATACAATCGCTATGTATCATACGACGATGTACACTCCTCCTTGGCGCGTTTTAAAAATAATCCCCTTGTGCGCGCATGAGGAGCAAAGATCGATCACGTGAAACTCGATTTATGAGGCTGGACTGTATCTAAAAAGCCCCAGGCTCCACTGGGACTTCTACATTTTGCACAATTATGCTGTTTGTTTTGTTTTTCGGCCCCTTGAGATCATGTTTGTTTATTTAATTAAAGGAGAACAGATCTTCGTTTTCCAGTTTTTTTTCCATCTTTAAACTACTTCTCAGCGTTATCCACATCGCTCATGGAAAACCGCTGTACATGTGAAACCTACTGAGACAAACAGCACAATGTCCTCCGCTGTTTACTGCGGCTAATGTGAGTCACACTCAATCCGCCGCTGAATGGCCGCGTTGGGGTTACGTACAACGCGACCTGGGTCATACTAATGATTTACATCCTGTGTTTGCCGTCAGCACAGTTACTGACACAGGCGGCATGAAAACACCAGCTGCCTGCATTCATCACACATAAAAGGACTTTTCGGTATTTGCACAGTCAACAGGCGGAGATACACAAAGCAGACGCTGACTGGATCCGTCAGTGTACAAACAAACCACTCTGGTTGTATTTGAATATGGTCAAACACATTCTTGAAGTCTTTTTTTTTTAGCATGCTGGAAGGTCAGCTTCCATCCAGGGCAAAACTTTAGCTTTACCTTCTGGAAACAGACGACAGAATGACGACACATCGTGAGAGCTTCCCTTTAAAAAATTAGGTGAAATAACAGGAGCAAGAATAATGTATTAGAGAAAATACAAATAAACTACTGTTAAATCTATATAAAAATGAAAGTTTAAAGTTGACAGGGTTATAGTGCCATCTGGTGGAGGCAATATTTATGACCACAGCAATGTAGTTAGAGTAAAGTTGGTAACTGCTTTTCATTTAATATTTTTTGGTATAAAAAAAATCCTTGTTTTACTCCACCTTACTTTACTTTACCTCTCAGTTTGAAAGGAGAAAATTTTGACAAAGAACCTGTTGATGGAGAAGACAGATTGTTTAAAAGTATTGTTCCTTCAATAATGGGTGACAAATGGGAACGTTTTTAACAAACTTCACAATAAATTTCTTATTGTACCTTCAAATCAAGGTCACGTTACGAAACCCAACATTTTATCACTTTACAATAAATCCACAATGGAACAAATAATATTTTTTGAGGAATCAAACATGACTTTGACTTTGAGTTGGGTATACTCTAATTTTAATCAGACTCCAGCAAAAGAAAACAAAAAATACAAGACAACCATCTGCAAGTCTACAAGAATAGAATAATTCACGTAGTCTATGCCAGAAATAAATCAATTCTAGGATCCATAAAAAGCGCGATTGTTGGTAAATTTCAAAAAGTAGGCTGAGAGAACAATCTTTGAGAATATAAACCTTTTTTAAATTAAATTACTAATGTCACTCATTGCCGGGGTGCATGTGTGAATAAGCAGCTATTTGCTCACAACTTTGTGTTGAGAACATCTTTGGTTGTATTAAGATCTTTAAACTGTACCCCAAACAGCTGGGACAATAGAAGTCAAAAATTTATCACGTTATACAGTTTCCTTTACAGGACCTTCTTACTGTACAACTTGTGTAACACAATGTTCATTTTCCCGCCTTCCCTTGGTCTGATATAAACAGTAGAAATAGCTCAAACACTAGTTTTAGGCTGGTTAAATTCATTTATTCCATCTTTCTCCGACCACTTGGTTCCTGGCAAAGTGAAAAGCCTCAAACCACACTGAAAGTTCACTAAAATAATCTAAGCATGTTTTCTTGTCTTCTTGACACTGATGCTTTAATTGTTTTTGTCAATTGTTTCAGTTCTCCAAATTTAATGATAATTGAAAGGACAACGATTCTGCAAGTCTGCAGCTCCTGGAAAAGCCCCCCCGCCGCCGCCGCCGCCGCGGTCAGCGTGTGGCCCGCTGTCAAAACACACCACGCATGTCAACGCCAAGGTCAGGACTGGGCGAAGAGGAACTGGCACTCCTCACCCCGGCTGGGCGGGCGGGGAAGGCGGGGGAGGAAGGAGGGAGGCCCGTGACTGACAGAAACCCACAGAGAGAGACCGCCGATCAGTCACAGGGCTGCCGGACGGCCTTGAACCGCGGAGAGAATGGCCCGGCCGCACAGCCACGAATAACTGGACTCCGAGCGGAAAAAAAAAAAAAAAAAAAAAAAAAAAAATCCACAAGTTCATAAAAATATTTGCAGCTTCTCTTTGCCTCCACTTCCCACTGTGACACGCGAGCAGAAATACAGCCATTAATGACACAGAGGAGAAACCTGCAGCGAGCCGAGAGGAGCAGAAATCTTTTCAGGACCATATTTTTGATCTATGGTGAAACATTACTCAATCTATTAAACTCCTCAAAAGCACTTAGGAAAAAAAAAAAGTCTTTGGAAGAGTAACTTGTGTAAGTCACTTTGAAGACTATTTAACTCATATCTGCAGCGATAACCTGGAGAAAGATACTTTTTAATCTGAATTTTAAAAGCATTTAATGCTTTTAAAATTCAGATTAAAAAGCATCTTACTCCAAAGGTGTTAAAAGGTGAAAAATATTTGGGTTCAATTTCCCCAAAGAGAAAATAAACAAACTTACAATACAAGTAAAATTGAACTTAAAAAGTTGCAGCTGTGTTAATTTTCTAAGCTTCCTTGGCGAGTTGTTGGAGCTCTGGCTCTGGTTTAAATGCTATCTAGCAGAAGTATAAACGTGGCAGGAAAGGAGAATACTTCAAGTACAAGTATGCAAAAGTGCAGAGTTACTTTGATGTGCTACATGCCGAAAGACCGACACCCAGATGGCCAGAAAGAGAAGAGGGGGGAAAAAAAAAAACAACAGAGACCTGTTTGAAATGAGCTGTAGGAGATGTGTGTTTTCTGTTCACATGTGGATTTCTGTGCGTGTGTGTGGCCATGAGTGTGTTTTATGCTGTGTGTGAGTGTGTAAGTGCTGCCAAGTGATTTATGGGGCCTGTCTCGCTCTGCCAGCAGTTTGTCTCTTCTAGCATGGAGGATGAATGGCCCACTGTCAGCCCTGCCTCACCCTCTTCCACCGCTCTCTCTCTCTCTCTCTCTCTCTCTCTCTCTCTCTCAAATTACCTTTCTTCTCCTCCGTCCTCCCCTCCTCTTCACGTCTGCACTATCTTATCTCCCCACATGCTCCTTCCTCTGCATGCACCTTGTCATCCTCACTTCCTTTCGCCCGTCCTCTCCTCCCGCTCACTTAGCTGATTTGATCCGTCTCTCCCTGGTTCCGCGACCCTGCCCCTCCGCCGCCGCCCTCCATCCGTCAAACAGCGCATCTCCTCCGTGCCGATCTGCCGATGCGCTTCCGCCAAATCCTGACCTCCAGTCTGATCTCTGATTTCAGGGACTCTTCATTTCGAATGCGGCGCGTCGGTCTCAGCCGGCCCGGCTCCGCTCTTTGAATCCCGTCTGATGTTTCACTGGATACACGCTGAATTCACTTTAAGCCCGCAGAGTTGAAAGCAAAGTGAGCCCTCCGCTCTCAAAGGGCCCGGCACACATTGATTAAAGCGCGGTTATGCACACTATCAGGTTCCCTGTCCATCCACAAAAGCTCCAACGCAGCTTAGATGTCGGGATTTTTTATTGAAAACCTAAAAATGTCTTTTACTTTAGGAGACATGCGCTAAATTTGATGCCAAATGATTGAGAATATCTAGTTTTTTTTAATATCTGTATCAGTATTTTCCATTTGATAACAAAAATTAACAGCTGTTTACTTTTTAATTGAAATCTGACATTATAAGGCAGGTTGTTTTTTCTTGCAGCGCAAACAGCGAATCATTCTTTCATCACTTTTATTCTGTTTTGATAATGAGCACATTGCTCTGTTATTGTCGTCTCTCTGTGCCACATTGACTTGGATTATCAGATCTGAGATCAGTTTGTTTCAATCATACATTCAGGAGTTTGAGGAAGATGCTCAATAATCTGGATGAACCGTGAACAGGTGAACCTCATCAAGTGAACAAGAACTTAGTGAAATAGTAACACGGTTGCTCTCTAGAAAAAATAGCTTTGGTTGAGAAAGAAAAAGTTTATAGTTATGACAGAAGCAAGAATCTCACAAAAACAAACAAACATTATTTTCCCTAACTTCTATTTGTGCAAAATCAAGAGATGAATCAATAATGAAGCCATAGACATAATATAAAATGTATTTTTCATTCCAAGTGGCCTTTGAGTTACAAAAAGTGCTTGAATTTGCTAGAAATTGCTAATATGCAATAATTTCACAACTGTCACACAATAGCAGAGTGCGTTTGAATACAATTGCAACACAAGGTTAATAGTAGCTGTTTGAATTTTGAATGACGTGATTCTCGTTTAGCTCCAAATTCAGCATAAAAACAAAGCGTTTCATTGGTCGTGCATGGTCAGCATGAACTCTGCAAAAAAAAAAAAAAAAAACTGCACTGATAACTCCATCATGGTGGGATCAACTGATTTCACCAAAGTCAAACATGCGCTTGTTTCAAAGTTCACCCCGGTATAATAAAATGGCAGAAAGCAGCCATGAAGCCTTTGTATGTTCTGTTCTCACTGTTAATGAACATTTCTAATGTGCTCCATCTACAGCTCCGGGTCTCTGTACATCTCCTGCCCCACAAGCAGCCGCGAAACGCCAGACGGCTGAAGAATAATGTCTTCCAGTGTCATTAATTGCACTGTCATTATCATAATTTAACATCCAGCTCTGCACTCTCCATCTCTATCACTGCCTGTGCTGTAAGTCATTAATCAGCCTGAGAGAAGAGGGAGGGGGAGGGGGTCGGAGGGGGGGGGGGGGGCGACCCGGGCAGACAAATGAAATCAAAAAATGACCTCTCTATCCATCCCATTTCCAACACATTAGGGAGGAAGCACTTTCTCTATCGGCGCTCCTCTTCCTACCCTTCAGCGGCCGCAGCCCCCCCGCGCTAATGGTGGATATACAGTGACATGGTAATGATCCGGCCACGGCTGCAGAGCACAGGCGCTATCGATCGCGGGCTGATTTATTGCAGGTTACGGCTGATTATTGGGCCATTAATCAGTCTGGGATTACCCTATCAATAAAACTGCTTACGTTTGTTTGTAAAGTGCTTGGCGGGGCAGCGAGGGAGGGCGGCGCGTGTCCGGGCTGCGGTGACACATGGCCACCATTCCAAGCTCAAAAAGTGAGCCATTTCCAGACGGATGTTCGCCGCGGCGCTCGGACTGAACGCTTGCGGAGGTTTCGAGAGGTCGGCTGGGATACAGCGAGGCGTTCAACGCCTCTTCCGGACGTTTACTGACATGTACATGTTCAACTTTTATAATAAGTATGTACATATATGACATAACGTCCTGCTGTAGTGAAAGAGAGACCCCGAAAGAGGGAGATGAGAAGGACAGTTAAGTTAATCTCCAAAGCACTGAATTGTTTTTTTGTTTGTAGTAACAAGTAAAGTAACTTCGCTGCTTTTTAAAGTTGTATTTTTCAGTAACTTCCACAACACTGATGCAGAAGTGGCCAAAGACATTTCTCTCTTTCATAACCTGCTGCATTGAAAGCTCTTTACAGCAAGGCTCTGTTACAAACTGTAAATAATCGCACTAAACGTAAAAAAAAAAAAGACTCATGTCATTGGAATGTGGTGCAAATGTTAAACAAATAATCTAAACCACAAACAAAACCATGTTTGAAGTGAGTCAATTACAAAAATTATGCATGACTGTTTAACCTCGTGTCGGGTGTTTTCCAACAGAAACACAGTGGGTGTAAAACAAAAGCACGACTAAATCATCCTGTGTGCTGCACATGTCTTAAACCAAACCCTTTGTCAACATCAACAGACATGGGGGGAGGGGGGGAGAGCCAATGCCATGATTATAATTCACAACCTTAATCTCTTTCCTTAAATTAGCAGCAGGATAAAAAGATAGTACCGCTGTCGACCTGCCAGCAGCTTTATAGCACGTCATAAAACAGGAGGGAAGGGAGGGCGGGGGGGGGGGGCTCTGAAATGTTGCTTAAACCCCACCAGAACCCACGGCCACTACCTGGGACACACTTTTTTACAACAGCCAGCAAATTGCAAATAGTGATTTTCCTATAAAAGCCCTGAAGACCGGGGGAGCCTGGATCCGGAGAGTTTAATGAGAGGGTTTGATGGCTATCCCCGTCAAACGGGCCCGCGTCCCTGCCAAACACTGTGCTCGCATTTTTATTTGCGAGTGTGTTCGAGTAACTGATTAAACATCCCAGGACCTCATGGACGCTTCCCCCCTCGCTTACCCCCCACCCCCGCCGACTGGCTGTGCCACGGTTGTAAAACCCGACTTGACAGCGGCCTCGTAAAGCAGACATAATGCTGTCGTAAACATGTCACGACACCTGTCATAAACATTAATGACTGTTTATGAATGACGATGATGAATTGGAGCGCCCCCGCTTGTGCTGGACGCCGCCACGGCTGGAGAAACACAAAAACTGCACCGATCTGAACTTTGGCAGGCCGCGCGAAAACAACCCCGAGCTGTGCAGGACGCCGTCCAGCCAGGAGTCAGAGCCGAGCCGCCGGGCGCTCGGCTCAAGCTCTGGATTTGTAACTTAATCGATAACGAAAAGCTGTATGGAACAGATTTCTGAGGACATTGTGGACGTGGAAACGGAGGCGCAGCTGACTGCAGCCTGTTGACATCATTTCTCCACAGCAACAGGGGGCGATGTGTTCTCTTTCAGCCACTTCCAGTCGACCGAGAACAAGATGTCCTTCCAAGAACAACCTCCACCAGTTTCCATCACGTTTGGAGTCGGCGGTCAGTTTCTTTTCTGTTTGAGCTCCTTTTTGACTCCCAGGTAAGGATTTGCCACGAAGTGTGATCATTTCCACAGAAAACCTCACTCCATTTACTCTGACTGCTGAAAATGAAGGAGCAGATCAACCTTCAAACACACCGCTGGACACATCTGGACGCTTCAGTCCAACCTTCAAAACTTTGTTTGGAGTTCAGCTACACACACTTTTAGATCTTAGTTTTAGATTGTTGTGATAGTTCAAGTTTAACGTGAACGCAGTAGATTAGAAATGCCTACATGAATGAGTATTTTATCCTTTTCCATCAACCGATTGCATGCTGTGAATGGTCGCCATGGTGATTCTCATTATGGAATCTAAGGTCATATTTTCATTCCATATTATACAGAAGATAAATGAGCAGGCCTAAAAAATGAAATAAGCAACCTTGGTCTCAGATGAAGGGAAATGTATTGTAATATAATGTAAGACTTGCTTTATCATGGAAATTACTAAACATTTAATTCCGTTGGCTTTGAAAGTAAAACCACCACAGAGAGAGAGCCTCTACTGCTGATATGGTCCAGAAAGTCCAGCCTTCAAAACTGGATGAATTGACCCTAAAGCAATCTGAACACGCTAGATAAAAGATGTAAGAGCAAAATTTCATCACGGAAACTTTTTTTTTTCCAATTCACGGGCGGCAGATGGCTGTAGTTTGGACATCACTGCTCTAAAATGTTTCCAATAATATATGAAGGCGTTAAAAGCTGGAGTCAGATCTTTTGGAAAAAAAATTACTTTGACCTTGTAAATTTCACATTTATAAAGCTGCTGCCAAAAAATCCATTTTGACCCCAAAAGACCAGGTTGTGAGCTATTTACACTTTGAAATATGTATGTCATGTAAGACAGTTACAGGTCTAATACTCCTTACAGTTACTCTAAAATCACCTCCATTTACCATTTCCAGCAGGTTTCTTTCTCTCTTTTTTTCCAACAGATGTTAGTAACTTACTTTATTAGGGAGTTTAGGGAGGACTGACACATTTCTCCCTCATTCATGCCGCCATTGTTTCTTCCTGATTACTTTCCAGCTGCAGCTCATCTATCAACCCTCCCACGTTTCACAGGATCTTTCTCATGCTTCATTCCCACTTTCCTGTTGTTAAAACACTGTACCGTCTTTAAAGAGTTCAGTCGTCAGCTTTAAGAGCGATTCTTCATTTATCCCAAACAGTTTTTAACAGTTTTAAATACAGTTTTACCGCACTTCCAAGCGATGCTTTTACCATCATTACTGTGGCCACTAGGGGGAAGTTTTCTTTTTTCCAAAGCAATTAACCTGCTGGAAATCTTACTACTTTTGAAAATCTGTTATTTCTCCTGTTTTTAACTCATTTTTCCTTTTGTTCCTCACTTTAAAAAAATTCCCGCAAAGACAGATTTCTTCTAAAAAGTCGAGCATCCTGTTCCCAGTTAAGATAAATGTTGCGATGCATCTTTTTGTGTGGAAACTGGGGAGTTAGGACTGACGCTGCATAAGTTAAAAGCTGATTTTGATGCTGATGCATTAGCACCGTAATGAAGCTGTCACTAAATACACTAAACACGTCAAACACGTCACCGGCGGCTACCGCTCCGCTCCAATCACGCGTCAAGCGGTCGTGCAAGGTCAGATATGTTTGCATAACAAAGCAGCGGACAGTGTGTGTGCGGCCGCTGTAAACATGTTTTTCTTTTTGTCAAATTAAAAAAAAAAAAAATCTCGGGTTTGGAGCTCAGCGAGCCGCAGAGGAACAGATATCTGTAATCCCATTTTCCCACCGGGCGGTCCAGCATGCCTGTCTGTGGTACTTAGAGATAAACATCAGCGTGCACTCTGCATGACCCGGCACACACCTGCTGAGGCAGGCTCTATCACACACACACACACACAGTGTGTGCGTGTGTGTGTGTGTGTGTGTGTGTGTGTGATAGAGTCTGCCTCATACGCAGGTGCAAAGACAGCTTTATGTGCTTTGTCAGAGTATGAATTATGGTACGTGGCGTGACAGTTTGTATTTAAGTGATGTCAGCAGATCCAATAAGGCTTGGTGGAACAGATGTATGTGAGCTTTATATACTTTGTGTGCTGCGCTGTCAGCCGTCCCCGAGGGGACAGTCGAAGACAAATGTGTTGGTAATTTACAAGTGTGCTTAAATACCCATTATTCTTTCCTCGGCGAGCTCTCTCAGGATACGCGGCGCTCATTTATCATCGGCTACGCGGCGGCGGCGGCGTACGCACGCACACACAAAAAAACGCGGGGAGGAAAAATGAGGCACTGTCGGGGATTGCGTCAGGGCGGAAGTTTAAAAGGATCATTTCAATTTATTATGACTTTCGTGTTGTTTCAGTAGTCGTCGCCGCGATCAGTTGTTGTAATAGGCGAGGTGTGGGAACACGGCGCCGTTTGATGACACAAGATGAGAAGGAGGAAGCTTCTCAGTCAAGGAGAAACTGAAAAAAGCCCCTTCTTTATGGTCACAGAAATGAAGCCAGCAAAACTAATGAAGCTTATCACTGTGCTCTGCTATGATAAATATAAGCTCTGTTATTGTTCTGTCAGCCTGCGCTGAATGCTATCATGAGCGTTCATCGGCGCTCTTGGTTCTTATCAGCCTCATAGCTGCAGGTTAGAGAGGCCCGTCTCCACCTCCACCCACATTTCCTACGACACTAAAACGTACCCTGTGATTGAGTGACATCGACTGCTGCTGATTCCCACCAATCCCATAGTGATGATATAGAAGGGTTTTCTCCATTCCCTTGTGATCATCTTTGTAAAACTGTATATTTAATATGAACTCGTCCATTGATTGAAAGTCTCGGGGTCAAAGGTCAGGCTGTGGTGGAGAATAGTATTACTTTATTCGTAACAAGTTTCCCCTTAATTCCCCTCTATTTCCTCCTAACGTCCTTTAAACTGTGTCCATTAATTCGTAAAAACAAACTATTTTGTTTTCGTCGTCTTTGTGTTTTTTAAACTGTTTTCAATACATCTTCTCCCGGTTCGCTACGTTACTGTCGAGGTAGTCTCAAGGTTAACACAAAATCCCATACTTTATATGCTGCACCAAGACAAACTCCTATTTCCTGTCCTCCCAGTGATAAAATACTGTCCCACAGATTTATGCTCACCAATATAAATAAACATTGTAGGTTTCTTTGCCAAGCTCTACACAGAAAATCATTCCTGTCATTGTCTACTCACATTTAATCTTTATTAAAAAAAAAGACAACTGGATTTTAGCTGAAGGTTCTGAAGACATTTCAACCCTCAACACTTTTAATCGAATCAACGCTCCGTATTTCTGAAACAGCGACTTCCTGCCATTACTTGAAACTGCAGCCGAGCTTGCGGATGGTTTCCAGCACCTGGGAGATTCAGCCAAATTTTTAAGGTTTGCATGAAAACTGAGCCCGACGGTTTATTTCATCCTCATCCCTCGTGCACGGCCCTCACCTCCTCATCAGCCACGGTATTTGTTGCTGCTGTCACTGTGCGGCAGACGAAATGAAATGCCGGGTGACATGAGAGTGTTGGCAAAACACAAAGCAGTGGCTGCTGCATCAATCACGGAGGGATGACACTGTTTATAGCAAGGTTACAGTAAATCTCACTGTGACGGTTTAATCCCGGGGACAGTTT